>NC_066584.1:314313672-314645338 GCF_024323335.1 Lathyrus oleraceus | reverse complement strand
CACTATCTTAGTTACCTTTTTCTGGGAAACTTTTTTGTTTAGGTGGAGGAAATTGATGATGTTGATGGCAATTCTATGGATCCATTTGTTGCAGCAGCCGTTGCAAATGAAAGAGAATTAGAACTTTCTGAAGAGCAAAATCGACATTTTAAAAAGGTCTATTCTTATTGCATAATTGGTTATCTATTGAGAACTAAATTGAAATATTGGTCCTATGATGAAGTGTTCTTTAAGATATATTGTTTGGCAGCCTTGTTAGTGTTATTAAACTAATAGTTCTTCATGCATGCTGTCATTTTATTTTTTGAATGACAAATGAGTATTTTTTCTCCTTTGCCAGGAATTGAACACTGGACCTCCAACTCCTTTAACCCTTAGCTCAACTAGCTCAAACCAGTTGAGCTACCCTTTCCCCCATTCGCCTGCTGTCTGTCTTGCCTATATTAATAATGAGATGGGAACCAAAACTGGAATATCCCATATTCATTTTTTGCTGTTTCTGCAGTTATAGTGCTTATTAGGGACAGAAGGAGGAAAGTGAATACCCAGAATAATAAAATTATATTGATGAACTAATTAACTAGATTCCAATTCATAGTTAAACAACTGAATCTTAATCATACTTTAATTAACTTAAGCTGAAAATTGGACTGTACTATATGCCGCGAGTCTCACAATATACATACGTATCTTGTCCTTCTTTTACAAATTTGTTAATAGTATCTGTTAGGAACCGAAATATTGGAATGAAGGAAAGATAGAGTGAATCAAAAGAATATAAATGTATTATTGAAAAATTAACAGAAAATAGACAAAAGAATTCTCCCCAAGGGTTTCCCTCACATAAGATCTCTCATTTCATTCACAAGTCAAATACACACAATGTTCCTCCCCATCTCTTTTTCCCCTCCATCTCTCCACAGTCCACACCACACCATATTGAATTATATCCTTTTACTAACCAATTTCCATGACTAATTGCCCCTTCTTTCCAAGCCCTAATAACCTACTACTCTATTTGTCCCTACTCCGTACTTTCTATTTTCCTATCTATCATTTCTCAACAATACCCTAAGAATACCACCCCCGTAAATCAACCTTATCCTCATGGTGCGATCTAAAAGATGTTACATAGGGTACCCTTCTGTCCTCAACCATGTTTTTCCCATTTTAATCTAGATTGCTACATGAACACTAAGTTAATGGGTGCATATATTCATTGAATATTATTTGTCCGGGTTTGATCCGTTATTTCCTAAACAGTGCTTGGCTAGAAGAACTTTCCATTTACTCTTTCTTCATCATTCTCATTACCAAGACTTATTTGGGCCGGTCCATTAGGTCATACACTAGACCCGTGTAGAATGCCTATTCTTTTGGTCCCTCTTTCTCTTTCATTATATTGCCCATCAGGTCAACCACAAGATGTATGTTTCTGGTGGTGGCTTTGTTGGTTACAACCTTGTGGATTAGCGTCCTATGGTTTTGATGTTCAGTGCATTGTTCGATGCATAACTGGAATCTCCTTTGCTGTCGTTCGGAGTTCCCAATCTGGCCAGATGGAACCAACTTCACCCTGTAGGGAAATATTTTTCCCGTGATTGAAGATTACTTGTTTGAAATGAACTAATTAATTTGCTTACGTATTTGCATGGTTTAACTGTCCTTGTTCAATGCAAGTATTTATGGTACAAATTTTTGTGAGGTTTCCGAATTCTTCCGCCCTTTGTTTTTCTTCTTTATCAATAGTCTTCTATATAAAAGCTGCCATTCTGATAATTACTTCAGGTGCTCCTTATGTTCTCAGATCTGTCTTTATGGTGCAAGCACAATACTATAAATTTATCATAATTTGTTTCAGTTACCTTACCCTCTTAATTGTCAAGTTGGTTTTGATTTTTGACATTTGTAGCTTGTTTGTTTTATCGAGAGGTTTTGAAAGCCATGGATCTGAGAGATCTAACAAATGGGGGTCATGAATTTTTAAATAATAAATATTAGAGTAAAAAACTATCATAATCTATGATGCATAGGTACGGGTACGGTACCCGGTGCGGGTACCGGTTCTGGAACCGGTATGGAATACGACATTTTTGTAAAAATTAAGGTAGGTGTACGTTGATAAAAAGGTTTTTTATAAAACGATTGAGTAGAGAACTAAATTGTTCGATTCACAACAAAATATCACTATAAAAGCTTTTAGAAAATTAAAAATAGTGTTAAGATACAATAACAAAGAAATTAAATACATAAATATACTAGACTGATATATGCGAAAACCACAAATTTCACTCAAAATCGAATAATGAGAAAAAAGAAGTACCTTGAGTACGGTACGTGTACCCGGTACCGGTAATTCACCATTTTAGAAGTACGCATAGCATAATCTTTTTGACAAAAATTTAAAAATTTAACTAAATAATATACGATAGTGTGTATATATACATAATAGTTAAATAATGTACTAATTCATTTATAATACAATATTATAATTGCAACAGTATAATATATGGTCTGTGTGTACTAGTATCCCAATCTGGCCAGGCGGAACCCAATCTGAGTAGATGGAACCAACTTCACCCAGTATATGTTGATCGGGGTAGGTGGGATAGATCTAGCTTCCACGCATTCTATCCGTCCCCGCATTGTGGTCAAAATAAGAAAAACTTGTTTTGGTAATAAACAACTGTGTCGGGAAGCATACATGTTTCATTGCTTTTAATTTTTTTAAAACCGAACACGCTCTCGGCCTTTTGAATTATGAATTTGAACCAACAACAATAACAAACTAAGCCTATTTCCCCTAGGTAAACTCAGCTACATGGATTAAATCACGCATAGTGTTAACATATCTGCATAGTCAATAATCACACTCTGATATTAGAACTTGTACCCAACTGATGTATTATATTCATCATGGAAAATAGAGGCATTCCTTGTTAATTAATGTTTTACATATCTGTACATTTTCAAATTCATGCTTAGGAAGCTTATCATATTTTCTTCTGCTTTTTCTGTGACAGGTCAACGAAGAGGATGATGCAATTGTTGATAGGAAGCTTCAAATACGTTTGAAACATAGGAGGCATCAAAAGAAAAGTAAACTGGTGAGTTTTAGGATGATTCTCCTTTTCCATTTGCTTGATCCAGAAGCTGTAAGATAATACTCTATGTCCTTAGCGGAGGATGTTGTCATTTGTAGTTTTATTTATGTCTCATGCAAATGATTATTTGGATGTTAAAAACACAAATCAATAGTTTTATGTATAGAGCAGATAAAAGTGGTTCTTGATTTTCATAATTCGGTGTCAGCACCAAATTATAGGAATACATTTAGCTTCTTGTCTGAGTCAATTTGGTTTATTTCTTTATACATAAGCATATCCTGTAATTACGTTTAAATGTAATTCAGCGAGAAACAAGCACACCTATCCAGTCGATGGAGAGCAATGTACAGAAGCCTTCATCCGTCGATCAATTTAATCTTGATAGGAAGGAAGGATCTCGAGTTGAAGGGGAAGTTGTGTATGACAATAACAAGGTTGAACATTTGAATATGGAGGCTGATAAAATTAAAGGTTTTGATGCCAGTTTTCATGTTGACAATGAAACGCCTATGGGAGATGATAATTTGTCAGATCCTCCCAAATCTTCACTGGGTGATGTTATTGAACAGAGAGGAACCAAGCGTCCAAATGATGGTGAGCTTGATGCTGATAACAAGAAGTACCGGACTGATATCATCATCAGCGACGATGATATACCCGTTTCCAGTTCTGGCAGTAGTGATTCAGATAGTTCAGACGATTCAGATGATTCAGATTCAGATTCAGATTCAGAGATAGCACCGGTTTCAATAAGGTGAAGTAATTGTTATAGAAAATTTATTATTGCACCCAATGTTAATCTTTTGATTCAAATTCCTATAGCTTGGATAAAATTCCTTCAACATTTTTGCATAGTAATCATGATCTACATGACACTTTTCATATTAAGGTAGCTGATAATCTTTTGAACTGCATGTGATTTTCTCCAATGCCTAGTTCTACGATTTTTCTATTAAGTGCTTGAAAATTGTGATTCTTGACATTCTTATAGTTGATACGTAGCACTTCATGATACTGGCTGATTGACAGTGAGGCTTACATGTATACATTTAATTTCTTGGATCATCTGTAACTTTCTCATTTAAATGAAATCTTGCAAATAAGATCTTGAGGTTTACATGTTTTCTCGCTGTGCTAATTTAAACTTGTTTTTGCACAGACTTTAACTTAAATCACCAATAATCTCTGGTTGAGTTGTATTCTTTATCACATCTTGTCATTTTTTTCCAGCACTAAACGAAGACGCAAAAAAAAGATTAGGAGGATACTTGATGACACTGAATTAGGAGAAGAGACAAAAAAGAAAATAGCCATTGAAAAGGTAACTTTTTCAATGAGGTATTTGTTTTGTCAAAACTGGATTTACCAGTCCAAGTTATTCATTACTCTCTACTTTTGTAGGAACGTCAAGAACGCCTGAAATCTTTGAGAGTACAGTTTTCTGCTTCATCATTTGACAAAAGCTCGGCTGGCTGTAATGGAAGTTCATCTGAAGGTGCAAGCGTTGAAATTCTTGGTGATGCACTGGCAGGTTATATAGTCAATGTTGTGAGAGAAAAAGGTGAAGAAGCGGTTAGAATACCACCGAGCATTTCAGCTAAGCTGAAGACCCATCAGGTTATTTAACTTATGGACTGTTGCTTTTTCTTTTCCCCGTGATTTAAATATAACTTCCCTTTCTTTCTTGATATTTTCACTGTACGTAATGTTGTTAAATAGTGGCTATAGCGACACTATAGCGAAATTTAAACAAATCGCTATTGTTCCATGATACAGTATTTAGTACAAATTATTGTCAAATGGCGGCTATTCCTTTAATTAAAGAATGATATGATCAATGTTAGAGATACAGCTGTCATGCCTAACTAGATGTATCTCTGACAGTAAACAATAATGAGGGGGAATTAAAGATATAAACTGATGTTAATGATAATAGTAAATATTCTATCAGATATTTTCTACATGGAATAAATAGGAAGATACATGGGTTGAGGGAGCCTTCAGAATTTTATATATTCAGCGAATAGAGCAGTGACTCTATTCTCTTCTATTCTTGTTCTTCACTAAAATTTTGTTATTCTTTTCATTTGTTTCTATCAATATTTCCGATTCTTTTCCTGGGTTCTTAACAGTTTTATATCTGCAGATTACTGGAATAAGATTCATGTGGGAAAATATAATACAGTCAATCAGAAAAGTTAAGTCTGGAGATAAAGGTCTAGGGTGTATTCTAGCTCATACCATGGGCCTTGGTAAAACATTTCAGGTATTGCACTCATTCTCTGAGATTTTAATATGTGCATATAATTGAATTCTGAATTCTTGTTTTTAGAAAATATACGTTGCAGTCTACGTATCTTTTGTGAAATTGATGATAATGTACAGTTCTTGCTTGAGCATGCATTTTCTTGTTTATTTTTTCTTCTCATTTGTTATTTTATTTTATTTTAATTATCATGACAACCTTTTGTAACTCATGAATCATAATAATCTGTATTTTGTGGATTGAGCTTTAGATTAAGTTGAACAAATATTATCCGACAATGTCACTTCTGTTCAGAATGTTGTGGGCATGTGATAGGAATGAATCGGACCCCACAAGTGATGATGGGGATGTGTTAGTTAACAAAGATAATTTTGGGCCTAAACAGTGGAGGGTATATGTGAGAAAGAATAAGAAAGGCCCAGTTAATTAGTATTCTCCAAATAAATAGGAGTCTTAGTTAGTTTGTTAGTATTTCCAAATAAATAGGAGTTAGTTATTATTCCCCATATAAATAGGAGTGTATGGGGCAGTAGCTAGGCATGCAATTATTTTCTGTTTTTCATATTAGGGTTTGGGCAGTGAGATAATTGTTTTCTCTAACTGAGGAGCAGTAGCTCTGGAACTTCTTTGTTATTTTCATATTCATTAATAAAATAATTTCCTCCATTCTATTCTACCTTTCCTCTGTTCTATCAATTGGTCCGACCTGCTGTGTTCATGCAAACCAGAATGGCAGAGAGAATTACTGCAGTTGAGGAACGTTTGGGACGTGTCGAAACTAGTATTGAGGATTTGCGTACTTTCATTGCGGCGGAGATTCAACGGGCGATGGTGAACCGTGAATCACCTCAGTCAAGCGGTACAACGGTTACCTCACCGTTGGATGAGTTTCGTTTGTCCGCAAAGAAGGTGGAGTTGCCAGCATTTACCGGCGACGATCCGGTGGCGTGGATCACTCGTGCTGAGACATACTTTGAAGTACAAAGAATCTCTCAGGATGTTCGTATTCAGTTGACAAAGTTAAGTATGGAAGGCCCTACTATCCATTGGTTTAACCTATGGCGTGATTCAACAGAGGAATTGTCATGGGAGAACCTCTGTGAAGCAATGATGGCAAGATTTGGAGGAGGGCGTTTGGAGAACCCCTTCGAAGAACTCAAGGATTTGAAGCAATCGGAGACGGTGGAGGATTACATCGCCGAATTTGAATTGTGTTCATCTCAGTGTGGAAGGTTACCAGAACAACAATTTCTGGGCTATTTTATTGGTGGTTTACGTCACGACATCCGTTCTCGGGTAAGAACATTCAAGCCGCACAACCGGTATGTGGCGATGCAATTGGCACGTGATGTGGAACGTGAATTTGCTGAAAATTCAGGTCATGGATCTGGTTCACGTTACAAACCGGGTCATGGCTCTTGGACAAAATCTCAAAAATCTAATTGGGCTTTTCGCGAAGGGGAAGGAAAGGGATCTGCAATTCAGACCCAGACAAATAACTATTTGGGCAAAACGCGGACTGGTTCGGGTTCAGGATCTCAAACCGGGTCAACGCGCCCTACTAATTCTACAACATCTTCTCGCCCAAATTTAGGTGACAATTTGCGCCGTCATTCTCGTGGTGTCCGCCATCTACCAAGTGCAGAGGTTAATGAGCGTCGTGCGAAAGGACTCTGTTTTCGTTGCAACGAACGATGGGATCCTCTCCATCAAGGTGCAACAAAACAGTTACGATTGATTATCTTGGGGGATGGTGAAATTGTCAACGATGAAGGAGAGATTGTCGTGTTAGAGGCTGAGTCGGAAGAAGAGCTCACACAAGAGGAAGTAGAATGTAAAACTATGGGACTGTTTGGTGTATCCACTAATCTAAACCAGGTCCGGACGATGAAATTGGAGGGATGTTTACAAGGTGCATCTATTCTGGTTCTTATTGACAGTGGAGCCACACATAATTTCATATCCCCTAAAGTGGTGGAAACCCTCGGATTGCCTATGGTGCCTTCTAATCCCTTGGGTGTTAAGTTAGGAGATGGTCACCGTGTCCTAACTAAGGGTAGATGCAATGGAATTCAGCTGAACGTGGGAGCGGTGCAGATTTGTTTTGATGCTTATGTACTGGAGTTAGGAGGTGTGGATTTGATTTTGGGAGTTGTGTGGCTGGAAACTTTGGGGAAGGTGACCATGGATTGGAAAGAAATGTCTATGGTGTTCAACCATAAGGGCAGTAAGGTGAAATTACTTGGTCAAGCTGTAGATGATACGATGGCTACATTCCAAAGCATCATCACTCCTTCTCGAATGATAGCAGGCTGTGAATGGCCTACCTTGATGGAGGTGCTAGGATCACCGCTGTCACGTGTCTCTGATCATCAGACTAAGGAGTTGGGAGGACTGTTGGATCGTTTTGTTATTGTGTTTAAAGAAATTCAGGGTCTTCCTCCGGCAAGAAACACTAGCCATTCAATTGAACTTTTACATGGTGCTGGTCCGGTAAGTGTGCGGCCTTATAGATATCCTCATTTACACAAGGATGAAATTGAAAAACAAATTCAGAGCCTAATGCAACAAGGGGTGGTGAGAAACAGCACCAGCGCTTTCTCTAGTCCCGTCATTTTGGTCAAGAAGAAGGATCAATCTTGGCGGATGTGTGTAGATTATCGGGCACTCAACAAGGTAACAATTCAAGACAAGTACCCTATTCCTGTTGTAGATGAATTGTTAGATGAGTTACATGGTTGTAGTTATTTCTCTAAGCTCGATCTTAAATCTGGTTATCATCAAATCCGTATGAAGGAAGAGGATATTCATAAAACGGCTTTTCGGACTCATGAGGGTCACTATGAGTTTTTGGTAATGCCGTTTGGCCTCACCAATGCTCCCGCAACCTTTCAATCGGTGATGAATGCAATTTTCAAGCCCTTTCTAAGGAAGTTTGTCCTGGTTTTTTTTGATGATATCCTTGTATACAGTAGGAGTTGGGCTGATCATTTGCAACACTTGGAGGTGGTTCTTAATATTCTGAAGCAGCATCAGTTTGTGGCAAACCGGAAGAAATGTACCTTCGGTCAGCACCAAGTAGAATATTTGGGCCATGTCATTTCCAAAGCAGGGGTTGCTGTTGATCCTGCCAAGGTTAGCAGTGTGTTACAATGGCCGATTCCTAAGAATGTTAAAGGAGTGCGAGGGTTTTTGGGGTTAACTGGTTATTACGGAAAGTTTATAGCCAACTATGGAAAAATTGCTAAACCCTTGACAGAATTGACAAAGAAGGATGGTTTTAGCTGGAATGCGGCAGCGGCTGAAGCTTTTGAGAAATTAAAAGTAGCTGTTACAACTGCCCCAGTTTTAGCCCTGCCTAATTTCAAGGTTCCATTTGAAATTGAATGTGATGCCTCAGGAAAAGGAGTTGGTGCAGTGCTGTTGCAATCAAAACATCCCATTGCATATTTTAGCAAGGCTTTTGCATCATCGAGGTTATCCAAATCTGCCTATGATAAGGAGTTAATGGCTTTAGTGTTAGCTATTCAGCACTGGAGACATTATTTGTTAGGAAGGAGGTTTGTGGTTTATTCTGATCAAAAGAGCCTAAAACACTTGTTGCAACAACGAATTACTACGACAAATCAGCAAGAATGGATGGCTAAGTTGTTGGGTTTTGACTTCGAGGTGGTGTATAAGGTGGGAGTGGAAAATAAGGTGGTTGATGCTTTATCTAGACAACACGAGGACGCAGAGTTGCAAACTATTAAATCCTACCCTATTTGGCAGCAGAGCAGCCAACTGCAACAAGAAGTATCAAATGATCCTTTGCTTAAAAATATTGTGGAGGCTATTCAAAAGGATCCTAATGCTAAACCTGGTTTTGCTTTAAAAGGCGGCATATTATTCTATAAAAATAGGTTAGTAATACCTGCTAGCTCACCACTTATTGAGGAGTTACTCAAAGATTTTCATTCGTCTCTGAGTGGGGGTCACTCCGGCTACCTACGCACTTATAGGAGAATGGCAGGAACTTTATATTGGCAAGGGATGATGCGGAGGGTGCAAGATTTTGTGAAAGCTTGTGATACTTGTCAACGACAAAAATATGCGGCAACTACTCCTAATGGATTACTACAACCTCTTCCTATTCCGGTTTTGGTATGGAGTGAGATATCTATGGATTTCATTACTTGTTTGCCAAAAAGTAATGGATTTGAAGCTATATTGGTTGTTGTGGACCGTCTCTCCAAATACAGCCATTTCATTCCTCTTAAACATCCATTTACTGCTCGCTCAATAGCTGCTATTTTTGTGAAGGAAGTGGTTAGATTACATGGAATTCCGGAGTCTATTCTTAGTGATCGTGACCCCTTGTTTGTGAGTATCTTTTGGAAAGAGTTGTTCAAGTTAGTTGGCACGGTGCTTAAAATGTCCTCGGCATACCACCCACAAACGGATGGCCAAACAGAAGTGATTAATCGTTGCTTAGAGGCCTATCTACGTTGTTTTATTGCAGATCAACCTAAGACATGGGCTCACTGGATTCCGTGGGCAGAACTGTGGTACAATACCACATTTCATGTGTCTACAGGGTTCTCTCCTTTCGAGGTGGTGTATGGCAGAAAGCCTCCAGTGTTGGTGCATTTTTTAGAGGGCGAAACCAGCGTAGAAGCTGTAGCGCAGGAGTTAAGGGACAGAGATGAGGCGTTGCGTCAATTGAAAACTAATTTACTCAAAGCCCAGGAGCACATGAAATACCAAGCTGACAAGAGACGCAAGGATGTGCAATTTGAGGTTGGTGATTGGGTTTTCCTCAAATTACGTCCTCATCGACAAAACTCGGTTGTGCAAAGAATCCATCAAAAACTGGCCCTTAGATTTTTCGGACCTTATCAAATCATGAAGAAGATAGGACAAGTAGCTTATAAGTTAAAGTTACCACCAACATCTAAAATACATCCTACCTTTCACGTGTCGCAATTGAAGAAAGCGGAGGGAAACTATACTACTACGACTACTGCTCAGCTACCTATCAGTTTAGAGTCAGAAAAAGGGGACATTACTCCGGCCAAGGTTTTGTCATGGAGGGATAAGTTCGATGGTGGACAGCACAAGAGAGAATGGTTGATTCAATGGGAAGGGATGGATGTTGGAGATGCTACCTGGGAAGAGGAACTGTTATTGAAGAGTCAATTCCCTGATCTGCGCCTTGAGGACAAGGCTAATGTTGTAGGTGGGGGTGATGATAGGAATGAATCGGACCCCACAAGTGATGATGGGGATGTGTTAGTTAACAAAGATAATTTTGGGCCTAAACAGTGGAGGGTATATGTGAGAAAGAATAAGAAAGGCCCAGTTAATTAGTATTCTCCAAATAAATAGGAGTCTTAGTTAGTTTGTTAGTATTTCCAAATAAATAGGAGTTAGTTATTATTCCCCATATAAATAGGAGTGTATGGGGCAGTAGCTAGGCATGCAATTATTTTCTGTTTTTCATATTAGGGTTTGGGCAGTGAGAGAATTGTTTTCTCTAACTGAGGAGCAGTAGCTCTGGAACTTCTTTGTTATTTTCATATTCATTAATAAAATAATTTCCTCCATTCTATTCTACCTTTCCTCTGTTCTATCAGCATGAGTCATAGTCTTTGGCTGGATTGTTAGTCGTCACTTTCCAGACAAACCCACTTATAATTAAATAAACCCCGTTTTTTTTGTTCTAGTTCTGTGCATTTTTATTATTATTTAGGATACTTTTTCTTTCTGATTTTTCCTTTTTACTGTTTGACGATTTTGTTCTGATTACTGGTTGTGCTAAAACTTCTAGGTCATAGCTTTCTTGTATACGGCAATGAGAAGTGTTGATTTGGGTTTAAGAACTGCACTTATAGTCACACCTGTCAATGTGCTACACAATTGGCGGATGGAGTTCATCAAATGGGCACCATCAGAATTAAAGCGACTCAAGGTCTTCATGCTGGAAGATGTATCAAGGTTTGTTTGTTATTTTGTTTTGATATGGTTATGTCATCTTTAAGAGCTGTAACAATACACCAGCTATTAGTGTATATTCTAGAGTGCCATGTCATCATAACTAACTTGTAGTTAGTTAGTATGTGTGGTGTAGGTTAGTCCAGTAGTGGCACAGGTTAGGATACTTATATATATATCCTATTCACTGTAACAGAAATATAAAACAAATAGAATCAATATAATAACAGAATTCAGATCTACTCTCTCTCTTTTCTCTTCTTCCTTTCTTTCACTCTAATATGGTATCATAGAGCTTCGGTTCTATCCATGGCTAGTATTCCGGCAGCGTCTTCAACAACAGCTCCGACCACCGTGGCTACGACGGCATCCATGTCATTTCAGCTAAAAATTGCTGAAAAACTTGATGAAAAGAATTTCTTGCTATGGCGTCAGCAAGTAGACCCGTTCGTCAATGCGAACAACCTCCAAAACTATCTTTATCTTCGCGACATACCTAACCAATTTCTCACCGACGACGATCGCACAGCCAATCGCGAGAACCCTGCGTATCTCACCTGGATCACGCAAGATCAATGGCTTCTGACGTGGGTTCAATCCACACTATCGCCTTCGATTCTCTCACGCATTCTTGGATGTGTTCACTCGTACGAACTCTGGGAACGCATTCTTGCACACTTTCAAAAGCTAACACGTGCGAAAGCAAGGCAGCTACGAGCGGAACTCAGATCTACAACGTTGGAAGATAAATCCGTTGACGATTATCTGGTTCGAATCAAAGCTCTTGTTGATGCGCTTGTCTCAGTTGGAGATCCAGTTCCAGACCAACAACACATTGATGTCATTCTTGAAGGTCTTCCTCAAGATTTCGCATATGTTATTTCTGTGATTGAAAGTAAATTCGACTCTGTGCAACTTGAAGAAGTGGAAGCTCTTCTTCTAGCACATGAAATGAGGTCTAACAAATACAAGAAAGAATTGCAAATGGAGGTAGCTGCTTCAGTGAATCTCACTCAAGCCAATCCTCAAACTGAAACAGAGGTTTCCAATGCCAAGAATACTGAACAAGCTGTTAATTCAACCTTTTTCTCAAGAGGAGGTCGTGCCGTTGGTCGTAGTGGAGGACGCATCCGTGGAAGAGGCAGGCTCAGCAACATACAATGTCATGTTTGCTTCAAGTATGGACACCTTGCTGTCAACTGCTACCACAGGTTTAATCAGCAATTTCAACCTCATATACCTGCTGATTTTCAATCTATGAATCTGCAAAATTTCTACAATCCCTTTCAACCTATTGGTGGACCTCAATTTGCTCTGCAGGTGCCTAACACTTGGCCTCGTCCAAGCTATCAACCAAGACTTGCACCTTTACCCACTCCTCAATCACCATTCGCTCCTAATGCTATGATTGCTAACACTGGCTCAACTCCAAGCAGTTCTTGGTTTCCAGACTCAGGGGCTTCTTTCCATGTCACCAACGCTTCTCAAAACATACAGCAATCTACACCCTTTGAAGGTCCTGATCAGATCTTCATTGGTAACGGTCAAGGTTTGCACATTCACTCTTCAGGCTCATCATTCTTTCCATCTCAATCTCAACCTAATACATCTTTGGCTCTCCATAATTTACTGCATGTTCCTTCCATCACAAAGAATCTCATCAGTGTCAGTAAGTTCTGCCTTGATAACAATGTATTTTTTGAGTTTCATTTTGACATATGTTATGTCAAATCTCAGGCTTCCAATGAAATTCTGCTCCAAGGTCGTGTAGGAAAAGATGACCTATATCAATCTCCTCACCTTCAGCTCCTCAAGTCTCCTATAACAAACCAAACTGCTTGTCTTACCCTAACCTCAAGTGCTCCTGCTCCTGTTTCCAGCCCTAGTTCCAACACCAATGATAGGGTTTCCCCTTCTAATCAAAATGTATCTGAAAATAATTCATGTAATTCTCATTTTACTTGGCATTTACGCCTTGGTCATCCCAATTCTAATACTATGAAACTTGTTTTTGCTCAATGTAATATTCCTTACTCTAATAAAGCTAACTCCATGTTCTGTTCAACCTGCTGTATGGAGAAAACTCATAGATTGCATTCCCCTCAATCACAAACACAATATCACTCACCTCTTGAATTAATTTATAGTGACCTTTGGGGTCCAACTCCAGTCAAATCCTCACAAAAGTTTACCTATTACATCACCTTTGTTGATGCATATACAAGATTCACTTGGATCTATATGCTTAAAACCAAATCTGAGGCATTAACCACCTTCAAACAATTCAAAGCCATGGCTGAATTGCAATTTGGCTTTCCTATTAAATCTGTTCAAACTGATTAGGGTGGTGAATTTCGCCCATTCACAAAGTTTCTTAATGATCTTGGCATCATACATCGTCTGATTTGTCCCCATACTCATCACCAAAATGGTGTGGTTAAGCGAAAGCATAGGCACATTGTTGACCTTGGTCTCACACTTCTTAGTCATGCCTCTCTTCCTCTCAAATTTTGGGACCAGGCATTCTTAACTGCTGTTTATCTTATTAATCGCCTACCAACCATGTCTCTCAATCAATCAAAATATACCCTATGCTGTCCTGTTTAACCAAAATCCTGACTATAAATTTCTTAGGGTGTTTGGTTGTGCTTGTTTTCCCTTACTGCGCCCCTATAATTCTCAGAAATTTAATTTTAGATCACATGAGTGCCTCTTTTTAGGGTACTCCACAACTCACAAAGGTTACAAATGTCTCTCACTAAGTGGCAGAATGTTCATTTCTAAGGATGTCCTTTTTAATGAATCAAAATTCCCTTATCATGACTTATTTCTCTCCACTCCATCTTCCTCCTCAACCTCTATTCCGTCTTCCTCCTCATCCACAGTCACTCTCAACACCCCTGTTCTACCTACTGGTCCTCCTCCTACTGAGGTTTCCATGGCCTCCAGCTCTTCTTTTTCCTATTCCAGTCCTGGTAACAATTCTGTTGCCCCTGTGTCATCTCCCTCTGCACCTACTGGCCCTGTTTCCACTCCATCTCCTCCTTCCATGATTAATTCTCCATCCAATGCCTCTAGTTCACCATCTTCTTCTTCAATATCTACTCCTAGGGATCCTGCCCTTCACCCTCTACCTACTAATTCGCATCCCATGACAACCAGAACTAAGTTTGGTGTCCCTTTACCTCGCCTTAATCCTTCTATTTTCCTTCTTTATTCTGAGCCTAAGAGTGCTAAGGTAGCACTCCAAGATCCTAAGTGGTTTGCTGCTATGCAAGAGGAGTATGATGCCTTAGAAAGAAACAAAGCCCGGTCATTGGTACCACTGCCTCCTAACAGACAAGCTATAGGATGCAAGTGGGTTTTTCGTGTCAAGGAAAATGCTGATGGGTCGGTAAATAAATACAAGGCTAGGCTTGTTGCTAAGGGGTTTCATCATGTCCATGGGTTTAACTTTAATGAAACTTTTTCCCCTGTTATCAAACCTATAACCATTTGTATTATTCTCACATTGGCTCTCACTTACAAATGGCCTGTACAACAGCTGGACATCAATAATGCGTTTCTTAATGGTTTCCTTGACGAAGAGGTTTATATGATGCAACCTTCTGTATTTACATCAAACAACTCATCCTTGGTATGTCACCTACACAAGGCTCTTGTATGGCCTACAGCAGGCCCCAAGACAGTGGTTTGAGAGACTCAAAACAACCCTTTTGTCCATTGGTTTTCTGAACAACAAGTGTGACACTTCTCTGTTTATCTACAAACACCAAAGTGCTGTTGTCTATATGCTGGTTTATGTTGATGATATAATCATCACAGGTAACTCTACTGCTCTCATTCAGCAGGTCACTCAAAAGCTTCATCATGTGTTTGCTCTCAAGCAACTTGGGGACTTAGATTACTTTCTTGGCCTTGAGGTAACGAAGTTGCCTAATGGCAATATGCTTCTCACTCAATCCAAATATCTCAGAGATTTGCTTATCAAAACTGACATGTGTGACTCCAATCCTGTTGCTACTCCTATGGCTTCCACTACCAAACTCACCAAAACTGGTTCCGTTGCCTTCTCTGATCCCTCCCACTACAGGTCCATTGTAGGGGCCCTGCATTATGCCACCATTACTCGTCCTGAGATCTGCTATGCAGTTAATAAAGTGTGTCAGTTCATGGCACACTCCTTGGATTCTCATTGGCTTGCTGTTAAACGCATCCCGCATTATCTTAAAGGCACCGTTTCCTCTGGGTTGTTATTCACCCCTGCTTCCCCTGCTTAACCTTTCCCTCTTCAGGCCTATAGTGATGCGGACTGGGCTGCTGATCCCGATGATAGAAGATCCATTTTTGCGTCAGCAGTGTACTTAGGCCCTAATTTGATCTCTTGGTGGTCCAAAAAGCAAACTGTTGTTGCTCGTTCCAGTGCAGAGGCAGAATATCGCAGTTTAGCACAATCAACAGCAGAGGTTTTGTGGGTTCAGACACTACTAGCAGAGCTGAAGGTTCCATTTACAATTCCAACTATTTTCTGTGACAATCAGAGTACTATTGCTCTGGCACATAACCCTGTTCTTCATGCAAAAACCAAACACATGGAGATTGACCTCTTCTTTGTAAGAGAAAAGGTCCTCAACAAGTATCACTGTTTGCCATATTCCAGGTCTTGACCAAAAAGCTGACATCCTCACGAAACCTCTCTCAAGTTCAAGATTTCTGGAGCTCAGAAGCAAGCTCAACCTATCTGCCTCAAGCCTGACTTTGCAGCCACCTTGAGCTTGTGGGGGAGTATTAGTGTATATTCTAGAGTGCCATGTCATCATAACTAACGTGTAGTTAGTTAGTGTGTGTGGTGTAGGTTAAGTCCAGTAGTGGCACAGGTTAGGATACCTATATATATCATATTCACTGTAACAGAATCAATACATAACAGAATTCAGATCCTTCCTCCCTCCCTCCCTCCCTCCCCCCCCCCCCCCCCCCCACCCCCCTCTCTCACACACACACACACACTCACTCACTCACACTAGCCAAGCCAAGTTATAATATTTGGTTCATAACTAGATATTACGACACTTCGATTTATTGTAAATAATTATATAAAACTTACATTTTTAGCATGCATAAGGTCCGATTCATGTATTTTCTGCATTTTATTACCTTGATTTTTTCCATCAACTACTCTGTTTCAAATTTTGATAATTGTCGGAAAGATAGTTATAGTCATACTAGTTTTTATTAATTTCAGAGACTTAAATTTGTTGGACTGTTAGTTTGTTGGTCTATGAGGGGTCGGTTCTGTTATGACAATTTGATTAGTTATTGTTTTCTGATTCTGTTATAATCAACTGCAACAGTTTCCATCGATAATATGTGACTTATTAAGAGCTCATTACCGAGTTCATCACTTTTTGATTGTTTAGTTATGGCTCTGTCTGACTGTTTCCCACCTGTACCTTAATAACTGGGAGCAGTACATAGCTTGTCCCGAACTTGATCCCAAGACTCAAGACTGTTTTTGCTCTTGAGCAATCGGGTTCTCTGAAGTACTTAATTGGATTGAAATGGCGGTTTGCTGCACTCTCAGGGAAAGTATGTTGAGGATTAGCTGGCTGAGGTTGAAATAGGGGGAAACCTACGGTTTCTTATTTCTAATCCCTCAAGGTTGCAAACTCTTCAAGTGTATCATGGAGATTACATGTCAGATCAGTAGTTAGTAAATTTAGTGGCCCATTCAAAACAGTCCCATGTTGGGATTAAATCTCAGTGAAGGATTTTTTAATTGTGTTCGTCTCTTGAAATTTTCAGGACCTGTTACTAAACAAATTTTGTGAGACTGTTTTATTTGCACTCTAGTTCTGTATGAATAGACATAACACAGTGTGTTTATTTCCTTGAAAATTCTGGATGACTTCATGCCAGAGTGAGTTGATGGATATCTTTGTTAAAGCGAATTTCTGCCTCCATTATTTCATTATTTGAGATCTCTGAATTTGCCTCGTCCCCTTAGATGATTTTTTCAGCCAATAACTTATCCACCCTACATCTTGCTGATACAATTTCCTTTTCCCAGAGATAGGAGGGCACAATTGCTTGCAAAATGGAGAGCAAAAGGTGGTGTATTCTTAATTGGCTATACCGCTTTCCGGAATTTGTCTTTTGGAAAGAACGCGAAAGACCGGGAGACAGCCCGAGAAATTTGTCATGCTTTGCAGGTAAAATGATTGAAATAGTATATCTATTCGTGTAGTTAGATGATATTTCTTATCCTGTGATGCTGGTTTTTTCTATTTTGCAAAGGCACATCTTTGGGGATTGTTGTCACAACTCTATTGATAATGATATTTACGGGGCTTAAAAATATTGGGAACAAAGTGTGCTTTTGAGAGAAATTAATTTTGTAACTTATGCACAATCTCATTTGTCGCACAAGCATATCAAATATAAGAGCTAATCAATGTATGATTAGAGATCTGGTTTCTACAATATAACGACTGCCATAATTGTTGTAATCTATGAATATCCCTACATGTGTTGTGAGACATATGCTAGTGAATCTATTGTTGTAATCTATGAATATCCCTACATGTGTTGTGAGACATATGCTAGTGAATCTAGGACCTCTCATTTCTATAAAACTCCTGCTGTGGTAGAGGGTCAGACCTAGTATGGGTTTATGACTAATTAATCGAATGATGCGAGTTGACAACTTAAACTATTGCACCTAGGCAGCTCAAAAGAGTAAATTCTAAAACAATGGCTGTCGTCTTTTTCTTGGTTTATCAAAGTAAGCCCCTAGATAGTGTTAAATACAAACATTTCTTTTAACATTGCAACAAGAGCCTTTTCCCAATAGATGGGGTAGGTTACATAAATAAAATCAAATGACTCAAAACACCCTTATTAATGGTTAAACCTATGTTTTTCTTAATCTTCTCTTTCTCCAAATATTGAACCGATACTCCATTTGATCTATCCTCCTATTTGGAGTGTGTACATTGTACGAGTCTTCTCCAAGAGAGTTGTTAACCATCCGCTATATTGTAACTTGTTATTCTTAGAATTTGAATTGAGCCTAACTCATCTCCACTAAACTGGTTTATAAGGTGATGGCTGTCCAAGCTTTATAAACACTACACAAAACATATCTCTAAGCAATGTATGTATACCCAACAACAACAACAACCAAGCCTTCTCCCACTAAGTGGGGTTGACTACATGGATCAACTTCCGCCATAATGTTCTATCCAGAACCATAGTTTTACCTAAATTGTTAAGCTCAAGATTTTTGTTAATAATTTCTCTTATAGTTTTCCTAAGTCTTCCTCTACCTCTAACTATTTGACCCCTCTCCACCAGATTTACTCTCTTTACCACAAAATCTAAAGGTCTTCGCTCTACATGTTCAAAGTACCGAAGTCTATTCTCCACCATTTTTCCTACTATAGGTACTACCCCAACACTCTTTCTAATATTGTCATTTCTTATCTTATCATGTCTAGTCTTACCACACATCCAACGTAACTTCCTCATCTTTGCTACGCTTACTTTATTCTCGTGTTGATTCTTAAGCGCACAACATTCTGTTCCATACAACATCGCAAGTCTTACGGTTGGCCGATAAAATTTTTCCTTCAACTTGAGCGGTGCCTTTCTATCACATAAAATCCCTGAAGCCCTCCTTCATTTCAACCATCCAACTTGAATTTGATGGTTTACATCCTCGTCTATTTCTCCATCGTATATGGTCTCCAACTTTTACCTCTAAGTTAGAAACGCTTCTCCTTTTGCTAAACATACATTCCATATATTCCATCTTATTTCTATTTAGGCGAAAGCCATGCGTTTCTAAAGCTCGCCTCCAAGTCTTCAACCTCTATTTTAAATCCTCCTTCGACTCTTTCAATAGGACTGTATCGTCTGCCAAAAGCATGCACATCGGTGCTAACGCTTGGATGTGCTCCGTGAGACATGGAAAGGGCAAGTGCATACGGCCACCATGGTAGAGAGACAAGCATACTTAAAAAGTGAGATAGCCACTGAACAAACTCAGTATGGAAATAGAGCCTTTCTAACATTTTTTGTTGCTTATTTTGGAATTTCAGAAGTAGAATATTGACTTTATTAAAACTGCTAAAACTTTTATTCTACTCTGTCATTTGCAATTGCATTTTTTAAAGCTTGTTTACATGTTACTGCAGGACGGCCCAGACATTCTTGTGTGTGACGAAGCCCATATCATAAAAAATACTAAGGCTGAAGTTACTCATGCCTTAAAACAAGTAAAGTGCCAGAGAAGAATTGCGCTTACAGGATCACCTCTTCAAAATAATCTCATGGAATATTATTGTGTAAGTTTGCATAACAGTTAAATTCAGAGATCAATAAGTTATTGCATACAATCTTTGACTCATCATCATTATATCTGAAATAGATGGTTGATTTTGTACGAGAAGGTTTTCTTGGAAGCAGTCATGAATTTAGAAATCGGTGAGGCTTTGATTACTCTCTCTGTTCTGATTTTTACTTTGGTTTATATTATGTACTTTTGAAAATATTTCCCTGTGTGTGCAGCTTCCAAAATCCTATAGAGAATGGTCAACACACTAATTCCACTCTGACTGATGTAAAAATTATGAACCAAAGGTCTCACATCCTCTATGAAGAATTAAAAGGCTTTGTCCAAAGAATGGACATGAATGTTGTAAAGAAAGACCTACCACCCAAAACTGTTTTCGTGCTAACAGTCAAGCTTTCTCCCTTACAAAGAAAATTGTACAAGAGATTTCTTGATGTGCACGGGTTCACTGATGTCAGGGAAAATCATGAAAAGTTAAGAAAGAGGAGTTTTTTTGCTGGGTACCAGGCATTGGCTCGGGTAAGTACACCTTTGGAAAACATGCTAAACAATTTCATTGTCTGAGAAAATTCAGTAGATATAGTGATTTGATGAGAAAAAAGAGGTGATTCCAAGTAGGAGCAATTTGATAAGAGGGAAACTATAGGAGTTAAAGAAACTAGGGTAATAAATTAGGGGAAAATTGTGAACAGTTGATTTGGGTTAAGAATTGGTTAAATATAAATGTTTGCATAGGCTAGCATTAGATTTCCCAACACTCCCTCTCACATCAGCACTTTGGGCTTGATGTGGATAATTTGGTTGGTGGCCCCATGGATAATGCTCTCATACCATGTTAGAATTTTATATTTGGTCTAATCCATTCTTACAAAACCGGTTTGTAAGGTGATATACTTTTTCAATTCTTTTTTAACGCGGGACTTGGATTTTTCTCTGTAGATTTTAATGTGGAGTCAAAGCTGTATTAAATATCATTTAATTAGTGCAGATTTGGTTTAGCATTGTACCCATCTTAGCCAGATCTTTTATATCCTTGTATTTTAGAACCTTCGGCCTCTAACTATCTAAGCTACCTTCAGTTAGTTCCATTTAATTGGCTAATTATTGGGACTCTAAATATCTCTAGCTTGATCCAGCTGTATTTTAATCAGTTAGTCATTCAATTGTTAAATGCATTTCTGTTCACTCTCTTAGTTATCATATTTCTAACATTTGGTAAAATTGCCCAGTGATTTTTGTATTAATTTTAGTATGTATTAGGTTTCAATATTGGGCCTAACTCATCTTTACAAAACCGGCTTATAATGTGTGGGGTTCTCCTCTTTATGAACTCTTATTCAATGTATATCCCCTATTAGATGAAAGATGATCTAAACATATGTTTATAAGTGAGGGCAATCCTCACTTTACAAGTCGATTTTGTAAGGTTGAGTTAAACAAACCCAAATTCTAAGTCTGATTTTTTAAAAATGTTTTAGCTTTTGAACTCAATGAATGGCAAGTGATTATTGTGTTTTTGTTAAATTATTATGTCAGCCTCCTATCTGTCTTAATATATCATGATGATAAAGAAATTTATTGTTTGTAGTAGATATGGAACCACCCTGGGATCTTGCAATTGACAAAAGAAGACAAGGACTGTGTAAGACCTGAAGATGCTGTCGAGAATTTCCTTGTTGATGATATCTCAAGTGATGAAAATTCCGATTCTAATGTACTTGCTGGAGGTAGCTATATGTTCTGGTAGTTTTTAACAAATAAAACATCAAATCTTGGCTGTCTGTTCGATGAAAGTCGTCAGCTGGCTATGAAACATGTTACTTTTTCTCTTATTACATAATAATCCATTGATTATTATTTTGAGCTTTCATTATTTTTATGTTATCTGTTCTTCATATATCTATTATTTTTGACAATTCATTACATTACAGAGAAATTGAAGCAAACAAATGATTTGCTGCAAAAGAAGGATGGTGATGGCTTCTTCATAAAGGTACTCATAGAAACAGGTTGAGTTGGTAAATGTTCTGTAATTGATCCTGAACCAGTTAATTAGATTATTTGAGTTGGTTGAGAGAAATACTATCAGCTTTTGTTATTTATAACTAAGAATACATTCAAATCATTAATGAAATCCTTTGACTATAGGAAAGAATAAGCTAACTATCCTAAACGAATAGAGATTTTCTCAACAAAACATACCTTAAATCTATACATATCTTAACAAAACCTTTCAATTTGATGAAAGAAAGCGATGAGAAGGGATTACAAAAGAAACAGATGAGAGGTTGCTGTATAATTTCATAACCAACTGAATTTCAATATATAGTATTTATGTGAAGGAAGTAATGCCTAACTGCTTCAGGAGCTATTTACTAACAGTGCTAAAAGAAAGTCAGTGTACTAACCAAAACAGAAGCTTCTAGGCTAGTGTCACATATTCTAAAACGGGGTTTGATTTAGCATACACTTATGTTGCCCGCTCTGGTTGTTAACTTGTTATTTCTTGATATTCTGATATTTCTCTGCATGGATAATAAGCTTTATCACTTGGTAAGTGATGCTTTTATCATATCACTCCTAGATTTTTAGTGATTGGTCTTAACTGACGGTTTTTCAGGGCTGGTGGAAAGATATTCTTCATGGAAAAATTTATAAAGAGCTTGATCAAAGTGGCAAAATGGTTTTGCTAATTGATATACTTACGATGAGTTCTGATGTGGGTGATAAAGTGCTGGTTTTTAGTCAGAGCATACCAACCCTAGACCTCATAGAACTTTATCTCTCAAGACTACCACGACGTGGCAAACGAGGGAAGATGTGGAAGAAGGGAAAAGATTGGTATAGGTCAGTTCATATTTTTTCAATTAGTACAACCTTCTGCTACTCTTCTTAACTTTCTGTTTTGATTTTATTTCACTGATCATATTTGTATTTGTAAATTGTATATTGTTGCTGGGAATGCATGTTTTTTTCCTTGAATACTTCCATTCCATCTGTGTGCATTGTTATTTGATTTGTTTGATGATTAAAGGTCTCTTTTCCGCTGCGAGTTTTGCTTCTTAGATGTCTTCAAATTATTCAGATTAATGTTTTATCATTTTAACACCCTTATGTATTATTTATATATTGGCAGGCCCAAATTATTAATGTATGAAAATTTTCTCATTTTTTATTTTCTGGCACATAAGTTGTAGATGCCTTTCTGAGTGGTGGAAAGATTTTGTTAATATCCCAAAATGTGAAAATTTTCACTGTATAATTTGTTTGCATATATGTTATTGCCATCCTTCTAGTTCTAAACTTATAAAAAATAAGTAATAGGACATGCTGATGCATTTGGATTTTGCGATCCTTATAAAATTTTATTTATCTAATTAGGACTTCTCTAATTTGTATGTTTTTAATGATTTCATTTATTTGAAAATGCACATCTGGTTCTCCAGGCTGGATGGAAGAACAGAGAGCTCAGAAAGACAGAAGCTTGTTGAGAGATTTAATGAGCCTTTGAATAAAAGGGTAAAATGCACATTAATTTCAACCAGAGCAGGCTCTTTGGGTATTAATCTTCATGCAGCTAACCGCGTTGTTATAGTTGATGGTTCTTGGAATCCAACATATGATCTTCAGGCTATATATCGAGCTTGGAGGTATGATCCTGCTAATTTTTTCCCTTAACTAAAATGAGATTTCTTTTGAGGAAGCATCACATAGTAGGAATAAGTTTTTGGAGGAATATTGGTAAAGTTACAATTTCCTATTGGATACAGTATTAGAAATTTCTTTGGGTGAGCAATCTTTTTGTGAAAAGGTGTTTGACTTCTATTTGGTGCAAAGCTCATTGCCTTTTTGGAAGAGTTTCCGTTTGAAAATTATTGAAGGGACTGAATAGAATTGCTCAGTTAAATTTTTGTTCTCATTTGTGTGCATATTTCATGTTTTTTAGAAAGATATCATATCCAATCTTTTTGTTTTATCTTCTTTTTATCATGATAGGATTCTGCTTTTATCCTAAAAAAAAGAAAAAAAACAAGTAATTAAATAAATAAAAAGATTGTCAAGTACTTGTCTCAGTTAATGCTAAGTGTCATAAACCAACACGCTTCTATAAGTTTAAACTGTAAGAGGGAGCTACATGAACAATATTTTTATTATATTTCTAGATAGCACAACCCTCCTTCAAGATTTTTTAGACCTGAAACATAATGGACAATGCTTAATGTACAGATCCACCTGGCACCTGCCATATGTTTGAATTCTATTTTTATTTAGAAAATTGATGAGCGATGACAATGTACTCTAGACCATTATGTCTTAATTAAGAGACTCAAGTACTATTTCAAGAACCAACTCTCCTTAAAAGCTCAAGCTATAAAGGGATGCACATTTATGGTTTTTATTAACACTAAGCCATTGTGATGTTATCTGAGAGTCATGAACCTTCCACTTTGTATTATGATCACATATATTTTACAATTCTGGTAAAACGCATTTGCTCTTGGTTTGAAGTAGTTTAATTGGTTTCTCTCTGGAAAGATCTTTAAAAGTTAGAAGGATACACATTTTGTACGATTTACAGAGTAGATTTGTTTTCATAGGCAAATAATGTTGAAATCTAAATAACGTTTCACATTTGCAGGTATGGGCAGAAAAAGCCCGTGTTTGCTTATCGGTTGCTGGCTCATGGAACTATGGAAGAGAAAATATACAAGCGACAGGTAATACAATATGATCACTTCTATTCATCATGTTTTAACTACTTAATTTCTCTAATGTATGGAATTGGTTTCAAATTTCAATAGGTTACAAAAGAGGGGCTTGCTGCTAGAGTGGTAGATCGACAACAGGTGCATAGAACCATATCTAAAGAAGAAATGCTGCATCTCTTTGAGTTTGGTGATGACGAGAATCCTGAGACTTTGGCTGAACTAAGTAAATATGATGGGCTTACTTGTGAACAAAATAATCCGATTTTGGCTGGGGATTCTCTGAAACATACTGTACCACATTCAAATGGAAACGGCTATTCTGACAAGTTAATGGAAAGCTTACTGGGCAAGCATCATCCCCGGTATGTTATCTACTTTCAACTGTTATTTGAATCAAGTCTTCTTTCATGATGATGACGACGTCTTCTTCAGTTTGCCTTTTATGGTAGTATCATGCATGTTATGATCCCCATTTTTCTTCAGTTTGCCTTTTATGTAGTATCATGCATGTTATGATCCCCATTTTTCTTCAGTTTGCCTTTTATGGTATCATGCAAGTTATGATCCCCATTTTTTTTCTTCCACTTTTAACTCTAACTTGTTTCGTAGTGAATCAGTGTGTAAAAATCAAGTTATTAACAGAAAGGGAGTGATAAGTTGGCCCGGTGGTTTGAGGGAGGGACACGGGTTGGAATGATAAAGAGGTCATGTGTTCAACTCTGCCTACTAATAAAATGACAACTAATAATTAACATTTGTCATTCAAAATAAAACAGACAGAAAGGTATTGGATTTGATTCAATCTGTAGTCTTTCATTGTAGGTCATCTTTTGTGCATGCCTTGTCCTTGGAATAGGGAAACCTTCCCTCCCTGAAAAACGTTTTCTTGTCATAATATTTCCGTTAAGAATTATTGGCCTGACAAGAGTTTAACCTTCAACATTATCACATTATTCTGAGAGACTGAGACTAGTTATTCTAAGATTAAACTTTGCTTGCAAAATATTATATAGCTACTAATTATTAGGATCAGTTTCAATTTTTATGTATCATAAATGGAATAATTTTCTGAATTACATTCTTAATTGTGACAAGTAACTTCTACTGTTTTTTATGATTTGGCCGATCCATATCATTAGATTTTAAAATATGGCTTATATATGTTTTTCCTATGATTTTTCTCTCAAAATTGTCCTTGTAATGTTTTTGGAAAAAAGTTAACTCCCATTATTCATTGGAGATAAACCCCTGAAAACTTTATAAAAATTACCTTTCACCTCAAAATTGGTTTTGTAGGGTTGAGTTAGACCTAAATTGATTCGAGAGCCTATCCTAAATTGAATAGACCACCCACCAAGCCCAGTAGTGCTGGATGTGACCAAGCCCAGTAGTGCTGGATGTGAGATATAGAGAAAAATCTAATTTCCACCTTTACGAGAAGATTAAATCCGAGAAGGTTAAGAAAAAATGAGCACTCCTCACCACGCAAACCATTTTTGTGGAGTTGAGTTTGACCCGAAATCTAAGAATTGGTGTTACATTTTTGTGGAGAAGGTTATGAAAAAATGAGTACTCCTTATTATGCAAACCATTTTTGGGTCGTGCAGTTCTGAGCCTGTGGTTTGTACACAACGAATAGGCTGGGATGCATGACCTGGTTCTGAAATCGGAATAGGATGGAAATTGTTAAATAATTTCCT
The DNA here is from genome assembly GCF_024323335.1 of Lathyrus oleraceus. Taxonomy (NCBI): domain Eukaryota; kingdom Viridiplantae; phylum Streptophyta; class Magnoliopsida; order Fabales; family Fabaceae; genus Lathyrus; species Lathyrus oleraceus. The sequence goes on along the minus strand of NC_066584.1, from coordinate 314,619,227 downwards.
GCAAAGAGGCCCAAGTGAGATTATTGAAGAACACAGTCCTATGTATGGTCCCTACTCTTATGTTTAGATTGGATCCATTTGTTTTTTTGCCTCAATCCAACATCCCGTCTCCCTTTCCCAATGCTCTGTTTTTCTCCTGTTTTGCCTCCCTTGTCCTTTTTGATACAGTGCTCTTTCTTCCCACATGTCCACACTTCAAGATGTGTTATTTTGTAGCGGCGTTGCGGGTCAGACGAAGAAGAAAAATAAGATTGATGTTCCATGAAAACACTTAAAATGTTCCACCCCATTAAGCTTTTAATTAAGTGCAATTATTGTTCACATCCCCACATTACTTGTTAAGGGAAACTCTATCACAGTAGGGGATGACTAAAATAAAAACTTACAACTTCAACATGGTATACAAGTTTAGACCCTTCACATTTGTTCACGCGATTTGGAAGCTGGTCTGGTCGGTCTAGATCTAGAGCTAGTTGCAGTAGTATGGCATCAATAGAAGGTTTCTTAGTATAGTCTGTATTCTAACATATGAATGTTTTTTATTTAGTTTCTCTCAATATTAGCTGACGTAGTTTCTCTTAACAGGTGGATTGCCAATTATCATTTACATGAGTCCCTGTTACAAGAAAACGAAGAGGAAAAACTGTCGAAAGAAGAGCAAGATATGGCTTGGGAGGTGTATCGCAAATCGCTGGAGTGGGAAGAAGTTCAGAGAGTACCGCTCGGTGAGTCTGTGCCTGATCAAAAGGAAGAAGTGCCAAAGGAAGAACACAATGAATCAGAAGATTTCTGCATTTCAACTAAGCTGAGGAATCGTTTCACAACACGTCAATGCACCAATCTTGCGCACTTACTGACACTTAGAAGTCAGGGAATTAGATTTGGGAGCAGCACAGTCTGCGGCGAATGTGCCCAGGAGATAAGGTGGGATAACTTAAAGAAGAAATAGGAATGTAGTAACATGAGGGATGACATAATCTGAATGTTCATATAATACTTTTGTGTACTGTAAATTGATTAGGCCAATGTCTATAATATTTTGTTGATCAAATAGAAATGTTTCTTTTGTATTTGGGTCTATTGATGTTTTTCCCGAGGTATGAGGAAATTTTGATCAGGTATATGTTGCAGGACCACGACAAGTTTCAATCAACTGAATTTTGGTCACCTTACATAAATAATTATCAAATTTGGATCAGATTTGTTTCTCTATTTGTATATTACTGTGTATTACCAACGTGGTATTAAATATTTCCAATTACCGGTTCTTAAATTTTGGTTAAAATAACTATGTTATCTTTTTTTCCTTCATTATATAATTGATATTGGGAGTTTAAAACTATATGGACACTGACAATTGCAAGTAGTAAAAAATGCTTATGAGATGGTTGGTCAAATAATGCAAGTCTTAGGGCCGGTTTGTTTTGACTTTTTTTAAAAATGATTTTTATAGTGTTACATATTTTAGTGAAAAAATATGTATAAAGAAACTTTTCATAAAAGTTTCAAATGAAAATTTGGTTTAAATAATTATTCTTAAAATGTTACTTTAGGTATTTCATCATTTTATTGGATTTTTTTTTGGATATCAAATTTTTAAAAAATCATTTAATTTTGAAGCTATTTCAAATGGATTTTTATAAAAATCATTTTTAAGATACAACTTTTTGAAAAAATTGTGATTTTGATTATGTTTTGACCTTCAATAATGTATATTTATGTTATGGAATGAACAATTCAATCTTTTAATTTATAAAAAATAAATTTATAAAAACTTTTAATATTTTAAAAAATATTTTTGTAAAATCCATTTTCAAAAATACAAAGAAAAAATCCATTTTTTTAAAGTTAAAACAAACGGACCCTTAGTTCAACTGAAAAATGTTCATGAGAAAGTGTCCATTTGCATTGTTATGTGATCCTAATGGCCCCTTCGGTTTTGTTTAAATGCTATTAGTTTCCTTCCATTTACAATGCTTAGTGTTTTGAGTAAAGTTTTAAAAATTGGACCGAATCGGAAATCGGAGATGAATCCGGTTGGATTAACCTTTCAAAATCGTTAGTGGGTCAAAATCGGATTAAAATTGAAAAAATCGGATTGAACCATCCAAAACCATTCGAACCAAAGAATCGGAGCCGGTTTTGTGATATCGTCCGGTTCAAAAAAATTTAACAAATTGGTCATTTTTTAATTTTTTTTATAAATTTTAATATGTCAATATCAAAATTTAAAATACATTCCCGATCACAAAAAAAAATCCATAATTTTTTACAATCAAACAAACTTCTAAGTTTTATCACTCCATTATAATTTTTCTTTCAACCCTTTATCATCATCACGCCGTCTCTTTCAAACATAGTCATGATATCTAATTCAATATTGATTATCGTTCAAGTCAATATTGTTTGTTGTTGTCAATTAAGATTTATTTGTCGTAATTCAATTCAAATTTTTTTTTTTAATAAAGTATATTATATTATTTATTTTTTGTATTTTATCATATTTAATTTAGGTATTCTTAATTATTTAAACTTTATTTTAGTTATTATATTTTATTATTTTAATTTTGATTTAGTTTAACTTATTTTATTGTAATTCTTTAATTTGGTCAAATTGTTCTTAAATGAATGTTGAAAAGTGAAGTGTAAAACTATGTTATGTTATTATATGTATTATCGATATTGTTATATTAAATTTGTAATGAATTTTTAAAATATTTATTTTATTAAGTTGTGAACATATGATTATGTGTGACATATTTATGAAATTTAATTTTGTATTATTAATTTATTTAATAAACGGTTCGACCATAGATTGAACCGATTGAACCAATTGAACCTTAAACCGTAAGTTTTACCGTTTCGATCTCCGGTTTGATTTTTAAAACATTTGTTTTGAGACATGCTCTTTTCACCATTGATGGTGCCTCCCACATCCCTGAATATCCAAAATGGTCTTTCAAGCGACCGAAGATGAATCTTTGCACATATCAAAATCATAACTAAAATGTGTTATTATGAGATCCACCACAGTTTTGATCAAATTGTAGTATGGAGATGCATCTCCGTATGAGTATTTAGTGTATTCCAAGATGCATCTCTGAAATGTCCCCTGATTTTTTTTGAAAATATGATAAATATAAAGGGAGGATTTATTTTGGAGATGCAAAAATTCAATTTTTGTGTGACCAACTTATAATAACTTGTATTAACGTAAAATCAAAATAAAATTCAGTTATATTAAGGTTAGAGAGTGAAAATTCATACCTAAATAAGAAAAGTCAAGATAATTCATAAATAACATTTGTTCGAGAATACCTAAAAGTAATAATACATTCTAATATAAATTATCGGGTATGTCTAATTGTCTGCCTTATTGTCGTCTGTACTGCATGCCATTTCATAACTCGGAAACCATGCACTACGCTAGGGACAACTAGGGGGTGCCATACAAAAAGAGTTTTGACTCTATGGTTGCTCTACTCATCTCCGCAACATGCCGACATACCGCCATCACGCTCTCTGCCTGCTCATCCTGAACCTTAAGTAACTTTTGGTTAGCTGGCCTATGTAGTTCTCCAGGAGCGTCTGGTGTCATGATATGGTGTGACACCCTATATAACCATGTCATGTAGCCCTAAAAACAAGTAAAATGTATATGAGTTGGCTCTCAATGATACTCATCTGGTACCAGGTGACTCTCGAAATCATTCAGTATCATCTATAAATCTCTTTGGCACACATCAGGAGGAGCAGACTCATGGGAAGGTCTCAAAATAATATGCAAATAGCTAAAACTAGCGCATCACTCACTCGAAAAGATAAGGATACATAAGAGATGTCCCACATTCCAGCCAACCGGAGTATAAGAAAATAACGTCAACCTGACGTGTCTGGCAGTGACCCTCGTATGGGAAAAAGCAAACGTCATCTGGTACCATACGTTTAGGAGAGACTCTAAATAGCTCGACCACACCATTCCCCCTGTACGAAACAAAAGTGGCTGCACGAGGCCATTTTTGTGTAATTAGGCGTTGCTTCCCACCCGATGATGCAGGGGAAGTGGGAGATGATCCATCCCTGAAAATGTTGCGAATACAATATTAATAACAAGTGTAACAAATGAATTATAAAAATATTAGTAATAAGAAATTACCGTTAGAAGCGTGCAACACCTTGTCAACTGCTTTGTCTTTCAAAGAAAAATCTCGCCCAACTTCGAATAGAGGTAGACCAAACATGCGCCCCCAGTTGTACTCGTGAGTCGCAGTCAGGTGAGATTTACCACATCAACATATGTTTCACTTTTGTCCATAAACATAGATGTGTCAACCAAGAACACGAGGTAACATCTTATTGCGCAATATCAATGGTACTCAACCTTCACATCATCGTCCACAACATTCGTTTCCCCCTTCACATGACCATTATAAAGGGTTTCCAAAAAGACAAACTGTGCATGATAACCTCTATGCGAGTTGCCTCCTCTGACGCCTTACCAGGGTCAACCCCTAACAAGGTGACCATTAGATCAACCCCTTCCTCTCGTCCGATCCTCCCGTGGTCTAGTAATTTCCCCCTGATGGGAAGATGCAAGAGGCAAGAGATATCATCCAAAGTAATAGTCATAACACCTATAGGTAGGTAGAAAAATATTGTCTCTGAGTGCCACCTCTCTGCAAAAGCCACATGCATGTCGTGGTTTATGGTCACGTATGCAGATGAACATAAAATGGAAAAATCGGAATAACGGATAGATCATTGAACCAATGATTAGTGGGCGGTGGCAACACCGGTATCTTCCTGTTGTGGTTAACATTTTTAAAACAATCACGCTTCTGAAAAAATAAAACACAATCAATATGCATCTAATTAGTTGACAAAAAATGTATTGAAAAAGAAAAGAAATACACCTCTCTATTCCAGACATGCGTAGCAGCATGCTCTGCGTAATTATAAAGTAAGGAGGTGCCATATGACCCTCTTGGATAACTCTCTAATGGGGAATCCTGATCGACTTACTCCCGGGCTTCAGGGTTAACAGGGGCCTTAGAAACCTCAAGTTCTACTGCATCATATGCCCGAGATTTCTGAGAGAGTCGACTACGAGAACCAGACGATCAGGCTCCCAAAGTAGGTGCAACATCAAACACGTTATCAGTAACTCTTGGCCTCATGGTCATCAATGCGACCCTCTCATGTTGTACCGACGTGGTTTGGGACATACACCAAGCCCAATCTGACCAGTGTTGCTTTCAGCCATTGCACATGCGTTATAAACCAGAGACATATATCAACAACATGCTCGAAGAAATTCACAAAATGTCCCAATTTTTTGACTGAGTCAAATTCGGAGATGCATCTCCGAAAATAATGCAGAGTAAATCCGAAGATGCATCTCCGGAAAAACCTTCAATTGTCTCATGGACGATATGCCATTTCTACCCTAACAGTCCCAAGAAAACCTCATTGGATGTTGTTATAACCTACCAATTTCATTTACACTACTACCTAAAGTGCCTAAAACAACTAATGTATCCTAAAAAACTAACTACAAATCAAATCATAAAAAGAAGAAATCATTTGAAAAACTTAACAAATAAAATTGATTGATGAGAGGGAGAAGCTTAGATGTTATGAAATGCTGTTAAGAGCTCCAATGGTATAAGTTGGATTAAATGGATGCAGAGGTAAAATCGTTGCAGAGCTCAAATGACTTTTTTAAAATAAATTTTGAGAAAATGAAGAAGCAGGAAAATGGAAGGATCTGACGCAGGATATGAAAGAAAAACGTCCGAAGAGGCATCTCTAGACAACTCACTAACATTTGAATAAATGGTGTTTACGAAGATGCATATTCAGATGCATTTTTTTCACATACAGAGATGCATCTTCGGATTAAATTTCAACGTAAAAAGGATGTCTCTTCAATTTTGTATGAGAAATGGCTAAAATAGGTGCGTTCAAAGAGGCATCTCCGGACGCTAGGGACATTATGGACGTTTCGCGGTGGTGTGGGTGCATCCATAAAGATGGAAAGAGCATTTCCCTAGTGTTTTTGTATAAATGGTATTAGCTTCCATTCATTCACCTTGCTTAGTTTTTAGGGGATTGCTTGATGCACCCTAAGTATTGCTTATCCACCTTAATGAAAAATCCAAACTACTCATAAAATTTGAAAGTGCATCTCCGGACGTACTCCATTCACACTTGTTTTTTAGTAAGGCCCTAAGACTATGTCATTTTTTAGGGAAATGCATCGGCATGTAACTTAGCAAGATGCATCTCCAGATGTTATTTTAATCAAATACACGCAGGTGTCTCTTCTCTTTCCTCACCTGTAAAAATACTCTCAAACACTCAACTCTAAAAACCTCTCAACTCTTAAGATCTCACATCTAAAAAACTATCAAACTCATTCAACACACTTCCATGTTTCTATCATCAACATCCAATCGATCAAAGAGTTCAACATCAAATTCACATTTGGTATTTTTTTTATTTCTCTATACCTTTTTGATTTCAATATAAATTTGTAGAAATTGGGCATTAGGTTATGTTATAAGTAGTTTGGATATGCTATTTAATGAGTAATGTGTTTGATAAGTAGTTTAAATGATCAATGAATTTTTTGGGATGTAGGATTGAACTGCATTGCTGCCGTTTTCGTCATCTCTGAGCTGTTGAATATTACGGAGATGCATCTTTGGATTTTTTCAACGTTTTTCCCAAAAATCGAAGATGCATTTCCATATTTTTTGTATGCATTATTTTCCTCCATTTCATTGTGTTTCATATGTATAATGCTTGTATGGTTTAATTATAGGCATTATGGGTGATAACCAAGATAAATTGAGGGATGATAGAGTTGTGCAACATGCATCAGTTTGTAGGGAAAAAACTCGATCATCGCAGGCACCTATCAGTTTTAGTTTGGTTGATGCAAAGGTTCAACTTCTATGGCTCATGCATCTCCTACTTCATCTTCCTGTAGGAGGCATGTGTCAACTCCTGATTCTCCGGAAGCCCCACCGGTACATGTTGAGGCACCCGAGGGGTTTGGAGGAGGCACATTTAACTTATCGCTGATGCCTCTATATCCGAACCATGCTGTCAGGCATGTGTGGGATGGAGAGGTAAAATTCAATTGTATTCATTATTGAAACACATTTGTGTTGGTCTTGTAAATTCCCACACAAGAGACAAGGTGAATTGTGTGGTCCATAAAAACATGGTTTTAAAAAACTTTGCGGATTAAAATCAGTTTAAAATCAATTTGTAAATGGTTTACAAGTATTAAGCAGCGGAAAGTTAATTGCAGAATATAAATTACAAAAGTTAAAGATGTTGTTTCTTTTGGATTGGTTGTATTAGGTAAAACAACACATATACAAGATTTATTTTGTGCAGAGGAAACATGTGGAACAAGATGTTCCAACATGTGTTCCAGCATCTGGCCTCAGTGTGCAGATCAAGACTTGTGAGTGAATCTGTGCGCATTGATGTTTGATTCCTAGAAGATTTATTGTTGTATCTTTTAACAAATATTATTTAGTAAGATTTTCTAAATAGATTTTATTAATCCTTAAGTTTGAAGAAGATTTAATTAAATATGGATTAATTAAAAAGGCCCGGAGTTGGACGATTTGATTGGATTTACATTGAAGAAAATATTTAATTGGATATGCATTGAAAATAGATTTGGTTTAGTTTTAGCAAGAGATTTATTCTGAATCCTTTACTTGAGAAGTTGAAATTGTGATTTATATCAAGTAAAGATTTTATGTCTTCAAGATCTTGTGATGCTAAAGGGACACATGTGGGAAAGACATCCCAACATATGTGCAACATCTGACACTTAACAACAAGCCAAGTTTGTTGCGTTTGGAGTAGATTTTCTGATTTGATTTCAATCAGATTTGTTGCTATCTTTTAGCAATGAGTTATAGAGATTTGTTCATATCCTTTGTTGGAGGCTTTTGTGGAACAACTCAAAACATAATCTCTTATATTTTCTGGACAAAATCAGAGTCGCTAATGCCCATTCGAAATGCCCAGAATCGAATTTCTATTTAAGGAGACTCAAACTTCTCTTGAGAGGTGCAAGTTTTGAAGATTCCTTGTGTTAGGATTTATCTTTTGAGTATTTGTTTTTGTTGTTGTTTGTGCACCACTCTAGCAATTTCATTCATATCTTAAAGCATAAAGTTTGATTTATTTAGTTGAGTTGTAACTTCAATATTAATATTTTGTTTATTGAGTTGATCACTTGGTATTAGTGATTGAGAGAAATTGTTTATTGAGTTTGTTACTTTAGATTAGTGATTGAAAGAAAGTGAAACGGATTATCATATTTAAGGGGATACCTAAATAGAAAGTCACTAGGATTAGGAATATGCCTTGATCGGCATGTGGTTGTTGTTCTTATAAGACTAATTGTACTAATTCAAAATGGTGACTTCTTTTCTTGGCTTGGAATCCCTCAAACATAGGCGAGGTTGCACCGAATCAGGTAAATATTTTTGTGTTCTTTATTGCTTTAATTATTATTTTCTATCTATCTTACAAACTGAATTTATTCTAGTACACAATGTCCCATACATCGTGGCTAAAATCTGTCCCGAAAATCTGTCACCTATCATAAACTAGTTGTACATGTTATCCCAAGCATCTGGTCCATCATCTGTCTCTTGAGAACAAAATTTCAAAAGAGTTGAGGAAAAGAGAGGAACACCAAAAATGATACAGGTTCAGTCAAGAAACGATTTAGTTTGTCCCCAAGAATTGATCTTGAGAGTATCCAATAAACTTTGAGAGCTTTTCGTTAGAACATGATTTGGTTCTGCATCTATACCTTGAGTTTTGATGATAACAATATTATATTTGTGTGAGAAAAACTTTGGTACCCTAATGGTTTGCTATTGTGTAGATTTAACAACCAGTTATGATGCTGGCTAAACATGCATGTGATACCATTAATGAACACTCAAGTTCATTTCGCCCCCATCACCACCATAAGACCCGAGAACACCAAATCGTTACCATCACCATAGGTAACGCTTCACCAGCTCCCACTTGGAACCGAAAACTCGCTTCTGATCCCCACCATAGGACTAGAGCACACCAAAGTTCGTTACCATCAGCATAGGCAAGGCTTCACTAATTTCTTATTCAAATTAGCGACTCGATTCCGATCCATCCCATCAGACCAGAGTACACCAAAAATGAACCGAAGTTCGTACACCATGAATACATGACTCAACAACATGCACTTAAACACATGCACATATGTCCTGACCGTACATAACACCAATAATACCAACAACATAATCATGATAGACAATATATCAACATACAACAATATTTAATAACAACAAATATCACCATAATATTCACCGTTTGCACCATACAACATGATTCATCATTTAAATCATGTTAAAATTAATTAAGCCTTACTAATAATTAAGAATAGACGCCAAATAGTACTCAACACCACCTCTATTCATCATACAACAACAAAAACTAGAAACAAGATTCAACTCCACGCACCAGAGCTCATTACGCTCATTTTGGGTGCATGGCGAACACCATCAACTCTAATCCCATGGAGACTTGGTCGCCACGATGATGGCGCTCACCATCGCTCTACAACCTGCAAAATTTGTTTTTCTGCATGGAGTTCAATTCAGAACTTTGATTTTCCATTTCTAATACCTAAATTCGATCCCAAAAAAAGTACCAAAACATCACATACACCTTCATGTCATAATATTGCATCAAATTAACATCCTTACTCATTTAATTTTATATTTTCACAACATCCTTCAAACCTTCAAAGACATCAACAATGGCATAAACATGAAAACCCTCAGACTATTTAGCACATATATAACCTCAATACAACACAATTATACATATTTCATATACAACACATACAATCTTATTGGAGGTTAAGGATTCCTCAACTCTACCCCTCATGCTTAACACCTATTAAAGAAGAAATATCCCACTTATCTTGTTTTCCTAGCAGCAATGGAATCTCACACTTAGGTTCTTCTTCTTCTACCTCTAGCCTTTTTGATCTCACTCTTGCCTCCTTGCCTCTTTAACAAAGTTTCTATGTATCTGATTTAGAACTAGGTTATCTCTAACCTTATATTAGACTTAACCTAACTTTCCCACTTCTAATATTTATGTTTTTCTCCCCACACTTATTCCTCTCTTACTCCTTCATCCCATTATTCTACTAATTTCAAATTCAGCCCCATCTCTTACTATTCTCTATTTTGTTATTATTTTCTTAATTTGTATTAATTAATAAATTATTAATATTTTAGATTCAATCTAATTTTTTTCACTACCCTCCACAATATTAACCATACACCCTCAATCACTTATTTATTTAATTGAACGCATAGTAATTAAATAAAATATACATAATATAAATAAATTACTTAAAAAATCATAAATAATTTAATTAAAATAATTTAATCGAAATTGGAATGTTACACTCGTTATAGAACTTAGAGTGCCTCCAATACTCACGAGTCTAATGCGACAAGCATGTTGTCTCTGAGTTTGAGGCATGCTCTTAAAACTTTCAATTTAATTAAGGATGCGTTATTTCCTTTGAAGTTTAAAGTATCTATTCTCTGTATGTCTTGTCATATTATAATAGTCACAATAAAATTTGTCACGCCCAGACTTCGATTACAATGATGTTGATCCCTATTTTTTTCTGCCAAAGCTAACACTTAAGGAGGATTTCCATCAAGCATATTTCGATGGTTCTCTTCACTATGAGCAGTGTAAAGTACTAGTAATTCATTAGTAGTGGAGAGTTTTTGTTTATCCAAATTATGTACCCGACTTGGATCAAACTCAACATTCTGTCTTGTCAAAAAAATTAAATGTCATATCCCTCTCTCAATGGCAATATTCAAAAGTGAATTTTTGATGCACTTCATCTTCGTATTTTGGTCTCTTTAAAAAAAAGAGCATTGAGGTGAAAAAGTCCATTGACAATTGCTCTCTTTAAGTCATAATAAGTACAAATGTCTTGTTTCATGGAGTGAGTATGACGACTGTGTTCCCATATTTTTCGGGCGGCGGTCGGAAGAAACCTACCATTCCTACTAAGTTCAAGAAATATGGAGTTCTATGGCTATATGCTAATATCCTAGTCATCTTTTTCTTTTCAACCACACATAATTTGTTCTGAAAATACAAAAAATAATACAACCAAACATAACCTACTCAATATGTCTAACCTCCTGGCTTCTCCGCCTGTACTACAAGGCATTTCGTGCCTAGAAAATAATGCCTTCTACGTAGACCAAATGAGATTGCCTTCCTCAGAAATTCTTGTCTCTATGCCCGATCTTGCCATATCTATACGACACCGACAGACGCTACTTACGTCTTGGATGTAGTCATCCATAACCTGAAGTACCTCCTGATTAGATGGTCTATATGGTCTTATAAGAGCGTCTGGTGTCATGGTAAGGTGTGACGCCCTATAAAACCATGTCATGTAGCCGTCTGCGTAATCCCAATGTATAGGAGTCGGCACCCTGCGATACTTTTCTTGTACCAAATGACTCTTGAAGTCCTCAAGAGTGTCACATAAAGATATCTACGGAGGACGGTGGGAGGAGCGGACTATGAGGTGTGTCTTGGAATAATCTAAAAAAACTCAAATCGACGCATCACTCGCTCAGACAGATACAAATACATCAGACCTGACCCACATGCATGCCATCCAGAGTATAACGCAATGAGGTCCAGCTGACACGTCTGGTGTAACACCCCGATTAAAATAAGAGAATTATTTAATTGAGTTAATAGTATTTTATTAATTTAATTAAATAAAGTTGAATTATTGGATTATTATTATTATTATTATTATTATTATAGATATTATTTATTTTAATAATAATTAAATAAATAATATAATTGGAATATGAAGAGTGGAAGGGTAAAAGTGGAATTGGGTAAAAGAGGCCAAAGGAGATAACTGAAGGTTTTCATTTTCACGTATTTTGCCTCAGAGTCAGAAAAGGGAGAAGCGCTGAAGAGAAAGAGAAGGAAGAGGAAAAGACCAAAGATTGCTCAGAGCTTCCTTCAATCCAAAGAGGTAAGGGGTCTGAACCTTATTAAACGATAATATGCGAGCAATTACATGATATAGGATTGGGTTGTTGATAAATTTGGGGAATTTAGGGAGATTGGGAAAGTTGTGGTTTTTGAGGGAAATTGTCCGATCTGTGAGTATGGTGGCGTTATATACATTGTAATCGAAGTATGTTGTGTATGTATGATTGTTAAATGTTGATATTGGGTTGTAGGCTTAGAAGCCGCGCGTCCACTGTTTCTGCGCTTAAAATCTTGTTTATGCACATAACAGCCAAATGACGTTCGCCATTATGCCTTTGGCGCTCGCCATTTGGGCCTTTTTCCAGAATAAGAGCGTTTAACGCTAAATGGCGTTCACCATTAGCCTAATGGCGTTCGCCATATCAGTTTGACGGACAGTTTTTCCAGAATAAGAGCGTTTAACGCTAATGGCGTTCGCCATTAGCCTAATGGCGTTCGCCATATCAGTTTGACAGACAGTTTTCAGAATAAGAGCGTTTAACGCTAATGGCGTTCACCATTAGCCTAACGGCGTTCGCCATATCAGTTTGACGGACAGTTTTTCCAGAATAAGAGCGTTTAACGCTAATGGCGTTCGCCATTAGCCTAATGGCGTTCGCCATATCAGTTTGACGGACAGCTTTCGCGTTTTAAACTCCCAGATGTGATATCGTTGTAATGTTGTTGTTGTTTTGTTGAGTTGTATGTCATGCTATTAATGATGATGATAACATGACTATATGATGTTGTTGTTGCTATGTTGATTATGATGCATGTTTGATGTGCATGCATTCATGAAAGGCCGATGCCTAGTGATGAACGGACTGAGTTCCAATGATGTTGTTGACTCCGGGCTTGTTGAGAGGCTTGGTTCCTTATGGGGAACTCGGATTCTATGGTGGTGAATCTGGGAGTAGTGATCCTGTAGTGGTCACAAAATGGGTATACCGAGTCGTGTTGAGTCATGCATGGGTGTGTGCATTGCAATTGATGTGTTGTTTTGTTGATATTCATGAGTTTGTTGATTATAATGATGATTGTGATGATCCGTGTTGACATATGTGCAAATTATTCATATTATATTCTGTCGTTATATTATTGTTTAATAATGTAATTCTCACCCCTTCTGCATGTGTTTATGTTCATCTATGATGAGCAATGTGCAGATAATGAGGAGTAGCTTTTGTTGAGGTGAAGAATAAGTGTAGAGTTATTCTACAGAGTCGAGTCAATGCTCTGGTCATGTGACACCGGGGTTATGGGATTCAATAGAGATTATATTATTATTTAAGTTGTGTATGAAGACTAAATTATTGATATGTTTTGTTGAAACATTTTTATAAATCGTTAATTGTGTTGTTGTCCGCTGCGAAGTTTTATTAAAATAAATAAAATATTTTTATGTTGTAAAGTGATGAGTGTTAAGTTGAATGAAATGTAAACTCTTCTACATGTTGTACTCTGATAAATTCTTTAAATATGTCGTTTGGGTAGAAGGGTGTTACATTAGTGGTATCAGAGCCTGGTTAGTCCAGTCGAGTCATAATGTGATGTTTTCCCTGTTGGTCGATTAGTGTAAATGACACTGTCGATATTTAACGGTGGTGGTTGTGTTGTACAGAGTATGGCTGGAGAAAACGACCGTGCGATTGCTGAGGCTTTGGCTGCTATGGCGCAGGCTATGCAGGCGCAGCAGAATCCGCCGGTCGACGAGTTTAAGAATTTGGGAAGGTTTCTGAAGAATAACCCTCCTACATTCAAAGGGCGCTATGATCCAGATGGTGCTCAGATTTGGCTGAGGGAAATTGAGAAGATTTTCCGGTGATGACGTGTACTGAAGCACAGAAGGTGCAGTTTGGTACGCACATGTTATCTGAAGAGGCTGAAAACTGGTGGAATAACACTCGCCAGAGAATTGAAGTACCAGGTGCTGAGATGACTTGGGAAAGGTTCAAGACGGTCTTTCTGGAGAAATATTTTCCTGCTGATGTGCGATGTAAGAAGGAGATGGAATTTCTAGAACTGAAGCAGGGTAACATGTCTGTTGCTGATTACGCTTCGAAGTTTGAGGAGCTGGTGCAGTATTGTCCTCATTATAATGATGTTGATGCTGAGGAATCCAAGTGTGTCAAGTTTGAGAACGGGTTGCGTCCCGAGATCAAACAAGGCATTGGTTACCAGGAGATTCGTGGGTTTCCTACACTGGTTAATAAGTGCAGGATATTTGATGAAGATAGCAAGGCTAGGACTGCTCATTACAAGAGTCTTAGTGAGAAGAAGAATAAGGATCGTGGTAGTCCTTATGCATCTCCGAATGGTAAAGGTAAGCAGAAAGTAGTAGATGAGAAGAAGCCAAGTGGGGGAGGATCTCCCATAGCTGGTAAATGTTTCAAGTGTGGCGAGCCAGGCCACCGTGCTGATAGCTGTACCAAGAAAGTGGTGAGTGTAGATTTGCCTGTTGTCTGTGAATTTCAGGATGTGTTTCCGGAGGATGTAAGTGATTTACCTCCAGAACGTGAAGTCGAATTTGCCATTGACTTAGTACCAGGTACGAGTCCAGTGTCGATGTCTCCTTATAGAATGTCGGCAACTGAATTAGTTGAACTGAAGAAGCAACTTGAAGAATTGCTTGAGAAGAAGTTTGTGCGTCCAAGTGTTTCTCCTTGGGGTGCACCAGTATTGTTAGTGGAGAAGAAAGAAGGTACGATGAGGTTGTGTGTCGATTATCGGCAGTTGAATAAGGTGACTATCAAGAATCGGTATCCATTGCCGAGGATTGATGATTTGATGGACCAGTTGGTTGGAGCTCATGTTTTCAGTAAGATTGATTTGCGATCGGGTTATCATCAGATCCGAGTGAAGTCAGATGATATTGCGAAGACTGCTTTCCGTACGAGGTATGGTCATTATGAATACACTGTGATGCCGTTCGGTGTATCTAATGCTCCAGGTGTGTTTATGGAATATATGAATCGTATATTCCATCCGTACCTTGATGATTTTGTTGTGGTGTTCATAGATGATATATTGATATATTCTAAGACGGAAGAAGAGCATGCAGGACATCTGAGAATTGTTTTGCAGGTGTTAAGAGAAAAGAAATTATATGCAAAGTTATCTAAATGTGAGTTCTGGTTGAAGGAAGTGAGTTTCCTTGGCCATGTGATTTCGAGTGGTGGGATTTCTGTTGATCCTGCTAAAGTTGATGCTGTATTACAGTGGGAGACTCCGAAGTCTGCTACTGAGATACGCAGTTTTCTGGGGTTAGCTGGTTATTATCGCAGATTTATTAAGGGCTTCTCTAAGTTGGCATTGCCGTTGACGCAGTTGACTAAGAAGGGTCAAGTGTATGTGTGGGATGCAGCTTGTGAAGCGAGTTTTGTTGAGTTGAAGAGGCGGTTGACCAGTGCTCCAGTGTTGATCTTGCCTAATCCTGGTGAGTCCTTCGTTGTTTATTGTGATGCTTCTTTGATGGGTCTTGGTGGTGTTTTGATGCAGAATGGTAAAGTTGTAGCTTATGCTTCTAGACAGTTGAGAGTTCATGAGAGGAATTATCCTACGCATGATCTAGAGCTTGCAGCTGTTGTATTTGTGTTGAAAATGTGGAGGCATTATCTGTATGGTTCCAGATTCGAAGTGTTCAGTGATCACAAGAGTCTGAAGTATCTGTTTGATCAGAAAGAGTTAAATATGAGGCAGAGAAGGTGGTTAGAATTACTGAAGGATTTTGACTTCGAATTGAGTTATCATCCCGGTAAGGCTAATGTAGTTGCAGATGCGCTGAGTAGAAAGTCTCTACATATGTCTATGATGATGGTTCGGGAGCTTGAGTTAATTGAACAGTTCCGTGATATGAGTTTGGGTTGTGAAGTTTCCGCTGATAGTGTAAAGTTGGGTATGCTGAAGTTGACTAGTGGAATTCTGGAAGATATTCGGAATGGTCAGCAAGTTGATGTCGCTCTAGTTGATCATGTTACTATGGTTAACCAGGGTAATGGTGGTAATTTTGAGATTGATGGGAATGGCATCCTGCGATTTAAAGGTAGAGTTTGTGTTCCTGAGGTGTCTGAATTGAAAAAGAGTATTCTTGAAGAGGGCCATAGGAGTGGATTGAGTATCCATCCAGGTGCAACTAAAATGTATCAAGATTTGAAGAAGTTGTTTTGGTGGGCGGGTATGAAAAGAGATGTTGCTAAGTTTGTGTATGCCTGTTTGACTTGTCAGAAGTCAAAGATTGAACATCAGAAACCGACAGGTATGATGCAACCTTTGAAGATTCCTGAATGGAAGTGGGATAGCATTTCCATGGATTTTGTGACGGGACTGCCGAGGACGGTGAAAGGTAATGATTCTATTTGGGTGATTGTGGATCGATTGACTAAGTCGGCGCATTTCTTGCCGATGAAGATTAATCACTCTTTAGAGAAGTTGGCAGAGTTGTATATTGAGGAGATAGTGAGGCTGCATGGTATTCCATCCAGTATTGTGTCTGATAGAGATCCCAGATTTACTTCTAGATTTTGGGAAAGTTTGCAGAAAGCGTTGGGGACTAAGTTGAGGTTGAGTTCAGCTTATCATCCTCAGACTGACGGTCAGACTGAAAGAACTATCCAATCCTTGGAGGATTTGTTGAGAGCTTGTGTGTTGGAGCAGAGTGGTTCTTGGGATAGTTATTTGCCGTTGGTGGAGTTTACTTATAATAATAGTTTTCATGCTAGTATCGGTATGGCTCCATATGAAGCATTGTATGGTAGGAGGTGTAGAACTCCATTGTGTTGGTATGAGTCAGGTGAGAGTGTTGTACTCGGACCTGAGATTGTGCAGCAGACGACTGAAAAGGTTAAGATGATTCAGGAGAAGATGAAGATTTCTCAGAGTCGTCAGAAGAGTTATCATGATAAGAGGAGAAAAGCACTTGAGTTCCAAGAGGGAGATCATGTGTTCTTGAGAGTTACTCCGACGACAGGTGTGGGTAGAGCTTTAAAGTCTAAAAAGCTTACTCCGAGGTTTGTGGGTCCGTATCAGATTTTGAAGAGGGTTGGGGAAGTGGCGTATCGGATAGCTTTACCGCCGTCGCTTTCTAATCTGCATGACGTGTTTCATGTATCTCAGTTAAGAAAGTATATTGCGGATCCGTCGCATGTTGTTCAGTTGGATGATATCCAGGTGAGGGATAATTTGACCGTTGAGGTGTTGCCAATTCGGATAGATGACCGAGAAGAGAAGACCCTGAGAGGTAAGAAATTGCTCTAGTGAAAGTTGTTTGGGGAGGTCCAGCTGGTGAGAGCTTGACTTGGGAGCGTGAAGATCAGATGAAGGAGTCGTATCCGGCTCTATTTGCTTGAGGTATGTTTTCGAGGACGAAAACTTCTAAAGTGGGGGAGAGTTGTAACACCCCGATTAAAATAAGAGAATTATTTAATTGAGTTAATAGTATTTTATTAATTTAATTAAATAAAGTTGAATTATTGGATTATTATTATTATTATTATTATTATTATAGATATTATTTATTTTAATAATAATTAAATAAATAATATAATTGGAATATGAAGAGTGGAAGGGTAAAAGTGGAATTGGGTAAAAGAGGCCAAAGGAGATAACTGAAGGTTTTCATTTTCACGTATTTTGCCTCAGAGTCAGAAAAGGGAGAAGCGCTGAAGAGAAAGAGAAGGAAGAGGAAAGACCAAAGATTGCTCAGAGCTTCCTTCAATCCAAAGAGGTAAGGGGTCTGAACCTTATTAAACGATAATATGCGAGCAATTACATGATATAGGATTGGGTTGTTGATAAATTTGGGGAATTTAGGGAGATTGGGAAAGTTGTGGTTTTTGAGGGAAATTGTCCGATCTGTGAGTATGGTGGCGTTATATACATTGTAATCGAAGTATGTTGTGTATGTATGATTGTTAAATGTTGATATTGGGTTGTAGGCTTAGAAGCCGCGCGTCCACTGTTTCTGCGCTTAAAATCTTGTTTATGCACATAACAGCCAAATGACGTTCGCCATTATGCCTTTGGCGCTCGCCATTTGGGCCTTTTTCCAGAATAAGAGCGTTTAACGCTAAATGGCGTTCACCATTAGCCTAATGGCGTTCGCCATATCAGTTTGACGGACAGTTTTTCCAGAATAAGAGCGTTTAACGCTAATGGCGTTCGCCATTAGCCTAATGGCGTTCGCCATATCAGTTTGACAGACAGTTTTCAGAATAAGAGCGTTTAACGCTAATGGCGTTCACCATTAGCCTAACGGCGTTCGCCATATCAGTTTGACGGACAGTTTTTCCAGAATAAGAGCGTTTAACGCTAATGGCGTTCGCCATTAGCCTAATGGCGTTCGCCATATCAGTTTGACGGACAGCTTTCGCGTTTTAAACTCCCAGATGTGATATCGTTGTAATGTTGTTGTTGTTTTGTTGAGTTGTATGTCATGCTATTAATGATGATGATAACATGACTATATGATGTTGTTGTTGCTATGTTGATTATGATGCATGTTTGATGTGCATGCATTCATGAAAGGCCGATGCCTAGTGATGAACGGACTGAGTTCCAATGATGTTGTTGACTCCGGGCTTGTTGAGAGGCTTGGTTCCTTATGGGGAACTCGGATTCTATGGTGGTGAATCTGGGAGTAGTGATCCTGTAGTGGTCACAAAATGGGTATACCGAGTCGTGTTGAGTCATGCATGGGTGTGTGCATTGCAATTGATGTGTTGTTTTGTTGATATTCATGAGTTTGTTGATTATAATGATGATTGTGATGATCCGTGTTGACATATGTGCAAATTATTCATATTATATTCTGTCGTTATATTATTGTTTAATAATGTAATTCTCACCCCTTCTGCATGTGTTTATGTTCATCTATGATGAGCAATGTGCAGATAATGAGGAGTAGCTTTTGTTGAGGTGAAGAATAAGTGTAGAGTTATTCTACAGAGTCGAGTCAATGCTCTGGTCATGTGACACCGGGGTTATGGGATTCAATAGAGATTATATTATTATTTAAGTTGTGTATGAAGACTAAATTATTGATATGTTTTGTTGAAACATTTTTATAAATCGTTAATTGTGTTGTTGTCCGCTGCGAAGTTTTATTAAAATAAATAAAATATTTTTATGTTGTAAAGTGATGAGTGTTAAGTTGAATGAAATGTAAACTCTTCTACATGTTGTACTCTGATAAATTCTTTAAATATGTCGTTTGGGTAGAAGGGTGTTACATCTGGCAGTGACCTCTGTATGGGCAAAAGGCAATGCCATTTGATTCACGACACTCAAGATACACTCAGAATGGCTCGACCGCCTGATTCCTTATGTGCGGAGCAAAAGAGGCAGCACGTGGCCAATCCTCAGTGTACTCAGACACAAGTTCCCACCTAGAGATGCGAGAAAAGTGGGATATGATCCATCTCTGAAAATGATTCAGATAAAATATTAATAATAAGTGTAAAAAATAATTATGAAAATATTAGTAACAATAAATTACCGTAAGCAGTGTGCAACTTCCCGTCATCTGCTTTGTCTTCCAAAGACCATCATCGCCTAGCTTCGAGTACATTTGTACCAAACATGCGACCCCTCAGTTGTAGTCGTGAATCGCCATCAATTTGATGAAGTATCTAAGATATACCACATCGGCGTATGTTGCACTTTTGTCCACAAATATGGATGTGTCAACCATGAACAAGAGGTAACACCTCATTACGCACTGTCAATGATACTCAATCAGCATATCATCATCGACATCCACAACCATCTGCAGGTGATCTTTATAGAGTTCTTTCAAAATTTTAAATCAATCATGAGAACCTCTTTATCATCTACCTCATTTGCAAAATATTTATTAAGAAATTATGTAAATTTTGTTGAGAAATTATGTAAAATTTGTTGAAGATAAAATCTAGTATTAATGCGAAAAAATTATCAATGACGGCAGTTAAGATTATACGGAAGTGAGAGTTCTTATAAAAAAAAGATATTCTAGTTATTTTATAATTTAATAAATACTTTATAATCATGTATAAAGATAAAATTTAATTTTGATATAGTCTATTTTTATATTGATTATATCCTTATATAACTACACAATAACTTCTTTTAAAATTACTACTATTATTTTTTATCTAATTTTCTACTATTATTTTTTACATAATCTTATGCTATTAACTTCCTAACATATTTAAAATTAATATTAAATAATAAAAAAATATCATATATGTTTTATAAAAAGAAAAAATGGACAGACGGGGGCACGCCGGTTGGACGCCCATTTATTTTTCCAGAAAAAAATATAAACCTACAAGACTTTATTTAACAAGCCCTTAGAATAACATAAATAAAATAAAATAATTATGAAATAAAATAAACATATATGTTTTTGAGATTTAGAATGTGAACTGAGTTAACTCTAATCATCCACCATGCTGAGAATTTCATTAAATTTGAAGTGGTTGATTTCCAATAGGTATTGTAGTGTGATTTCTATGGTTTTGATATAAAAAATCATTCAAATTGGTGAGAGAGAAAAATGTACGGTTTTATTTGATTTGATTGGTTTTTAAAAATAAATCGAACCAAATCAATGTGGATAGGTTTGATTAGATTTTTTATAAATTTTATATTAAGTCATACATACACGTGTAAATGACAACATAATTTTATATTTAATCTTTAATTTACTATCAAATAATAACAAAACTCATATTTAGACAACAATTTCTCATTTAATATATAAAAATCAAATTAGACAAAAATACAATAATAAACATAAAAAAATAGTATATAATAATATCAAAAATACTATAATGAAACAAAAAAAAATAGATGAGAGATTAATAAAGATGAAAAAAAAATATAAGAGAGGAGAAATTAAAGAAAAAGAATTATTATAAAAATAAAATCAAAAGAGAGAACAATAAGAGAAGGTGAAAAAGAAATAATATATGAGAGCAGAGATTAAAGAATAAGAGGTAAGATGTATCTGACGGCGAAGAAGGTCGGATATAGAAGAGATTTAAGAAACTTGAAACTGAAACAAGTAAGATGCAATTTGATTCGGCTTACAAAATACAAATCACAAACCAAATCGAACCGCGCAATTTCATTAAAATGTAACTGAAACACATCTGAATCAAATACAATTTTTTTTACGCGGTTTACGATTTTTTTATTGAACTCGTTTGGATTTTCAACCCCATAGTGAAGTGTAATTGCATCAACAAACTCTTAATGAAAAATTTGGTGAAATGATATGCATGCGACCAAAATTAATGTTCACAGAAAGATGATTTCACATAGCTAATAATGCAATTTTTTTAATATATCAATCATTTCTACTAATTTTAGTTGTTTGATTTGTGGACACATATTATTCTACTCAGCGGTTGAAATCGAATATTCTTGATTAATCATGCAGTATTAGTAGATCTAACGGCCACAATATGCAATCCAAATGTAAAGCAAAATAGAAGAAGAAAAATATTCAAACAAACAACAATACCGAATCAAGCACATTCCTGTTCCATTACAAGCAATACTAATGAAAACACTCATGAATGTGTATACAACCTTTAGCCCTACCTTGTACATGTTCTAAGTTTTCTGTATTATACATAAAACCAACTTAAAATTCCGCGTTATAGAAGTCGTTTTCCTTGCGAACCAAGAAATCTATAAGTACTATCTAAGGCACACCTCCTATACAGTTGCTACATCATGACGATATCTTGGTCGCTTAACACAGCGCTGATCGATGAAACTGTATCGGACAATTCAGATTTCAAATCAAAATCTGTTTCGTTTATGACCAGTTTGATCTCAACCAAAAGCATACTGACTGCTAACTGTGTGAATGCGTAAATTTGCGACTTCAGGAAATAAAAAATCCGAGACAAAAAGATGATATCTTACAAGTTTGGATTCCTTAGCTCAAGAGAAATGACTAATAGCATATGGTTAGCAATATTCATCTCCTAGCCAATTGTCCTTCTCCTTTGGACCTGTTGGTCCCTCCTCGCCATAAAGCTCGGTTGGAAATAATTCAAATAGGTTCTCCACAGAAAACCTAACAAATATTGGAAGCAAGTCTATTATCTTCTCTATTTCGGACCGCGAATCGTATACAACGGTAGGTCCCCACTCTCTCATATACTGCAACCAACACGGTTCTGTAATGACTCCATCCCCAAGATACTCCGCCGCAACAATCTTATATCTGAAGCTTGAATCCACAATATTGTTACTTTTCGCAGCATCGTTGCGAACTCCTATTCCAAGTTTGGATGATCCCTGAAGGTAAGTCCCGGGATGAGGGTAGCTAGCATGGCCGTGTCTTGAAGAATAAACTATCGGTTTATTATCCTTAATAAACTCCAAATTGAATGCATCCACCCAGTTACCTCCACTGTGTTCAGAGAAAAAAACCGACCAAAGTTCTCCGGTGAAGTTGCTTACACGGAGCGTGAAGTGCTCCCAATCACCGACGTGTTCGCCTATCTTACTCATCTCAATGTTCATCAATGCCACTTTAAGTGTGGCAGGACCATTGAAAGGGCAAAAAACCCACATTGCGATATCAGTAAAGGCTCCTCCTAATGCCGGTTTTACATGGACATAGAGTTCCGCACTCTCGATGTTTCCCTTCTTAAGATTACTTCTTGCATCTTCATCAATCGGCAAATCAATCCAAAACGCACTATCATTGCATTCACCGCAAGGTAAATTTGAGCCGTCGTAATCTATAGCTTTTCCCTTCGCATTATCCGCGGTATACAAAAGCGCTCCATTCTTGAAAAACCACGGCACTGATGACGGCATGTATATCTCGTCAGGATGAAAATATACAGTCGGCCCGTAATGCTCAATAAGCGCGTGAACCTGGTTGAGATTCGGCATTACATGCAATGAAGAATCAAGATTCTTCAAACACACAACATCCACCACTTGTTCAGAATCAAAGTAGGCGGTGCCACAGAAGAAAGTCCCAACAGGTACACCACTCGCCAGCATGCCTCTATCGCAGGGTTCCGTCTTCCAAACCTGGAAACAATTTTTCTTCGACTTTATCGTTAGTAATAGCTCAGATGTCTCACAAACTTCCGTTAGATCGATTCTCACGCACCTAACTTCGTCAACTTCCGGTTCATCTGGACTAGTAGTAACCACTACGCCGACGGTTTTATAACCCGTGGGAGGGTTTGGCAACCAAAAGTAAACACATTCATCATGTGAATCCATGCTCCATATCAACGAGTAGCTAACTGGTTTGATCAGAGCCGGGGATTCTAATGCATGAAAATCAGGCCGAGTTTGAGAAGTAGTTTCCCTCGCAACAAGAACGTGCCCTCGCAACGGCCGATCATTGGGCTGACAATAGTAACCAAGACAGGAAAATCCATCTGGAATCTCCAAAGGTTTATAAAATGTAAAACCTAATGACTTTCCATTCAAATTTGTGCATCTCCAAACTTTCTCGAACTTGTCTACTTTCATAACTTGTATTTCCCCAAGGGACATTCTTCCATGGCCAAAACCGCCACCTGATTAAATCACTCACAACTCACAAGCTTAGTTGACAAAATATAACATTTGAAGCCACAAACATTTTACATCAAAGCCAACAACAAAAACAAACAAAACAGTATTCATATCAAGAATCCAAAAAGTATTGTAAAAATGATAAAGTTGCAGATATAGAAGTAAGTTGACTTAATCATTGAAATTAGAAGCAAGAAAAGAATCTAAAAATGGAAGGTTGATGATAAGATACCTTGTGGCCATTGTGGAAGAGGTGAAGGAAGAGAATAAGGAAGTGGATCAGAGGGAAAGGATTCAAGGACAGTATCCCAACAAAAACACTCACAGCCAAACATCCCTTACCTTACCACCCACAAAGCAGAAACTGAGACCCTCTTGTTAGAAGAGAGAGAGAGAGAGAGAGTGTGGTTGATTTAGCAAGAGTGGAGAGAAAAAGGTTACAACTTTTTCGTCCTCCTTCTCCCTCTTGATGATGATGGTTTTGAGCTTCAAGTAGTTTTCGGATTTAATGAGGTTAACTTTACCTTGTATGTTGGGACATTCTAGTTTGTTTGTTCTGGGTTGAAATGTCAAATTTACCCCTAACTGTTGAATAAAAATATATATGGCTTAAGAACTTAGCGTAGAATATTGGTTCACCATTTCTTATACTTTTCCAATTAATTGCTTCCTACGCACACTCCATAACCATATCTTGTCCAACTTTAATATTTCTTCTAATCACTTTTTTTTTTTAAATGACCAAACCTTTCTTCTACTCTTGGACCAAACGATAGGAAACAAAATATCCCTTTTTTTTCTTATAAGTTCTCTTAATATGACACTAAAGATAAATATCTCTCTCAATTGTCATTTTAAGTTTAATTTTAATTTATCATAGTTCATTATCTCACACAAAATATATATTGGTTAAAATATTTTTATTCTGATCACGATTCTTGTTAGTTTGTTATAAATAAATGTTGAAATATGTCTTCAATTTTAAGTCAATAAGAGAAATGAAACATGTTTTATATATCAGTTAAAATATTTTTATTTTGATCACGATTCTTGTTAATTTGTTATAAATAAAATGTTGAAATATGTCTTAAATTTTAAGTGAAGAAGAGAAATGAAACATGTTTTGAAATTGTAGAAATTAGAAGTCAATTTGGAGGTGGAATATGCGGCGGCGCGACAATGGGTCTAGGTCTAGCATGCGATTCGATCTATTAGAGTCTGAGTTCAATTTTCCTCCGTACAATGTATTGGGCTTCATTTTTTATTTATTTCATTGATCAGTTCGTCAATGTGTTGAATTTTTATCTTATGTAATTCATATATAGAAAATTAGAGACATTGAGAAATTAGTTTATGAATCATTTTAATTACTTTAAGTATTTATTTATTTATTTATTTAGTGTAGTTCAAGTTGTTGATATACTTCGGTTAATATATATGGTATGATTGAGTTTGTTCGATGATGTTTAATGAAAGTGATGAAATGGGGAGTATGTGGGAGTGTAGAGAAAGTTGTTTAAGGTTAATGGTTGTGAAGAGAAAAATATAGTTTTCATGAACAATGGAGATGTATTCACATACTATGTTAGGATATTTATTTGAGTGAGAAAAAATGGTTCCTGCTAAGTTATGAAGGAGTTGGTGTATTGATGAAAAGGTGGGCTGGTAAGATGATGATCGTGAATAGTAAAAAAGGGGTGTGAATATTGCATGAAAAGGAAAATGTGCATGTGGACATGAATAGAAAAACCAAATTGCCTTACTGAAACTTACTTATTTTTCTTATTTATTTCAAAAGCATATCAGAGAAAATCTTTGTATAAGGGTCGCTTGTGTTTGTTTTGGTCTTCGCCTCCTCTGAGTGTATGTTTGTAAAATTTCTTAAAATACATCAAAGTAAAAAGGTAACCACTTGACGCCATCAAAATACAGACATTGGAATCCCTTCATTTTTTGTCCATGTGTGCCTGCAATATCTTGGCTTTTATGTATAGAAACAAATTCTTTTAATGAAAAAGAGGTCCACTTATTGGGTTTTTTATTGTAAAAGGAATTTGAAATAATTTAATTAAAAGAAAATTATATTTTTTTAAATAATCAAAAATAAAAACAAAAATATAGACAAATATATTTAATTATTTCAATTATTTTGACTGAAAAATAAAAATTACTCAAAACAAATAAAGATCGAACGTAAAAATGTTCAAAAAATTAAATCGAATGCACCAAAATAATCAGTGCGAAATAAACCTCTAGGAAATCTACAACGTTTGATTTAATATTTTAAAATAAATTTTGATCGGTTAAAAGGCTCTGATCAAAATGCAATCGAAAAAATAGTCGAAAAAATAAAACGAGCACGCCAGATTAAACTACGTGAACCGTAGATTAAGAATACTAACGCCCGCAAGCTTGATTTTGAAATTTTCCGCTCGCTAATTTTACGCACAATTGAGAATCAGTTCAACCGGTTTGTCTGTAAATCCAAAAATATATTCTGCCAAATAGTTTAGCCTTATGCAGTATGGAATGCATGTTATGCTATTCAGGGATGCAACAACTATGATGAATGTATTTAATTGCAAATTCAGGGTCAAAAATCATGGTGTGACAATATGCACATGTCGCGAGGCTAGAAATCATCAAAATTGTTGTGTCGGCAACATCAATTGGATGTAAAATCATCATTTGTGAATGGATCTTTGGAAGAAGAAATATATGTCAGTCAACCACCTGAACTCAAAATTAATGAGCAGGAGTCGAAGGTGTACATATTAAGGAAAAACCTATATGGTTTGAAGCAAGCCTTGAGAGCTTGGAATAAGAAAATAGATAGCTTTCTGATTAAAGAAGGTTTCACAAAGCGTGTCTCTCAACATGGAGTGTATGTCAATGATACTTGTATGTAGATGATTTGTTGATTACAATTACAGATGAAACATAGATAAGAAGAGTTAAGTCGAAACTGATGCAAGAGTTTGAAATGTCCGACCTAGGGAATTTTTCATATTTCTCAAGGATGGAGTTCAAAGACACAGGTGAAGAAGTGTTCCTGCACCAAAAAAAGTATGCCTAAGATATCTTGAAGAGGTTCAAGATGAGAAAATGTAATGCAACTGATATGCCATTAGAAACTAGAGCAAAGTTGAAGAAGGAGACAAATGATAAATTTGTAAGTGCGACGCTATACAAACAAATTATTAGATCCTTGAGGTATCTTTGCAATACCAGAACAGACATTTGCCAAAGCGTCAAATTGTTGAATAGATTCATGGAGAAATCCCAATAATGTCATCTCAATGTAGTGGGTGTAGAAATACATAAAGGGTATGATTGATCATGATGTGTTGATGCTAAGGCAGAAGAAGATCATCACATATGCAGAAGAATATGGCTACATTGATTCAGATTTTAGTGGAGATTACGACGAAAAGAAGAGTACTGCAAGCGACATATTCATGATCGAATTCGCTCCAATCTCATGGAACTCAAGGAAGCAAACCATTATGGCATTGTCATCATGTGAAACTGAGTACGTGGTTGCATCATATGCAGCATGTCAAGCAACATTGATAGAGATGTTGCTCGAAGAGCTCAAGATAATGGAATCTAGGAAAGTGAAATTGTTTGTCAATAACAAGTCAGCTATCGACCTGGAGAATCATCTAGTGTGTCATGGTCGAAGTAAGCACATAAAAATGAGGTATCATTTTCTGAGGGATCAAGTTAACAAAGGAAAACTTGAACTTGAGCATTGTAAGACAAAATGGAAACTAGCTGACATACTTACCAAACCTCTAAAGAAAGTCAGGTTCGACGAGTTGAAGGGAAGCATCAGGATGTGAAGTCTCGAGAACATGAATTAGGGTGTGTGCTTGAAGTTGTAATTCGATGTTTTTTCGAAAGCTAGCATTCGTTTGTGTCAAAGTGGCTAATCGAGGTGTTTTTAGGTGTAGGAGTCACATGTATTCTACTGAGTCGGATACATCATATATGTGTTATGTAGGAATGTAAATTGTAGTTTTGTACTTTACATTTTGTATGTTTTGGTTGAGTATGTTCGTATAGTTTTGGGTATGAGCTTTAGTTGCCTATATAAAGGACATTGTATGATGCAAAACAAGAACTTTCTTCACTCAATAATATTTTTCTCTTTTTACCATTCACTTTTCTCATTTTTTTCTCTTCTTCTTCTCCCACCTTTCTTGAAAACCTTTTGTTCCAACAATATAAAATAATATTGTCAAACCAAATTGGTATTCATACTTCATTCGATCAATATTATAAATAAATTTTGTTCATTTTTTTTTATAATTAATATTTATAATTTATATATAAATTAAATATATTAATTATCCAAAAAGTATGAAAAATGAATTTTAAAAATATTTAATACGTATAAGAATTCAAAGTATCATTGTTAGTAGAGTTGAAAATGAGTGGAGTCGAGTCAAACTCGCCTCAGCTTGTTAAGAAATGGGTCAGCTCAAATCTCATTTCAAGTTGGACAGTAACATTTTTTAAGACTCAAACTCGATTCATTATAAGTTCACGAGCAACTCGATTCAACTCGTTAGGTTCATCTCGTTAGATTCAGTTCGCTTGCTTCACAGACTTAAAAGACATTTTTTCAAAATCTATTTTTTTATATATCTGAAATTTTAAATAAATATTTTAAAAAAATAAGATTAGTAAATATTGAAGATTTAAATCCTTGAATCTAAATTAATTAAAATAAATTCTAAAAATAATATAAAAGTTATATGCTACAAATTTTTAAAATTAATTTAACACATATTATATACAAATTTTAAAATTAATTATATATATCAATTTAAAACTAATTAAACATATTAATTATATATTATATACAATTTAAAACAATTTTTAAAATTAACTATATATATACAAAATTTTAAAACAATTATATATATATATATATATATATATATATATATATATATATATATATATATATATATATATATATATATATATATATATATATATATATATATATATATATCAAAAATAATTTAAAACAAAGTGTATGTATCTAAAATTTAAAAGACGTTACAAGACATAACGTTAAACTAAATTTAGTATACTTAATTCGTATTATAACTTTTTAACACAGATTAAATTATGTGTTAATAACAACTTTTAAATATATAAATGACTTTATATATATATATATATATATATATATATATATATATATATATATATATATATATATATATATATATATATATATATATATATATATATATATATATATATATATATTGTAATGTAATAACATAAAAATAAAATATAACAAAAAAACAATGGTTATAATTTATATTAAATAAAAATATATAATTTGAAGGAGAACAATTATTATAAATGAATGAAAGTAATAGAAAAATATCACACAAAAGAGAATTAACAAATACAAAAAAAAAATATTTTATAATATTAAAATAAAATTGAAGATATTTTAAAATTTTTAATATTTTTTAAATTATTAAAATTCATATTCCCTCTCATTCTCTCCTATTTGTGTGATTTATAGGGACGCAAAAATTGTAGTTTGAAAGGGTTTTTGTCCCCTCCTCTTCTCTCCTAAAATTTGAATATTTTTTTTACATTGAATCAAACATATTTGATTCTTAATATTCTCTCCCCTCTATCTACATTGAATGAAACACACCCTTAAAAGAATATAAGCATACTCAATGAAACACACCCTTAAAATAATATAAGCATACTCATATAATCGAGTTGATTAATGAATCTAACATATCAAATTATGTATAATTAAAATTCAACTTATTTAATTAACTAATTTAATTTTTTTTGTTCATATAACTCATTTGATTTATAAATTTAATTCATTAATTTAATTATTGAATTGAATTTTAAACTATATTCGATTTGATTTGGTTTTTTATTAGACTTATATGTTATTTTAATATTCGTCTAATAAATTTTAGTAATTCTCTTCAATTTAAAAATGAGTGTATATATAATTATAGGCAATATGATCTATAATGTATGGTTGATGTCTTAGAATATAATTTACTTTAATTTTCTTCTATTAAGAAATTCTTTATACAACATTACAGTACTAGGTCTTTATTTTTTTTCATTTTCTTTTTATAATTAACATTTGATGGAGTGAAGAATGTGGTCAAAAAGAAGATGCGAAGTTGTTCCTACCAATTTGGAATGGATAATGGTTGATTGCAACGAAAAGAAGAAAAAAAAACCTTGTGCAAATTGCAAAACGGCTGCCGCCCCTAATAGACTTTTAAATGTCAAAGACACCAAAGCCGTTCAAATATTCTTCAATTTTTTATATTTTAAGGACACAGCCTTTCCACTTGTATAATTTTGGACCTTTTGTGACCACTTGGTTTCAGCTTCTATAATGTAAGAAAAAATATGTTATAGAAAAAGTCAAATATGTCCTTTCTTTCCTTTTTTTTACACATCTTAATAAAAGTTAAATGTTATTTAAAATTTTAAATTTTGTAATTTTTTTATAAAATTAATTATAGTTATTTTAATTGTTTAACTATATTATTATATTTTTTTTATCATAAAACTTAGATAAAAGTTAACTAAAATATTAAAATTGTCAATCAATTTTAACTAATTGATTCAATAAAAAAAACACACATATATCAAGTCATTTTCTTGTTGATCAGGTTCTATTGATATTTTCATTGCAATTGTTATACTATTCAATTGTTTATCATGATTTTGATTACATATATTACTTTGATTATGCTATTCTTCACCATAAGTGAGTAGTCCATAGCGACCAAGGGTCATGATGATCATTCTCATTGCAATTGTTATACTATTCAATTGTTTATCATGATTTTGATTATATATATTACTCTGATTATGCTATTTTTCACCATAAGTGAGTAGTCCATTAGAGACCAAGGGTCATGATGCTTATCTCATGATTATTCGTATGATTTGTAATAAGTCGATTACGAGAATTCCATTCATGTTTATTTCAATACCTGAATTTTGTCATTCCAACACTTGTACGAAAGTAAAGATTTCTCAGGTACTGATCGTAGTCTGAAAGGATATGCATCATGACCTGAGGGAAGATTTTTAAATAATCGAGTCCAATACAATGAAAGTGCTTGGATAATATTAGGAAAAGTCTCATTTTTATATCCGCGCAAAAGTAAAGAATCCTTGACGAATAATTCGGTCGTGCGAAAGCAGACTAATTATTCGTTGGAGATAGGATAACACGCTGGTGAAAGCATGTGTTATCCACGTTTATCTATTTTCTCTAAGTCATTTTAGAATTCTTGTAATAGAAGTGAATCAGATCATACAAAGATGTTAGAGTAAGAGTCGTGACCCTAACTCATGTTTGTTTCATCATCTTTTAAGTGATTTTTATTGAAGTTATTTTTATAAATATTGCTTTTTAAATAAGTTGTTTTACAAAATCCCAAATTTCGGTCTCTCTAAATATATAATGATAAAACAGAGTGAGGTACTCAATCCATTGGTCCTCGTGGTTCGATAATCTTTTACTACTCCGCACAACCGTGCACTTGCGGTGTGTAAAGTTTTTGGCACCGTTGTCGGAGACCAATTATGCTTGATATTGAATTTCTATTTAGTCACCGTATATACTAGAGTTTTATTTTTCTTCTTATTCTACTGAGAATTTAGTCACATCTGTGAACGAAATCAAGCGTTTCTTATGTGAGAGACGTTGAAATCTTAGACAACAAGAGATGGTTGATAGTAACACTTATTAGATTTAATTATTAGATTTAATTCATATTTAAGTTTGTTAGATATTAGATTTAAATATTAGATTTGATTCATATTTAAGTTTGTTAGATATTAGATTTAAATATTAGATTTGATTCATATTTAAGTTTGTTAGAGGCTTATAAATAGGGTGTCAATCATTGTAACTTTTAATCATGTTTTGTAGCCGTCATTCTCTGAATAAGAATATTTCCATTCATCATATATTCTACCTTTGCACCAACAATTGGTATCTAGAGCTCCGGTTCGGATTCATTGGGAAACACGGGAAACACGAGTGAACGTGAGGTCTTGTGTGTTTGATTTTGATTCTTAGATTCGTGTTGAATCTTGAACAAAATCTGATCAGAATTTTAATTCTGTGGGTTGGGAAACACTGTGTGAGAAATCTGAGTGTACTGTGCAAGGTAGAAAGATGAACGGAAACGGCAACATGAACACCAAACTTCCAGTATTTGACGGTAAAAACTGGAATCGTTGGATGATCCAAATGCGTGTACTGTTCGGTGCTCAAGATGTTCTAGATCTTGTCACGGATGGTTATGTTCCGGTAGCAGCAGATGCGACGGATGAACAGAAAAACGCGCAGAAGGAAGTAAGGAAGAAGGATCAGAAAGCATTGTTCTTCATTCATCAATGTGTTGATGTAAATGTGTTTGAGAAGATTGCAGATTCAACGACAGCAAAGGCTGCGTGGGACATACTGGTTAGATGTTATGGTGGTGACGCATCAGTGAAGAAGGTGAAACTTCAGTCCTTGAGAAAGCAATATGAGAATCTCAACATGAAGAATAATGAGAAAGTTTCTGAATACATCTCCAGAGTGATTCTGATCACTAATGAGATGAAAGCGTGTGGAGAAACTCTTTCTGAAGAAACAATCATGGAGAAGGTATTGAGATCCCTTACCTCTCAATTTGATTACATTGTGGTAGCAATAGAACATTCTAAAGATCTGAGCACCATGAGAATTGAAGAGCTGCAGAGCAGTCTAGAAGCGCAAGAGTTGCGTTTGACTGAAAGAACTTCTGAAAGGGAAGTAGAGCAGCAGGCTCTGAAAGCAACTTCTGATAGGAGGTATCAGAAGCAGTCAGAAGCCAGGAGAAGATCTGATGGTGGTCAGAAGTCAGAAAGCTCAACCTCTGATAGACAAAAGAATGCTCAGAAGGGAAAAGAGAAGTATGACAAGAAGAAAATCCAATGTTACTGCTGTAAGAAGTTTGGTCATTTTGCTAGAGACTGTTGGTCAAACAAGGAGAGAAAATCAGAAGAAGCAAATATAGCCAGAAGTTCTGATGACGAATCTGTGCTATTGATGGCCTCTGAATCTGATGATATGGATCTGATAGACTGGTGGTATATGGACACTGGCTGTTCAAATCATCTTACTGGAAACAAGAAATGGCTGGTTGACTTTGACTCTGAAAAAAGGACAAAGATCAGATGTGCTGATGACAAATATCTTAATGCAGAAGGTATGGGAAATGTCAGAGTGATTCTGAATAATGGGAAAACAGCATTGATTCAGAACGTGTGGTATGTACCTGGCATCAGAAGCAATCTGATGAGTGTGGGACAATTAATTGAGAAAGGTTTCTCAGTTACCATGAAGGACAATCTTCTGAAGCTGTATGACTGCAATCAGAAGTTGATTATGGAGTCAGAACAGGGAAGGAATAGAACATTCAAGGTGAATGTCAGAACTGCAGACTCAGAATGTCTTAGTGCAACAAGTGCTGAGAAGGAGAGTGAGCTGTGGCACAGAAGATTTGGTCATTTGAATTTCAGAAGCTTAAAACATCTGAATTCAAAGAAGTTGGTACATGGAATTCCTGCAATTAAGAAGCCTGAAAAGTCATGCAAAGTTTGCATGGAAGGAAAACAACCACGATTGCCATTTGCGTCAGAAACTGCTCCAAGAGCAAAACATGCCTTGGGAGTTGTACATTCTGATGTGTGTGGTCCATTTCCAGTAGCATCGATTGGAGGGAATAAATACTTTGTGTTATTTGTTGATGAATTCACAAGAATGACATGGGTATCCCTTATTAAGTTTAAACACGAGGTGTTTGATGAATTCAAGAAGTTCAGAATGAAGGCTGAGAATCAGAGTGGTCAGAAGTTGAAGATTCTTAGAACTGACGGTGGAGGTGAGTATAACTCCAAAAGTTCCAGAAGTTCTGTGAGGAGAATGGAATTGAGCATGAGGTTACTGCTCCTTATACCCCTCAACACAATGGTCTTGCTGAAAGAAGAAACCGCACTTTGCTGGATATGGTGAGAAGCATGCTAAAGGAGAAGAAGCTTCCTCAGAAGCTCTGGGGAGAGGCTGTTGCCACCGCAACGTATGTACTCAACCGATGTCCTACGAAGAAGTTGAAGGAAATAGTTCCAATACAGAAGTGGACTGGAGATAAGCAAAGTGTTAGTCATCTGAAGGTGTTTGGTTCTGTTTGCTATAAACATGTTCCAGAAGCCAGAAGACAGAAGCTGGATGATAGAAGCAAAATGATGATTCTGATAGGGTACCACAGTACAGGTGCATACAAGCTCTATTGTCCAGAAACCAATAAAATTGAATTCAGCAGAGATGTGATTGTGAAGGAATCAGAAGTTTGGAATTGGGATAAGTCTCAATCTGAT
This sequence comes from Lathyrus oleraceus, assembly GCF_024323335.1. Lineage (NCBI taxonomy): Eukaryota > Viridiplantae > Streptophyta > Magnoliopsida > Fabales > Fabaceae > Lathyrus > Lathyrus oleraceus. The sequence continues at coordinate 314,585,105 of NC_066584.1, read as the reverse complement.
TCTGATGTTAGAACTTCTGAAGAAAGGTCAGAGTTCAGAACTTCTGAGGTTGGAGTAAACTCTGACGTTGATTCTGATTCTGATAGTGATTCTGACTCTGGAGAAGACTCAGAAGATGAAGGTGACTCTGATGATCCAGACTCTGATGGTAATCCAGATTCTGGTGGCAATTCAGACTCTGGAAATATGCCAGACCCTGAAGATGGTCAAAGCTCTGGAGGAAGTCAACCATCTGAAGCTAGAAACTCTGAAGCTCAAGACTCTGAACAAGTTCAGCAGACCACAAAGAATCAGAAACATCCCCAGAAGATATGCAGAATTTGACATGCTGCAAGACACTGAAGTAGACTCTGAAGGAGAAGTTATTCAGTGTGCCATGTTAGTAGACTCTGAACCCATAAGTACAGAAGAGGCTCTTAAGCAGAAGCTCTGGCTGAAGGCCATGAAAGAAGAACTTGATGCTATAGAGAGAAACAAGACTTGGAAGCTGACAGAAGTTCCAAAAGACAAGAAAGCCATCAGCGTCAGATGGGTTTTCAAGCAGAAGTTAAAGCCAGATGGTTCAATTGGCAAACATAAAGCAAGGTTGGTAGCCAGAGGATTTCTACAGAAACCTGGGCTGGATTACTCTGAAGTGTTTGCACCTGTAGCAAGACATGAAACAATCAGAATGGTGATTGCAATAGCTGCTAACAGGAATTGGCCTCTGATGCATTTAGATGTAAAATCTGCATTTCTGAACGGTCCATTAGAAGAAGAAGTTTACGTGTCACAACCTCCTGGATTTGTGAAAAAGAATCAGGAAGGGATGGTGTACAGATTATACAAAGCTCTATATGGACTGAAACAAGCGCCCAGAGCTTGGAATAAGAAGATTGATTCATTTTTCAAGAAGCAAGGCTTTCAGAAATGTGAGATGGAGTACGGTGTCTATGTTCAGCATACTTCTGAAGGAAATATGACTCTGGTATGTTTATATGTTGATGATATACTACTGACTGGAAGTTCTGAACAGGAGATAGCCAAGTTCAAGAAAGTTCTGATGAATGAATTCGAAATGACTGATCTAGGCAAAATGACATACTTTCTAGGGATGGAGTTTAGATACTCTGAGAAAGGTATTATTTTGCATCAGCTCAAGTATGAATTAGAACTTCTGAAGAGATTTGAACTAAAGAATTATAAGATTGCTGTCACACCTTCTGATACAAATCAGAAACTGGATTCTGACTCTGATGGAAAGGATGTGGACGCTACAACCTTCAAACAGTTGGTTGGTTCTCTGAGGTATTTGTGCAATACCAGACCTGATATTTGCTATTCAGTTGGGATGGTTAGTAGGTTCATGAGTAAACCTAAGTGGTCCCATTACCAAGCTGCAGTCAGGATTCTGAGGTATATCAAGGGAACTCTGAAGTATGGAGTATTATTTCCTTCTGGAAGAAAGGATGAGTCAGAACTTCAGAGTTATTCAGATTCTGATTGGTGTGGAGACAGAGTTGACAGAAGAAGTACGTCTGGGTACTTATTCAAATTTCTGGGAGGTCCCATTTCTTGGTGTTCCAAGAAGCAACCTGTTGTGGCATTGTCAACTTGTGAAGCTGAATATATTGCAGGTGCTGTTACTGCATGCCAAGCTGTGTGGATTCTGAATCTATTGCAGGATCTGAAGATTAAAGTAAACAAACCTCTGAAGCTGATGATTGACAACAAGTCTGCAATCAATCTTGCCAGAAACCCAGTGTTGCATGGGAGAAGCAAGCACATTGAGACCAAGTATCATTTTCTGAGACATCAAGTTCAGAGGGGAGTGTTAGAAGTTGTACACTGCAGCACTCAGAAGCAGTTGGCAGATGTTCTGACGAAAGCTATCAAGACTGATCAATTTCTCAGATTAAGGGATGGAATTGGTGTTACAAGTTTTGATGGAATATGAATTAAGGGATGGTATTAGATTTAATTATTAGATTTAATTCATATTTAAGTTTGTTAGATATTAGATTTAAATATTAGATTTGATTCATATTTAAGTTTGTTAGATATTAGATTTAAATATTAGATTTAATTCATATTTAAGTTTGTTAGAGGCTTATAAATAGGGTGTCAATCATTGTAACTTTTAATCATGTTTTGTAGCCGTCATTCTCTGAATAAGAATATTTCCATTCATCATATATTCTACCTTTGCACCAACAACACTAAGCCTCTTAAGGACTATGCGAGTCCTACTGAAGAGGAATCACATTGCAATATTGTGCACCCGTCGATTGCGGCAAATAATTTTGAACTAAAACCATCTTTGATAGGTATGGTACAACAAAATCAATTTTTCGGGTTGCCTTATGAGATCTTGAACCTTCATTTATCTATCTTTGTTGATAACTATGGTACTATAAAGGCTAATGATGTTGGCCAAAATGCCATCCTCCTCAGGTTATTCCCTTTCAGGTTATTAATATTAGGCAGGAAGAAGGGGAATCTTTGTTTGACGGATGAGAGCATTATAAGAACTTGTTAAGATTGTCCTCATTTCACGGGCTTGAAAAATGGATGATTATTCATATTTTTTATAATGGTCTCCTTTACTCCACAAGGATGATCTTAGATGCGTCTTATGACGGAGCCCTTATGAATAACCCCTAAGACGTGGCATATAATTTAATAGAAGAGATGGCAAAAAATCAACACTCATGGGGGAGCATGTGATAAGTTACCGCTAACTTTGCCACTAAGACCAGTGGGCTCTATGAAGTAAGTGTGTTTGACCATATGAACGCAAATGTGGGTGCTTTCTACCAGAAAATTGATAGTTTGAGCACCACACCTCCTACACATATTCAACCTACCCCTGTGGCTTCTGCTACCCCCACCACTCTCTACCGTGAGATATGTGGAATAAATAGACACACTGATAAAGATTGTAAAATGATCCTCGCTGGAGTATCCATCCAGGAAAATATTAATTTTGTAAACAACAACCAACATAATAATCCGTATTCTAACACCTACAACCTAGGGTGGCGAGACCACCCAAATTTCTCCTATAGGAACAACCACCTCCAGCAAGCTACGGGACCATCGGGTTTCCAAAAAGTTATGCCATCTGACCCTAAGAAGTCCAACTTAGGACTTTTTATGGAAAACTTTGTGATCACACAAACTCGTCAAAACGATGAATTTAAAAATCAAAACATCCTCACTAATGAGGCACTTGAGCAGTTGACTACCAAAATTGACAATGTCTATACCCATAATAAAATGTTGAAGACTCAAATATTCCAAGTTTCACAACAACAAGCTTCTACTTTCGTCCCTCCATGATCATTTCCGGGCCAACCTGAACAAAATCCTAAGGGGCACTTGAATGTTTTGACAACCTGAAGTGGTAAGCAAGTGGTTAGTTTTAATGAGATAGTAAAAGATGTTGAGAATAGTGAACTAATACCACCTGAAAAGAAGGTTGTTGAATAGGTTGAGAAGGAGGCACCATATGTTTCTCCTTTTCCCTACAAACCACACATCCAATTTCCACAAAGGCTTGTAAACACTAAAATGGAAGTCCAGTTTAAAAAGTTTGTGGAACTCCTTAAAAAGATCAACATCAATGTGCTTTTTACTGGGGAATTAACTCAAATTCACGCTTATTATAAATTCCTAAAAGGAAATCTTTGTAACAAAAGGAAATTAGAGGACCATGAAATTATGGCTATGATTGTTGATAGTAGTAGTGTTGTGACTCAAAATATGGTGATCCCTAAGCTTAAAGATACGGGGAGTTTTTCTATCACCTGTCAAATAGGCACCATGAACTTTGATAGAGAAATTTGATATTTAGGGGACAATGTTAGCCTGATGCACTTATTTGTATGCAAAAGGTTAGACATGGGTGAGATGAAACCGACAAATGTATCTCTACAACTGGCAGATAGATCGGTTAAATACCTTATATATGTTTTAGAATATGTTCTAGTGAGAGTAGGAGAGTACTATGTGCCCGTAGGCTTTATCATAATGTAGATCGAAGAGGATTCCCAAATCCCGATACTTCTAGGTAGGCCCTTCCTAGCTACGGCGGGGGCCATCATTGATGTTAAGAAAGAGAAGTTGACTTTTGAGGTAGGAGAAGATAGAATCGAGTATATATTGCTAAAACTCATGAAAAAACCTTCATTGACGGATTCTTGTTGTTTAGTGGATTTAATCATCAGTTGTGTTCGAGAGAGCGCATCAAAGCCTACTCCGACCAATGAGATGGAAGAGTGTTTGTTTGATAACACTAAGATTGATAAAGAAAACATCGAAGCTAAGGTTTATGGGAAAGTATTGGAAAAAAGTTTCATTTCCACTAACCAAAGCTTTTAAGCGCCTGTAACACATGGTGATAGACCTAAAAACAAAAACCCTAAATAGGGTTGAAGTATGGTAAACCCAAGAAGAAGAGAGGAGCGAAAGAGGAGGTCCATGAAAAACCAGACCAAAAATATGAGCCTCCTAATAGAAGGAGGAAGAAAAAGGAAGAAGGATGTATGACATGGATGAATAGAATTAGTTGGGCCCCAAAAATAGCTAAGAGAGATGCTAGGGACTCAAGTTTGAAGGAAGAACCTTCCTGAGCTTGAAGGTCTAAGAGGTCAAGCTAAACGACCTTAAACAAAACACTATGTGGGAGGCAACCCACACTTTTCACACTAATTTTTGTTTTTGTTGTTGTTTGATTTTCTTTCAGTTAATAAATAGGCTCGTGAAGGAGAAACAATACAAGTGATAAAAGCTAAAAAACTTGAGAGAAATCGACAAAGAAATTTTGTTGGGAAAAACCTGATAAAACCACAAGAAAACAAAATTCCCCATACAAAAAACAGGGAGATACTACAGGCGATTATAACACTTGCTACGAGATGTAGTAGCCAAACTCCTCCAAAATCCTAAATCTCATTTGCCATATAAAATCCAAGGAACTACTACGGGCGGCCTTAGCACCTGCTACGGGCCGTAGCAGGCCCAACACCCCAAAGTTTAATTATTTTTTTTACTTTATCCCTCTTTCTCATGGCCCTAACCACCTTTATATCACCCAATCATTACCATTAACTCACCTTTAAACCTTTAAAATCTGATTTTTCCAATCACTTTATCACCAAATCTATCTCTCTAAACATACCATCTTCATCTTTCTCTTCAAAAACTTATAAACCTCAATTAAAACAAAAACAAAAGCTTCAACCTTTACCCTACTCCCACCACCAAATAATAAAAACACCCTCATGAAACCTTAAACAATCATCACCCTAATCACACTTCCAGGCACAAAAATTTCAAAAATCTAAATTTGGATTTTTCGACTTTCACCAACAATGGCGCCAAAAGGAAGTGACAATGGAAAGTAAGTCACTGAATCATCATGACCCAAAAAGAGAGGGATCACTAGAGCCTTAAATCCTCACATCATCGTCTTCAAGAATGAAGACCAAGCCAAACAGCACTTCGCCCTGATCAAGCGCAAACTCACACCAATAAGGTACATTGTTTGAAAACACTATTTCTACTCTTAGTTTAAAATTCAAAATAGATATAATGTTTCATTCCATAGGGTTTTTAAAGTTTATTCAAAGGGAGGCCCTAACATATGAGTGTATTATCCTTGAGTTTTTGAGTACCTTAGATTTTAAATTGTTGAAAAGTTGATAGGCGATATGAGGTACTATTATGGCACTCTTAAATGTCGTATGTAACTCCCCAGACTGCTTTCAGCCACAGGTCGGTCCATTCGACCAGGTTTTATGATGTTGTTCATTCCCTAGTATACGACGAGTGGGTGAACATTGTCTATACAATATTTCTTCTAATAGTTGTTTGTTGTTGTAACAGAGAAATGGCTGGAAGAAATGATCGCGCAATCACTGATGCCACGGCAGCTTTGGCTCAGGTTTTGCAAGCTCAACAAAACCCACTAGTTGAAGATGCTGAATCTCATTGGCTGGACAGGTTTTAGAGAAATAAACCACCACTTTTAAAGGAAGGTATGACCCTGAAGATGCTCAAGTTTGGTTGCAAGAGATCAAGAAAATATTTTGAGTGATGGCTTGTGCGGACCCTCAGAAGGTTCTTTATGGTACTCACATGTTGTTAGAGGAAGCAGAGTACTGGTGGGATAATGCTAGACAAAGATTTAAGGCTAATGGTATTACGCTAACTTGGGTTATTTTTAGGGACACATTCTTGGAAAAATATTTCCCAGCTGATGTACGTAGCAAAAAGGAGATTGAATTCCTTGAACTTAAGCAAGGGAATATGACTGTTGTAGATTATGCTGCTAAGTTTGAGGATTTTTCTAGGTTCCGCCCTCACTATAATATGGTGGAAGCTGAAGTGTCAAAATGCATTAAGTTTGATAATGGACTTCGCCTAGAGATCAAACAGTTTATTGGGTATCAGGAAATTCGTCAGTTCTCCGTGTTGGTCAATAAGTATTGTATGTATGATGAAAATAGTCGTGTTAGATATGCTCGTTACAAGAGTATTAGTGAGAAGAAGAATGGATACCAGAGTCATGGCAAGCCGTATGTGACTCCAGTTGCTAAGGAGGATCATAAGACTCATCAGAACACTGCAAGTGGGAAAGGAACAAGTGAAGGAAATGCTCATACTTCTATTAAGTGTTTCAAGTGTGAAGAATTAGGTCATCGTGCTTTAGAATGTACTTCTATGAAGGTTTTCAAGTGTGGGAAATCGGGACATCATGCTAGTGAATGCAAGCGTGCAATTGTGACATGTTTCAATTTTGGAGAGCAAGGTCATATTCGTACTCAGTGCCAGAAGTCGAAGCAAGCTCAATCAAGTGGTCGAGTTTTTGCTTTGATTTGATTCGAGGTATGTGTTTCATAATGATATCTCTTTTGTTGCAATCACCGTTAAGGGTGGCGTAATATATGGGTTAGAAAACCAGTTGAGGGAGTCTTAGCTAGTGATGTTTAGTAAGAGATTTTCGAGGACGAAAATCATTTTAAGTGGAGGAGAGTTGTAACACCCAAAGTTTAGTTATCTATTTTTAATTGAATTTATATTAGTTTAGCTAATTTAATTTAATTTAATTATATATTATAAATATTAAGAAAATTAGAGATATTTTAGAGTTGAGAGAAAATAAAATTTAACTTAAAATTAGGGAGAAAGAGGTGTTTTGAGTAAAGAGTTTAGGGTGTGGTGAGATTTAATGAGAATAATGGAATTATTATTTTAATTAAGATAATTGAGTTTATTTGAGTAATTATATAACTACATAATTAGAATATTGTTTGAGTTGGAATAAAATAATTCTTTTAGAATTTTATTTAATTAATTGAATAATAGAAATTAAATAGAAAATAGAGTTTCAGTGAGGGTGAAAGAAGTAATTGAGACTTTTCGGTTAAATAAATAGATAATCTAGATGAGATTTTGGAAAAAAAAAGAACGCGGATTTGTGGGAAAAGGTTAGCGACAGAAAAATCTAAGAGCGGTCATTTGGAAAGAGGCATAAACAAAATTCCAAATCCAAAATTTTCATCGATCGTTAAACTTTAAGGTAAGGGGGAAAAATCTTTACTTATGAGTGTGTAAGCAGACAGATAGAGAGGGATCTTTATCCTCCTATCTTTTTCCTTCTCCTTTTGTGTTTTGTGTTGTGACTATGGTTTGTGGCCAAAAGGAGTTTCAGCACAACCCTTTGGGCATATATTGATAGACTTCCCTTATTTTCATGAGTATTTATAAATTTATAAGATTATTTCTATTGAATCCGATTTGATTGCCTTGTTGTTGTATGATAATATGTGGTTGTGCCTTTGAGGCAAATTATAATAATTGAGTCTGTTGTAAATATTGATTTGCATCAATCGAGTCGGGAAGGTAAAAAAAGGCCCCGAGGCCGAGCTACGAGTTAATTGATAAATATTGTTGAGTTATTTATTTATTTATAAATATTGTTAATAGTTATTATTATTTTAAAAGAAAAAAAAATGGACGCGAATTATTTGTTATTGTCATTGTCGTGTCGCTAACACAATCGAATGGGTGAATTTACGATACAGTAACATGATATTAGTTTATCACGTTAGCGATTCTATTTTTATTCGCTACAGTAACATGACAAAAAATTATTGAATGGTAGTACTCCTGTTGAAAAATAGTATGATTATGCATGCATACAGAAGTAAAAAAAAAGATATAGATTTAGCATAACACTAATTCTATTCATACACTTTTTGCATTTGAACAATGTTATCCCTAAGCTAATATTATTTCCAAATAGTCACTATGGAATATTTGGTATCATGAAATGTCAGATCAAAATACAATAATCAAATTAGTTTTGATAATATACATTATTATTATTATTATTATTATTATTATTATTATTATTATTATTATTATTATTATTATTATTATTATTATTATTATTATTAATTGATAATGTTAGTTGAATTTGATTAGTTTAAAATTATATTTCAAGTTTTGACTTAAAGTTAAAGAATATTGAATAAAAGGAGCTAACGGATTAATTAGAGTTATAATTTGATCATGTCAGGGTTGTCAATTGAGTATTTTAAAGTACTTTAGAATACTTTAGAGTCATTTTATTTATTTATTTTGAGTAATTCTAATATGTTTAGAGTTGTCAAATTTGTTTTCAAATTGTTTAAATTAAGTCTAGTGAACTTTATTTTATAATAAAATAATAATAATAATAATAATAATAATAATAATAATAATAATAATAATTTAATATTATTAATTATAATATTTTAAAATTGAGTCGGAGATATTTATCAATTAAAGTTGTTTATGGGTTCGCCTTGAGCACTTTGTTGAGTAAAAGTCAAGAATTGTTAACCTTAAATGAGTTGCGACTATAAAATAAATTAATATTATTATATTGCTATATTTCGAGCTTTTGTTGAATTGATGTGTAAGTTGGAGTTATTGAATAATAATATAATTTTACTTTATTATTTTTAATATAATTATTGATATTTAATTATATAGTATTCTTTTCAAGTTGTGTAGTTTAGAGAGAACTATTGTGTTGGTCTTGCATTGGCAAATTGTGGTTAAAAGAAAACCTTGTCTAGAGAGGACTTTGTTCAAAGAGAATATTTTATGAGATTACGAGATTTTATATGTTGGTTGATTTTGAGTTGTGATTGACATTATATATTCATGCATTCATGTATATTGGAGATAGATATGACTTCGGTCTGACGAGGTCCAGTGCTCAGAGAGAGCCAGTGACAAGGTACAATGCTCAGAGAGAGTCAATGACAGTCTCCTTGTTCAGAGCGAACATTTTCCAGAGAGGAATTGGATACGTGGATAATTCTAAAATAGCTCGGACATCCAAAATTTTGGTACCATATGCTTTTTTGGAGGAGTACATTGCATGAATACGCTGCATTGTGATATATTGTTGTTGTTTGTGTATGATTGTGTTATGTCTATATATGTTATCCTTGCTGACTAATACACCAATAACTTATGTAAAGTTATTCTCACCCTTTTCTGTTGTTGTGTGGCTCGTTATGCCTATGTTGCAGATACAAGTAGCGGGTAGTAGCTATGAGTTGGAGAATGACACATATTGTCTTCTTCTTTATTTACATTTTCGAGTTTCTTTTGGTTTCGTGTTGTCGCTCTGATATGTAACACTGGAACGAGATTTATTTTTGAATTGTGTTTTATTTTTCCGAGATTGATGGGACTATTTTCCCTCACGCTTGAGTATTGAACCATTTGTTTGGATTTATTCAGTTAAACCTGTTGAGATTATTCGCTACGTATTTTAAAAAAAAAATTGAGAATAATGTTGTGTTAAAGAGATGTGTGACACCCTTAGTGCTTAATTATGTTTATTCTTATGATTTTAATTAAATAAGACTCATGGAGTTTCAGGGTGTTACAGTTACTCTATGACACATGGAAGCCTGTCGAGATCGAAGATTGCATAGAGACAAAGACGTGACGTGATTTGCTGTGTCAACCGTTGCAGATGGTTATGTTAAGACTAGTGTATAAGTAGTGTTCACTCATTAATTTAGACTTCTGCAATTGTACATGAATTCTAAAAACTCCAAGTATCCAAGTGTTTAGTGAGAAAAGAGTGTTCTGAGAATGTGTGCATGTGCATTCTATTTAATGAATAAAGTTCTTTATTTTCAAGTCATTTATTGTTTTTGAAGTTATTTTCAAATCTTTTCCTTTCGACTTTAAACTTAAACATGTTTCAAACTCATAGGTTTTGCACAATATGTCTTGAGATCTTTTTGAGTTTAATCCCTTAAGTGAAATCAAACTTGTCTTGTTTACCAAATTTCACAGTAAACATCCACTCATCACACTCACAATTTAGAACCATCAAAAGCATTAGGTGAAGTATAAAAAGGAAGGGAAAGCAAACATAGTACCTGAATAAGAATGGAAGAGACGAAGTCTTGAGGAGAAAAAGTTTTAGTGAGAGAAAGGGATGAACTCTTAAGCATGGAGAGAGAACCAATTGTATTTCTAAAAAAGTTAGTGAAGTATGTGGGTGGAAAAAACCACTATTTAAACAAGGCTTTGGGTACACAAAGAGCTCGTAGAAAAAAGGCTAAAAAGCTCTAGTAGTAAAGTACAATGATAAGAACAGAGGCGTTGCAATTTCCAATAAAAAATAATCATGAGACATTAAGTCACTTCCCGAAACACAGAAGACTAAGAGTTTAGTGGCAGACAATACGTCGGCCAAAGCGGGTTGAAGTTAGTATATGATCTAATGTTTACCTTGATCTGGATGGCCTTACTCTTAAGCATTTTTCCCCAAGGGCCTCAGGCTTGGGGATTGCTGTACATCCTGAGAAATTACAAGGGTTAGATTTGTAGTTTGATCGAGTAACAAGATCGAATTAGTCTAGATGACCCCACTCTTAAGCATTTTGTCCCGTTGGACCTCATTCTTTCGAGACTATGTAGATCCCATAGAATTTCTTGGTCAAAATATTTTCCATGATTGAAATTAGAGTCCGATTGAAAAATATACTCAAAATACCCTGACAAGTTCTCCCATAAGCATCTCGCCCATCCGAGTCTCATGATTGGGGAGAGGTTGTGTACATCCCAGAAAATTTAAGTCAGGTTGGATTATGACTAATAGTTGAACTAAGCACGACCCATTTATGGAACCTAGACACATCAATAGCCGCCCAAGGTAGGATGACCCAGGACATGCATTTAAGAGGCATTATTATGTGATATCAATATATTCTAATATATCTGTCAATGCATTAATTACCGAATAAAGGACTATGAATCAGTATAAAATAGGTCGCGACAACAAATAAAAAGGAGACTCAATTTTGATTGAAAAGTTATTATTATAGCTCTTTCTAAAATCAGATGAGGATGAGCTATTCAATTAGTATTTTTTGCGTGAACAAATTAAAAACATTTTTTAATCATAAATTTATTTAATTAGTTTTTAAATGGTGTTAAATAGATTTATATATTTTTTTTGGTATTTATGAAACATTGTAGTTTTTTTTCTATTCAAACCCATATAAATTTATACTATAGTCTCTCATTCCACCATTTTTCAAAACACTCAATTTGTTTGAATTACACGACCTGAACAATCTAGATTATGTAATTGAAACCTAACTAATTAATGGAATCCAAAAAAATAGTCCATAATAACCTATTACTCCAGCAAAACCAATCTGTCTCAAACAACCACCCTTCTCTCCTTCATCCAATATCTCACATAAATCAAACCCAAAAATAAATAAATAAATGTGCCATTTTTAGCTTTCCAATATAACTAAACCATGCTAGCTTTTTCCCATAGATAGATAAAAGTATATATTTTCATCTCTCCTTCAGGGTGGTGGGCAACGCCACCGGCTACCTCCCCCGCCATCATCAATCATCCTCATAACAATACCATTTCAATTTCCACACAACAATCACCAACATCAACAATGTCAATGCTAGCACCCCCATTTCAACTCTTAGAAATGAACATCATATCAGCACAAGATCTATCACAAGTTTCTAAATCAATCAAAGCCTACGCAGTTGCATGGCTCAATCCAGAACGCAAGTTAACCACCCAAATTGATCCTCACGGTCACAACAACCCTACCTGGAACGAAAAATTCGTTTTCCGCATCGACGATGATTTCCTCCAATCCGATGATTCCTCCGTCATGATCGAAATCTACTCGTCCACTTGGCTCCGCGATGTCCTCATCGGAACCGTCGGCGTTCATCTCAACAGTCTCATACCTCGTTCAGGTAACCGCAAATCGAAGATCCGTTTCGTCGCGTTACAGGTTCGTCGTCCCTCCGGTCGTCCTCAGGGGATTCTCAACATCGGCGTTAATCTCGTCGACGCTACGTTGAGAAGCATGCCGATGTATTCTGAGCTTAGTGGTTCCGCGATTGAATATTACGATATAACAAACCCTAAAAAAAAGAATCAAACCGAAAACAATAATTATGATGCTAAGCTTATGATGACGCTTCAACGATCACAGAGCGAGAAAAACGATTCGACGATTAATGATTATACTTATAATCCTGACGGAAAAAACGGTTACGGCGATGAATCTGAATCTGAAATCAGTGTTCCGAATCCGACTGGCAGGAAAGGTGTGATCGTGAACGCCAACGGATCATTATGTTCTGACGTCGGGCCTTCTCCGTCGGTTGTGGCAGCAGCTATAGCAAAAGGACTGTATCCATTGCCATTGCAGATGCCGCGAAAAACAATGAATTCCACTTCAATGTTTGAGAAATGGCCGCCGGAGAAAGAGAATGGCGGGGAACGGCTGAATATGAAGATGGATCGGTGGAGAACGATAGAGTTGCCGCCACCGGTGTATGATCATTTGGGGAAGGATAATAATAGTGTCGAACAGAAAAAGGTGGCGAAACCAACTGCAAAAGGAAAAGGTAAGAATCAAAAATCACGGCAAAATGGACCGTTTTCGTGCTTTGGAACAGCATTAGGGTGTGAGATTTCAATAACTTGTGGCGGGGGTAACGGTAAGAAGAGGGTTGGTGGTGGCAATAACAAGCCTCGAGCTGTTACTGCATCTGAACTTACTTATGATGAATCCTCATATATGGGATGAAGTGCATGTATGTTGTAAAACTAAATTTTATTGTTATGGTTGTGTTGTGATTCATATATAGTTTGGGTTAGAAGTAGAAATGTGATTTACCCTTTCTTTCTTTCTCAACTGATTTATCATATGTTGAGGATGAGATAATGTATATCAAAATTGAATATTGATTTAATCATAATTTGTTGATTTGCCCTTTCTTTCTCAACTAGTTTTGCTATTTAATTTTCTTTTTAAATTCACAAATGATCGTAAAGGATAGAAAAGAGAGAATAATTTATTGATGACAGGGGGAATTCGTTGCATATGCATTTGATTAGAAAAAACAAAAGCAGCAATATGAAATCTCCTTAAATATTCCCTCCAAACTTTAGAGTAAAATGGACACTCAAAAGATAGATGTGTCAAAATCTCCAACCTAACACTTTGAACCACAACTATTATTGTTCCCTTTCATTCTCCATTCTTCTTATTTTCCTATAAGACTGAATTGAAGGTCGTGTTCATGAAGTAGAATGTGAGGTGGACCTCACTAGCTATATTAGTTATGAAGTGTTGTGATGCTAACTGCTAAGTGCGAGTATGCATCTTAGAATAAAAAGACGGAGAAAAATCAAATTACAATTTCTTAGGTGTGGTTTATATTATTTTTTATAGAAAATATGATAAATGTGTTTAAATATTATTTAGGGAGTAAAAATTGAAGGAAATTTTATACGCATGAGGAGATTATATATCGGTCATATTTTTATTAAAGAATAATAAAAATCACATTTAAAGAATTGTATCTAAGTTTTTTTCTAAAAAATTGATCTTACTCGTACTTTGATTAGTTGAAAAAGTTTAAATTAATGATTTGTATGTGTTCCATTTTGAAACTATAAATAATTGAAGTTTAAGGAATCCTAAACCGGTGGTGTTAATCTCTGATACAACAGCGTGATGGTGAACTTGCAAAATTAGCACTTCAACGCGCAAGTCAGTTCGAAATTTAAGATAAATACCATGAAATGGAGATAAAAAAATGTACCTTGTATTCGTGTGAGATAACTTTTACACCTTGGGTCATGTGAAGTGGATTTGCATTAATTTGGGCATTTGACCGACGCAAAACAGTTTTCCCAAAGGCTTGCCGGATCCTTAGGGGGTGGGGAAATCTTTAGCGGTCATGATCGACCTCCAAGGATATCATATGTTTTGAACTAGAAGTGAAACACTTGGAGTCAATTGAAAAAGTAGCATGGGGGCAAGCACATTAAATAATTTCTTATTACTGAAATGTTTGCCCCTTGCTCCCAGTACGTAATCCTAGGTGTACAAGGTAGGGAATGATTCCCCTATTTAGAGTACTTGAGTATTTTTAGCTCTACGTTCTTTCTAATGGGATGGTTGATTTGTTGCCTTTAGATTTTTTTCCAGCTTTAGATTTGAGTTGTTGATTATGATTTGGCTCCCTTATAAATGATATGTCTCGCCCCAAAGTCCTTTTTTGCTTTACTGCTATTATTTTATCATTTCTTCTTTCTAGGTTTGGATCTTTGATCTCTCGCTCAAGCATTTGGAGCTTTTGTTGCTTCATTTTATGCGATCTCGTCCTATTTATCTTTCTCCATTACATGTACGCCAATGCCTTTCCTCTTCATTTGATCATGGCCAACTCATGGAATGCTCCAGTAACGATGTTTACGAGCTCACCAGCATAGAATCTTCATTGACCACGGGAGTGGAGAATCCCAAATTTGTGGAACTTCTCTATAGTAGGAACTTCCCTATCCTTCCCCCAAATCTCTTTCTGCTTATTCTAGGTTGGAGTTAGGTTCTTCTGGTGAAGATGGTGATTCGTATATGAGCGATATTATCATTCGTATCGCTTCTCTAGCCCGCACTAAATAAAATTGAGGTCTTGCCTGGTATGAGATATTTGTGTTTGAAATGGTTTGTTCCAATAGGTCTCTCAGGGTGAACTTTTCCCCTCAAGGCTTTATTACTTCTAATCAATCTGATTTACTTTGTGATGCAGACGAAGAACTCACTCAGTTAGATGAGCTGATGGCGGAAACCAATACGAATAATTACTCAATGTTGGACCCTGAGTACTTTGAGACTCTCTCTCCTTATACCCGGGAGGAGGTTGCAAGGGAAGCCTACTTAGAGGTGGGGTCATCTTCACTTTTGGATGATCTCGACAATCCTTGTAGATAAACAAATGTGCATAAGGTTTGAAGGATGCTTTATTTCCTTTTATGACTGCATCTTCCAGAAGTTGGGTGTTCGGCTTTTGCTTACTACTTTTTAAAAAGAGGTATTGTATCTCCTTTGTATTCCTTTCTTGCAGCTTCATCCTATTAATTGGGCCTTTTTTAGGGTCTTCTAGTATTGGTATGAGTATCAGAGAGACATGGTTTTAGGCTCCAAGAACCTTTTTTCCACCTCTTTGAGATTAAATCTCCAAGGGGGGCGAGGGTTATGACCTCGTTTCTATTTGCCATGCTAAATTAAAGTCTTTTGTGTTTACATAGAGAGTGGAAGGAGTTCGAGACTGATTATTTCTTAGCCACACTAATTTCCCTTATTACTCACGCTGGATTATGCGTTGTTTCGACCCCTTCCTCTTAGACGGGTGTGTGCGCCGATTGGAGGAGACAATTCTAGTCCCTGGATCACTTATTAAAGGGGCTAAATCTTACTTCATTTAGTATGACACTCTTACCGATGCGGAGAAGACCATGAATGATACTTTGCATTCCTTTTTTATTGATGAGATATGTTGTCAGGATATCGCCAATGCGAGATCCATTGAGGAGAGAAAGGAGCTTTTCGGTACCTACTATATTCTTGCTTTGTTTGTGGTTTATGAGTCTGTACTTCCTCTTATTTCTTTATATTTTTAGACACTCTCAAAAGGAAGAAACCATCGATTTCTCGTGTCGTGCCTATGCAGAATGATGAAGCCCCTTTCCCACCAAAGGAATCCTCATGATTGTGTTGATGTCCTCAGAAGAATGAAGAAAAAAGAACCATGACAGAGCTACCTTGGTCGGGGCTAAGAAGGATCGGGGTAAGGCGCCCATCTAGAAGAGTCCCGCTAAAATGTCGAAGCAGAAGGGTCCATTTCTACCATTAACATGCCAAAAAATGCAGGGAATAATCCTCTCCCATTTCCCCCTATGTTGGCCATTTGATTGCCTTAGACCGCAACAGAGATAAGGGATTATGTGTTTGTTGAAGACTATACCCACGTCCGCATGCTCTCCAAAATAGGCAAGTCCAGCTTGTTGGGATTAGTTGTTGCAGACGACTTCTCTTATAAATCAATTTTTCAGCTGGTCGTGAGGAACTTCTAGTCTCCGACATAACTTCTTAAGAGGCCGAGTCTTAGAAGGCTCGTGATTAGTGCATTTTGATGCACACTCTTTCACTATTATGCTATGATAATTTTATAATTTTTCTTGTTATTGATATTGTTTTTGGTATATTTTCCAATTCTAATTTTATTTTGCTCTTATTTTATTTTCTTCATTTATTTCCTGAATAAGTAGTAATTTGATATTTTTTCACTGTGCATATCATTACTTGAGCTATGAGATGTCTTTTGATGCGTTATAATATGAGTTGGAAAGCTTATGATCTTATTGGATGCTTCAACTTGGTCATTTTCCTAGGCATAATAAGTTGTGGATGTTAACAACTTAGTTCCCATCTCAGAAGCAAACTCTTGCATCTTTTGACCAATAAACACCAACCCTTGATCATTTGTAATAGTCTCTAGAATTTTGAATCTATAAATAATATACCTTTGGATAAAATCTATTATTGCATCCTTGTCGACATTGACTAAGGGTATTGCTTTTATCCATTTAGTAAAATAATCAATACCAACTAAGATATACCTATAAATTCTAGGCAATGTTGGTCAAATCTCGCCAACCAAGTCTAGAGCCCAACCTATGAACGTCCATGGTTTCACAATTGCAAGTAATTCGCTTACAGAAACATGTTGAATGCATGCATGTATTTGACATTCTTAACACCCCTTAGTGAACTCAATACAATTTTTTAGCATTGTAGACCAATAAACACCTTGTCGAAATAATAACCATTACATTTTATGTGCAACTTGATGGGTGCTACATGCTCCACTATAGACATCGATACTGCCAAGTATGCCTCACCTTTGGTAAGACACTAGAGAAAGATACCTTCAGGGGCCTTTTTGAACAGTTCGTTCCCTGTGATAATATAACTTAGAGACCTGTATTTGACCTTTTGATTGGTCGACCCTGTTGGATTTTCTATATATATTCCACTATTGGCTTTCACCAATCAGTATCTGTCAAATCATTATTGGTAAAGATCTCAAAGTTTTCAGAATCTGTAGATCCTAATTTCATCATCGACAAATCTGACGAAGATAACCTCTTCGATTTCACTCTTCCTCGAACCTTAATTAATTCTTCCAAATTTCCCTTTGGTACTTTGTATCCCAAGGCAATCTAAGTCAGATCATTTGCCTCTTGGTTTTCAAGTCGAGGGACATGTTGAATGTCAACATAATTGAAATGCTTAATAAGTCGGTTTACTATAACGAAGTACATTATTGAATTCTCCTTAATAGACATATACTCTTTTGTTATTTGCTTTTTAACCAACTCAGAGTCTCCCCTGATCTCGATTATTTTGGCCCCCAAATCCAACAAAATTTCAAGGTCGGCTATCAAAGCCTCGTATTCGCCCTCGTTATTCGAGCAAGAGCCGTCAATTTTGTACTTAAACTTCCTCTGAATCTTATTAGGAGAGATTACTAAAATTCCAATACCAGTTCAATTTTTATGGCTACAACTATCAAAGTATGATTTCCAAGGTTTCGATTCCAAATAATTTTGAGGTGTCTCGACTATCTCATGATTTACTATAAAGTCGGCGACCACCTGCCCCTTCATCGCCTTTAAAGACATATATGTCAAGGGATATTCATTTAAGGCAAGAGCTCACTTTCCAATTCGACTATGCAGAATTGACTTAGATAATATACACTTAATGATATCAAAATGCGAAGATACATAAACATCAACGGATTTTATATAATGCTTTAATTTAATACAGGAGAAATACAAACAAAGGCACGTCTTTTCTATTAGACTATACCTTGTTTTTGCGTCATTCAATACTTGACTGAGGTAATAAATGACCCTTTCAATGTCAATATTATCCTTTTGTGCTAACAGGCTTCCTATGGTCAGTCTGAGGCTGAAATATACAATCTCATGCACTTATTCCTAACAGGAGGAGACAATATCAGGGGGTGCATGAGGTACTCCTTTATTTCTTCAAAAATCTGTTGATGCTCTTATTTCCACTTGAACTCTTCTTTTTTCAGGCGAAGCAATGGTGAGAACGCTTGTGTCTTTCCAGTAAGGTTCGGAATAAACCTCCTCAAAAAGTTGTTTTTCCCCAATAAAGATTGGAGCTCTTTCTTGGTCGAAAAAGGTTGAGTATCCATGATGGATTTAGTCTTATTTTTATTTATCTCGATTCCCTTTTTGTGGACAACGAAACCAAGGAAGTCTCCAACCTGCACACAAAAAGCACACTTAAGAGGATTAATTTTTAGCCCATATTTTCTCATTCTTTCGAATGATTGTCGAAGGTGGTCAAGATGACCACTTCCCTATACAGACTTAATGACTATATCTTTAATGTATATTTGCATAAAAGTTTCGATATAGTCATGGAAAATCGAATTTATTACCCTTTGGTATGTTTCCCTAGCATTCTTTAAGCCAAATGGAATCACCACCAATTCATAGGTGCCTAAGGCTCATGGACATCGAAATGTCGTCTTCGGAACATCATCATCTGCAATAAATATTTGGTTATAACCAAAGTAACCATCAAACATACTAATAAAATTGAAACATGCTGCTGAGTCAACCAACATTTCAGCGACAAGCATTGGTTATTCGTCCTTTGGGGGTTTCGGCATTTTGATCTCTGAAATCTATGCAAACCCTCAATGTTACATTTTTCTTAATTACCAAAATAATGTTTCAAGCTATTCGACATACCTTGTTGTCCTTATAAACTTTCTTTTTAGGAGTCTTTTGATCTCCTCTTTTATTTTGGACATAACTTCTGGTGCAAACCGTCTTGGCAATTGCTTGATTGGCTTTTTTCCAGGCTTTATCGGCAGCTTTAGTTCCACCAAATCTCTTCTTAAACCTGGAATTTCATTATAATCCCAAGTAAAACAATCTTTATATTCTCAAAGTAAATTAATTACCTCTATTCTCAAACCTGGGTCGATGTTGGCACTGATGTATGTCGGCCTCTTATTAGTTCCATCACCCAAGTTGGTTTCCTCCAATGAATCCTGGGGTTCAATATTTATTGTTGATGCTACGGGATCCTTCTCGAAACCCAAAGGCTCATCATCATAGATGCGATCGAGCTTTTAGCCTTCTACGCTACAATTTTCACTGATTGTTGATAACGACTCGTCGAGTGGTTTTGGCTCAATTTTTATTCTTTGCCCCAAATAAAATATTTATACTTTATTGGATTTGACATCCATGTGTTGTACTTCAGCTTCTAAAGTCACTTTTAATCTATTTTCGGCTACATAAGCCAAAGATCGCTCCAAACCGTCGAACTTATATATCATCGTCAAATTCATCACCCTAACCAGTTGGCTGGATGGTGTCATAACTTCTCCCGCCCATAATCTCTATATCCCATATAAATCCATTGGTCATATGAAGCTTGAGATAATAAAATGTCTCCTCTAAAGGCATGTATGTAAATCCTCCTGGAGAGCCAGGTGCAACGTTAACAAAGTTTTTATCGAAATTACTTTCATCAACGTGATTCACTTATGCCATAAAATAGCCCTGATCGGCCTCTATGTTTTCCGCAATCCCATCATTCCTCCATATTACAACTCTCTGATGGAGCGATGATGGCACAACCCCCATACCATGGATCCACTTCTGACCTATGAGTAGATTGTAACTTGCCTTCGACGTTCTCGCAATAAAAATAGTGGGTCTGGTTATTGATCTGATTGTCATGTCGACCTGTATCACACCCATAGTACGCCCCGTTTTACCTTCATAATTTGATAACACCATGTTGTGTGGCCTCATATCGGTACCATACTTTCCTATTTTTCTTAGTAAAAAATGAGGCATCAAATTGACTGCAGCCCCTCAATCAATCAGAATCTTATCAATTGTGGTATTCTCGACTTGACTCTTATGAATAAAGGTTTTAAGTGACGTTTTAAATAACGCATTTTGCTCCTCGATACAACCATTATTCAACATAGAGTAGCACACAAGTTTATGTTTATCCATTTCTTCTTCATTGCAATCCACTGGTTTCGTCACCTCTGTGACACAGTCGTACTCCCTTGGAAGCACTGGAAACACATTACAGATAACGTCAAAGTCATCCTCCGACCCTGAATCAAAATTACTCGTCGCCATTGGGTGACGCCTCCTCCTTTGCTTTACCTTTCGCTTGATTTACTTTAGGGAAAATAATTACCTTCCTACTGGTTTCTTGATTTGATCACTAACTTAGTTTTGGTATGGTTTGTTGCTACTCGACTCAGCATCCTCCCTTTCTGATTTCTTATTCCTTTGAAACTTGCTTCATTGGGTCATTGACGTTGGATTTTTTTCTTTGTAATTGATGGTCCCATAGGAACATTTCTTAGACACCTGAAATTTATCTCGATAAGTTAGTGAAGAGCCTATGTCCATCTCAAAATTCTTCCATTTCTGGTGGCCAGTTCCCTCTTTGCTTGTAGGTCGAACCCACTTCCCCTAGGGAGCATTAGTTGTCGGAACATAGGTGCCAGGCTTATTCTTATAATGAGTTGGGAATCGTTGTCTCTTATGGTGGGCTCCCATTTTGTCAAGGTAGAACCGAGGTTTGTTGTTCTTCCATTCCCCTTTATATTGCACCCGTCGAGCATTCTCTACCTCATTAGCGGCCTTTCTGTCGAAGACTGCACTGTATCTTGGATAGAGTATCACCTCCGACTCTTTAGCCTTATAGCGGTTAAGGAAGTCGACCAGACCTTCCTCAGTTTTGGGGTAGACATAATTGATCTAATTCTCGTTGCTTTCGACAGCCTCTTCTTCAACCTTCATCTTGAAATCTTCAGTAATCTCGGCCATGTTAATCTCCACTGGTTCAACATAGTGGACTTCTTTGACCTGTAGTGGATCAGAACCAATCTTCAAAGGTGCCTTACTCTTAGCAAACTTCAGCCTTGTGTCATTCAAAGCACTTTGAATAATATCACTGAAAAGAAAATATTGTTAAGTTTTATGCCCAAAAAAATTATGATATTTGCAAAAAGCTTTTTTCTTTCTTTGTCCTAAAGGTGGCACTTTTGCACCCTATGGCATTAAGATTTGGCCATCTGCAACCAAAATATCAAAGATCTCATCATATTTTGTCCCATTGAAAGTATAGGTTTTCTTGGGGAATTCGTCACTCTTTTCAGGCTCAGCAAGGTTCTTGCCATTTGATGGTGTAAGAAGTTTACATACATATGGGGGTCCTGGCTTCAACTCGGCCAAGTCGACCTCGTTCTCTTCGACATGATTATATTCGACATCTGACCTAGGGTCATTTTCATGCATGTCGACATAAGCCACTCTTTATTTTTTGTTTCTATTTACTTTGGCTTTCTCGGTCTTTAACCATTCTACTTGTCGAACTCCGTCGGCCAGTTGGGCCATATCCCTTAGATATTGTGTATCTAATTTCTTTCTTATGGAATAATCTAAGCCCCTAGCCACCATCTCAACTATTTTGTGACAGGAACTTGGGTGAAACACATTTCTTTCAAAATTTGGAACCTATTTAGGTAATCATCAATCGATTCAATGAACTTTCGCTTCATGCTTGACAATTCTTTTAGGCTGATTTTAGACTACCCCATATAGAATTGTTCATGGAACATTCTTTCAAAGCGAGTCCAATCATTAATGGAATGGGCAGGGAGCATTGTAAACCATGCAAACTCATTTTTGTAAGAGAACTAGGGAAATATCTCATCCTCAAATTCTCGTTATTCGATATATCTCCTGCTTTATTCAAATATCAAGCGATATGTTCGACTGTAGATTCATTAGTATCACCAGCAAATTTGGTTAACTTAGGGACTTTCCAACCCATTGGGAGTTTCGACTATAATACATACTTCTATATTGGTGATGTATAGTTTGGCCTTTACAAGCACAGGTTCATACCATTTTGCGCCATTATTCTTTTGATTATGGCTGCAAGGTTATTCTCTCCTACCAAGTTTTCTTATTGGACTCCTTTGTCCACTTGGTCGGCGTCCTGGTTTTGATTAACCACTAAGACTGGCAGATGATTAACTTTTCTAGGCCTCTCTTGTTCGACTACATGGGGCAAAAATTGTTGGCCCCAATTAACTATGTTTTCTTCAAGGGTTATTCCCTCATTTTGAATCGGCCTAGTCACCTGGGGTTGTACAATTGGTCGAACTTGCGCTTGAAGGCCGCCAAAGAAATCGACAATTAGAGTCATCTAATTTTCCAATTGTTGTTAACTATGATTCATATTTTGAATCAAAGGGTTTAATATAGTACCCATTTTCCGGGTAAGCAAGTTAGACATATCATGATTACTTTCGTCCATTTGTTATCTCATTGCCGTCGCAAAATTTATGGTGAAAATCGGCATCGCTTGGGAACTAAATCCCATCCCTAATTGGGGTTTCATGGTTCAACCAAGATTCCCTATAGTTGACTCTGATGCCAATAATGGAGAATATGTAGTCGTGGCATTGTCAGCAAACATCGAAGTATTCGTATGCAAGCCTTGAAGGAGAAGAGCGATCCAAAACGCAACGGAATTTGAAAATTTCTCCTTTAGTGATCCTTACGACTGGTCATGATCAGTGATAGAATCGTTACCTCTTGTGGCGATTGTAACCTTTGATGCGGATCTACGGAGCGATCATGAACGTTGGACAATGACAACACCTCTATTCAGTCCACACGAACGGATTCCTTCAATCTCAGTGCTAGCTGCTAGGAATGAAGGCTTTGAGTGTGTGTGTGTGTGTGTGTGTGTGTGTGTGTGTGTGTGTGAGAGAGAGAGAGAGAGAGAGAGAGAAGAAACGAAATTGCAACTACACAAATGCTTCTGCGTAAGGGTTCTATTTATAGAACCACTTGTGTGGGCTGCATGCTAAAAAGCCCACTTAAGTGTATGTGGCTCATATCTTATAATATGCCAAAACCACTTAAGCTCGTGGTACCTTACCATATTTCGTATTCTACTTAAGTACATCGTACCTTACGATGTTCTACAATTCACTTAAGTGCACTGTATCTTACGGTGTTCCTTAGTTACTCTATCTCTCATCAATCCTTCCTTTTGTGTGTGACCCTGTCGGTTTTCGCGGCATTGACAATTATATTAAATCACATATTTAACATAATAAACAGTGAGTGGTATCTAGCAACACATCACTGCTACCCAAGACATGAAAATGTCATGTGATCTGACAAATCCTTTTGTGATAATACTTATTGTAACACCTCAAAATTTGCCCTCCTCTCTTGGGACTAGCTTAGCATATTGCATTTCATTTTGTAGGACATTAGGCATTACATCTTTGCATATCATGTGGAAATAATGAAGTCATCCTCCAAAGTCTTTTTCAGAAGATAGAGAGGTTAAGAGATTCAAGCTTAAGGGTCTCATGAATTGATGATCAATCATCTGAGGGTTGCTCTTCAATTAGGGTTTTATTGGTTCCTCAAGGAGGTTGAGTATTATCTTGTTGGCAAGGATATATCACCATCATCATGGTCTTATCATCCTAAAGGGGTTCATTGTGCCTGATCATGTTCTTTAGGATTAGGGTTTTGACCTCTGGTCAACCCTAATCAATGGCATTCTCCCAACCAGGGATTCTCAAGGAGATGAGGTCTTTATTGAGATGGAGATTCTAATATTGATTTTATTGAGCTTGTACAAGCTAGGGTTTCATTTTGGAGCCATTTCATCAAGTGGTTGAGGCTCAAAATCATCTGTGCATGTTCAAGTCATCTGTCAGCCAGAAAGTCAACTGAGGGCTAGGAGGTGGAGAAATGAGTTTCAACATCTCATTCATGTTCAAGAGAGGCTTATTCATCATGTCAAATGTATATTTTGAAGAATTTGAGGTCAGATCAAAACTTTCCAAAAATGGAAAGTGACCTGTAATTGAAAGTTTCCAAAAATGGAAAGGTTTTGGTTCAAATTCAACTTGATCTTACATCATCAAATAAGCTTCAAATGAACTATTGTCCAACATGAAAGTTGAAGATCTCTCTCTCCCATTTCCAAAAAGTCCAAGATCATGAATTTATGATGAATGGTTGAGGAGATATGATCAAATCATTGTCAAGTGTGTATGGGACTTCAAAAGGCCATATCTTTTGACTCATAACTCCAAATTGAGTGCTCCTTTTTGCCAATTTCTTATCATGACATGAACTTTCCAAATCATTCATCACATTGCATGAAAATTCATCACATGATCATATGCATATTCATGCTTATTTTGGAGGGAAATTTACAAATTTGAAATTGGTGCATTGTATGGACTTTTTAACCATTCCAACATGCTTGTAAGGTGGTTTTAAGTGGAATTACTCAGCCATATAGCACTGTTCACGTATGCATTAGGCCATGCACCCCTCATTTTCCAAATTTGCCAAAACACCCTATCTTTGTTTTAACTCAACTAAACCTTGCCTAATTACAATTTGGATGTGATTAGTGGAGCATATATATACATAATCATAACAGAAATTTCATTTTTCACCATTTTTAGATCTAGTTTTCATCTCCCTCCATTTTGTTCTCTCAATCATAATTCAAATTTTCTCCAAATAACCTTGCCATATTATTGCATATTCTTGTTCTGTGGTATGGATTTGATATAGATCGAGCTTTGGATCATCAAGTTTAGACCAGAATTGTGCATAGCAAGCTCAAGAACATAGCAATGGCAGTTCAGATTTAAGCAAGATTGAAGCAGTTTCAAGTCTCAATTTCTTCATCAAACATCATAGCAAGTGTTCTGGAGTAGATTTGAAGCTTGCCAAGCCTTGGATCGTGCATTTCAAGAAGCTGCTCTTCAAGAGGTTCAGTTTTCGAATCTCATTTCTCAAATCCATTGCCATGTTAGTGTAGGTTATTGCTTGTTGATTATGCTGGTGGAAATTTCATGTGAAATGGCGCATTATTGAGTGAGATAGGCTTGATTGAAGTTTTGAATGCTAAATTGTTTTTGCTTCGATTAGCATGATTGATGATGAATTAACATGAAATAATGATTGATCTATAACCTACATGTCATGAGGATTCGAATGGTGTATTAATTTGGAATTTCTGCAAAAAAATTGATGCGTGTGTACTGTTCACACCACCGTCTTCGCGAGGAAGACGGTGTTTTCCACCGTGCGTGCCACCAAGCGCCGCCGTCTGCAAATTAGTGTGACTGTGCTAGGGTTTGGTGACTGTAGCGTCCACATGTGCAAAACGATTGGTCCACAATTCTTTGACCACGCCACGCATTACCTTGACTCGCTGACTGGATATGCCACGCAATAAATGAAACTCAGCGTTTCAGTTGTTCCTCAATTCGATTCCATGTTCTGGCACTTTGGTTTTTATTCATTCAGCGCCTGTTTTTTGAATATGAGCACACTTCGAATCCCCCTGGCACCACTTATTCAAATTAATCTTCATTTAACCTTTCCCTCCATTTCCATATGCTATGCTTCATTTCATTTCATTTTTTTTTCAACTTTGAAAATCCATATTAAATTGAAAAATGCTCCAAATAATTCCTGGTTTTTTGCCATTTGATCCTTGAAATGTCTAGAATTTTATGATGTTAATTTATGGAATTGTGCATGGCTGGATTTTGAATTATGTTAGAATGATTGAACATGTGTGCATATGTGACCTTACTCTATTCTTTCCATTGTGAAATGCTTGATATTGATCCAAATGCCATGAAATTTTGCATGATGATTCTTAACATGTTGATGGATGTATGAGGCTTGGTTTGGTATTTTTCTCATATTCCATTTCTGTTTTATGTACATGTTTGCATGGTGTGACAATATGTGTCACACAATTGGTTGATCAACTTGTGCAATTTTATTTCCATATCAAATGAGCTTCTCTGTTTATGATTTTTGGTACGATGATTGGTTTGGATGTGTTGAATGCTCATGAAAATTTCTAGAATTATTTGAATCATTTCTATTTTGATTTGGAATTTTCATTCTCAAATGTCCAAATGTATGCTTTGAATTGTCTTTGCCATAGCTTGCTTATTACATGCCCTTGCCTATTGATTTTGATTTGGTTCTTTTTATGGCATGTTCTCATTTGATTAAGGATGCTTTATATGGATTTTTAGCTTATGATTTGGCTTTTTACTTCACTTTTGACCCTAGGCTTTGTCCTAGGGGTTGTACTCACATTTGAGTTGTGAATTTCAGGTTCAAGTATGCATCTCCATGATTGATGTTGCTTCTTCATTTGAGCTTGGCCATTTGTTATTGTTTGCTAACATTTGTTTGTTTTGTAGGCTTTGATGATAATTCATTTGAGTGTTTGCCTTATGGCTTACTCATTGTGTATATTGGACTTGTCTGTCTGTTGAGATCTATTGACTGTTGTCTGTTTGTCTGAATGTAAATATTGACTGTTTTAGCTTTTCTTACAGGTACTTTAGCCGCTTTAACTCATTATTTGAGTTGCTTTGCCTGGCTTGTGGTTGGCGTACCACTTAGGTAACTTCCTTAACTTCATGTAGTTTGGAAGACCTGTCATGTTATTTTGGCAGACACCTGTCTGAAGCCCTCCTTATGAGGCAATGTTTGTGCTTGTTTACCTTTGTGCCATGTACATTTAAAGACCTCCTAAGTGAAGAGGCATTGGCAGATAAAAGGGATGTGTAATCCATCCCCTGCTATTCAGTTGTGTCATTCATCTTGCTCACACCCTGTGTTGATGCACTTTAAATAAAAACCCAAAATCTTGTTGTGTCAAGTCATGTGGAATAGAGTCCCACATTCTGGACTCCCACACATTCTTTGATTCAAGCTCACCCAGGCCTGGGTTAAGATCTATGAGGCATAACCCTCATCTCCATTTCATCTGCTCACCCTAACTCTCAATGTTAGAGGTTGATAACATGAAATTATATCATATTTTAGGACTTAATTCAATTAAATTATATTATTATTTATTTCAATTTACTGCATTTTATTAGATATTACGAGGTATTTCCTTTCTATTTGTCTCAGGTGTCTTATTTGAAGCACAAGTAAAAAAGGGAGAAAAGGAGGTGCAAAAAGGAATGAAAAGAAACAAATAGCAAAAGCCAAGCCCAGCCCAAAGAAGACACAGGCGTCGTGCCTGTGACGACCGCCATGGATGCTGTGACGAACGTCACGCTGCATACACTTATGTGACGAGCGTCACACATGGTGTGACGGACGTCACACCATCCCCCTACAATTCTGCCTTCAGAGACGTTGAGTCCTATATACACGCTGAATCATATTTCCACGGCGATGCATCCGTTACGTGAAGACTCCTTGACGCGGACTGCTTTGAAAACCGTTACGGAAAGCATCAATATAAATAGCAACGCTGCCACGCTTCCAAGGTTCCACGCTTTTTCCAGACTTCGGCATTTTCCAATTTTTCTTTTCT
Source organism: Lathyrus oleraceus (assembly GCF_024323335.1). Lineage (NCBI taxonomy): Eukaryota > Viridiplantae > Streptophyta > Magnoliopsida > Fabales > Fabaceae > Lathyrus > Lathyrus oleraceus. The sequence goes on along the minus strand of NC_066584.1, from coordinate 314,557,191 downwards.
TCAGCAGTTTAAGCATACTTTTTACATACCGCTTTTGCAAATTTTTATTGTTTTCTCTTGCAATTTTATTTTCTTTTCTTCTCTAGCACTTAATTAGTTTTTCACATAATAGTCTCTACACCGGAAACTATTGTGTACTTTTTCACCGGATCTAACCTTACGTTAGAATCTAGTTTTTTTATTCCTTCGTTTTAATTTGTTGGTTAATTGAAGAATTCAAGAACAAATCCTATCGGCTTGTGGTGGAGTGTGCAAGACTACTGTTTAATTCAGGTTCTTTAATTATTGTTTAATGCTTTGTTTTATTATTCATTTATATTATTTGCTTGAGATGAGTCTGTTTATGCACGATAATTATTTAAGTTCGTTTAGCATGTCTGGCTAATTCGCCTAGATATCGGTATGTAGAGTAAGCGGAATAAGGGATCAAAACTAAGTCGGTTTAATTAAATTTAAAATTAAAATCACTCTTTTTACGGTCTCAGTTTACAGGTTTAATAACAAAGTTTTTATACGAGAGTAAAGGACATAAAGAGGTTAAAATCAATAGAGCGAAAGTTTGAGGTTTTAACTGGACAGTGTAAATTGGATATTAATTCTAGATCAGGGCGAGAGCAATTTTTAGAGTTGATTAAATTCTAATCTTTTCCAAAAAGTATTTTTAAAGATTAAATGTGAGGACGAGAGTTAAGCATTCGAATTTAATTGTATAACCTAAATCAACAGAGCGAGAGTTTGAGATAAGGGTGTTTAAACGGTTAGTGTTTTCTTAAAAAGAGTTTCTACGGACTTTATTGCTTTCAAAAAATGGTTTTGACTTAATTATAAGTGACAGCTACGTTAACATAAAATCATGGTTTATTCAACAGAGCGAGAGTTTGAGATAGAACTTTTAATCAATAAAGTCAACTGAAATGATTTATTTTAAAACCAAGAAACCGACAAAAAATTGATTCCCTAATTACGACGAACTACATACCGATATCCGTTTATTTGATATTTAATTTAGATTCTATTTTTAGTTTTAGCTTTTCCCCAAACAATCAAACATTATCCACCTTAGCTTTACGAAGTAACCTTAGATAACGGTATATCGATTCATAAGTCCCTGTGGGATCGATATCTTTTAAAACTACGCGATAGAACTGTGCACTTGCAGTTTGTACCCCAAATTCGACTCATAAAGTCGCGATCAAGTTTTTGGCGCCGTTGCCGGGGACTTTTGTTTAGTCGATATCGTAACTCTTCCGTTACGCTGTAGAGACTAAGGTTTCTTTTTCTTTTCTTTCTATCTTCGATTTGTATGCCACACACTCGCTCACAAGGCGAGCCGCTCTATTTACGAATCAACGATATCGAACTATATCTCCGAGTCTTACGACGAATTCGGGAATATCGTGCTGCAAACAATCTCCCTCCTGTCGAACTTTCTGATTTCAAAAACATTTTCCCTTCGATACCCGAGATGGCAGAACCAGCTCGTGCTCTTAGAGATTACGCCGCTTCATCACAAGATGAGCCGCATTCAAGTATTGCTCTGCCCGCAATCGAAGCAAACAACTTCGAACTCAAACCTTCATTGTTGCAGGCAGTGCAACAGAACGAATTCTCTGGAAATCCTACCGAGGATCCAAACCTTCATTTATCCGTATTTGTCCAATACGCTGATACTGTTAAAGCTAATGGTGTCACTTCAGAGGCAATTCGACTTCGTCTTTTTCCTTTCTCATTAAGAGATAGCGCTAGAAGATGGCTTCAGTCTCTCCCTTCCAACTCTGTCACCACATGGAACGAGTTGAAGAAAGTATTTCTTGCCCGATATTTTCCGCCAAGCAAAACAGCTATGTTAAGAGCCCAGATAAATGGATTTAAACAGAAAGATAACGAGTCTCTTTTCGAAGCATGGGAAAGATACAAAGACATGATGAGACTTTGTCCACACCATGGTTTAGAAGACTGGTTAGTAATTCACACATTCTATAATGGTCTCTAGTACAACACAAGGTTAACAATAGACGCCGCTGCAGGTGGTGCACTAATGAACAAACCTTATGTTGATGCTTACCAGCTTATCGAAAGCATGGCCCAAAACCACTATCAGTGGGGAACCGAACGAACAATGGTGGAAAAACCTCAAACGAAAACTGGCATGTACGAGATAAGTAACCTTGATCATGTTAATGCAAAAGTGGATGCTCTGGTCCAGAAAATTGAAAGTTTAAATGTATCACCTCCAACCGCCGTGGTTGCTATAACTCAGAATTGCGAAGTCTGTGGAATCCAAGGTCACACTCCTACAGATTGTCAACTCTTAACAGGAATCCAAGCAGAACAAGTAAACTATGCTCAAGGAAGCCCCTACTCGCATACCTATAACTCAAATTGGAAGAACCTACCAAACTTTTCATATAAGAGTAATAATGCTTTGTACGCACCTGAACAGTCTCCAAATCAAGCCCCAGCTATACCTCCGGGATATCAGAAACCGAAGCCACCCACACACAACAATAACGCCCCTAGGAAATCCAACTTGGAGATCATGATGGAAAACTTTATAGCTTCTCAACAACAAACCAATAAAGATTTCTTAAACCAGAATGTACACACTGGTGAACAAATTAAACAACTAGCAAGTAAAGTAGATGCCCTGGCTACCCATAACAAAATGCTGGAAACACAAATATCACAAGTAGCTCAACAACAAGCGCCTACTGCTGCCCCAACTAGTACATTTCCTGGATAGCCCCAACCTAACCCGAGAAGCCACGCTCATGCAATCATATTAAGAAGTGGAACGGAAGTGGAAGGACCATCTGATCCAAGGATAGGAAACCAAAACCCTAACAAGTCAACTGAGGAAGAAAATAGACCTAAGGAAAAGGAAGAGAGTAATAAGGAAACCGTAGAAAAGAAGGAACCTTATGTACCTCCACCGCCTTATAAACCACCTGTCCCTTACCCTCAAAGGCTTGTTAAAACCAAAGATGCGGGCCAATTTAAAAAATTTGTTGACCTCCTTAAACAATTAAACGTTACAATCCCGTTTACAGAAGCTATTACGCAAATGCCCTCATACGCCAAGTTCTTAAAAGAAATTCTTTCTAATAAAAGGAAACTTGAAGATAGCGAAACCGTTACACTTACTGCCGAATGTAGCGCTATAATCCAGAACATGCCTCCTAAACTCAAGGATCCGGGTAGTTTCTCTATACCCTGTCACATAGGAAAATTTGTCATCGACAAAGCCTTATGCGATTTAGGAGCCGGAATTAGTGTTATGCCTTTATCCATATGCAAGAGACTGGAAATGGGAGAATTAAGACCAACCAAAATGTCTGTGCAACTAGCAGATCGTTCTGTTAGATACCCTGTAGGAATTCTTGAAAACATTCCCGTACGCATAGGTCAATTCTACATCCCAACTGATTTTACAATTATGGACATTAGAGAAGATGATATTACACCCATTATACTGGGAAGACCGTTCTTAGCAACTGCCGGTGCAATCATAGACGTAAAACGAGGACGACTCACCTTCGAAGTAGGAGAAGAAAAAATTGAGTTCATTCTTTCCCATTTTTGAAAGCACCTGCAATAGAAGATACATGTTACTTCATGGATATCATCGATGAATGCATAAAAGAAACAGAGTTAGAAAAGGACAAATCATCCGACTGTCCTGTAGAAGACAAACTTAACCAATGTTTAGCAATAACACCGGACCCTACGCAATGCCTTAAGAAACCAACCCTAGATCTGAAAACACTTCCCAAAAATCTGAGATATGAATTCCTAGACTTAGAACTTGAACGACCTGTGATAGTTAATGCTGACCTAGGAAGACTCGAAACAGAAAAACTCCTACATATCTTAAGAAAATATCCGACCGCACTAAGTTACAACATCACCGATCTTAAAGGAATAAGTCCTTCTATTTGTATGCACCGCATCATGCTAGAAGAAGACTGTAAAACTTCTAGAGAACACCAGAGGAGACTAAATCTGATCCTGAGTGAGGTAGTGAAGAAGGAAATAACCAAGTTATTAGAGGCAGGTATTATATATCCTATATCTGATAGCAAATGGGTTAGTCCTGTACACGTAGTACCAAAGAAAGGTGGTATAATAGTCATTGAAAATGAAAAAGGAGAAACTATAACCAAACGAATAGAATCGGGATGGAGAATGTGCATTGACTATAGGAAACTAAACAAAGCAACCCGAAAAGATCACTTCCCTTTACCATTCATTGACCAGATGCTAGAGCGATTGGCAAAACATTCACATTTCTGTTATCTAGACGGTTATTCAGGCTTCTTTCAAATACCAATTCACCCTGATGACCAAGAAAAGACAACATTCACGTGCCCTTTTGGTACCTTCGCTTATAGACGAATGCCGTTTGGCTTGTGTAATGCTCCTGCAACTTTTCAAAGATGCATGATGGCAATTTTCGCCGATTTTCTCGAAAACATCATGGAAGTATTTATGGATGACTTTTCCGTATGCGGACAAAGTTTTGAAGAATGACTTGAAAACCTAGAAAGAGTTCTTGAGCGATGTGTAAAAGTAAACTTAGTACTTAACTGGGAGAAATGCCACTTTATGGTACAAGAAGGAATTGTTTTAGGACACATTATATCAAATAGAGGAATTGAAGTAGACAAAGCCAAAATAGAGGTAATCGAAAACCTTCAACCCCCTAAAACCGTGAGAGAAGTACGAAGCTTCTTAGGACACGCCGGTTTTTACCGACGATTCATCAAGACCTGCTCTAAAATCCTACAATCCGGTTTTTATTGGCCAAGTATATGGAAGGACGTACATGCGGCTATTAAGGAATGTGACAGATGTCAACGCACAGGAAACATATCTAGACGTGACGAGATGCCACAAAAAGGTATTTTGGAAGTAGAGATTTTCGACGTGTGGGGGATAGACTTCATGGGACCTTTTCCATCCTCTTTCGGTAACAAATACATACTCGTGGCGGTAGACTACGTTTCAAAATGGATCGAAGCTATAGCTTCCCCAACAAATGACACCCGAGTAGTAACTAGACTCTTTAAGAATATAATATTTCCGAGATTTGGCATCCCAAGAATAGTAGTCAGTGATGGTGGATCACATTTCATATCCAAGGTACTCGAAAAACTACTGTTTAAGTATGGCGTAAGGCATAGAGTAGCGACACCTTACCACCCGCAAACCAGTGGGCAAGTGGAAGTGTCCAACAGAGAGATTAAACAAATATTAGAAAAAACAGTCGCCACTTCAAGGAAAGATTGGTCATTAAAACTACCAGAAGCTTTATGGGCGTATCGAACTGCTTATAAAACCCCCATAGGGACGACCCCATTTAAGCTCATTTATGGAAAATCCTGCCACCTCCCGGTAGAATTAGAACATAAAGCCTATTGGGCTATTAGAAATCTGAACCTAAACTATAAGGCCGCCGGCGAAAAGAGAATCCTTGACATAAACGAATTAGAGGAACTCAGAAGAGACGCCTATGAAAATGCCAGAATCTACAAAGAAAGAACAAAATAATGGCATGACAAGCGCATATCAAGGAAAATCTTCAAGCAAGGCGATAGAGTCCTTTTATTTAACTCTAGGCTATAGTTATTTCCGGGAAAACTACGATCCAGATGGTCAGGTCCTTTTCATATCACTAACATCTTTCCCAGTGGAGCGGTAGAAATTAAAGGAAAATCCACAGAACCGTTCACCGTAAACGGGCAACGTCTAAAACACTATCACTGTGCGGAAACCAACGAAGATTCACAAATCCTACACTTAGACGAAATGCCTCCAGAAATTATAGATTGTAATTGATTGTTTTTATGTCGAGCTTGCGACATTAAACAAAGCGCTTAGTGGAGACAACCCACAAATATTTATTATTTCCTTATTCTATTATTATTTTTCTATTTCTTCCTTAATCATTCTTTTAATTTCTGTTTAGTATTCATTCTTAATTTATATTAATTTATTAAAAACTTTTCTCTTCTTTCGGCATTTGGCCAAATCCTGACTAAAACTCATGTTTTCTTTTCTCTAGCTAACACTAACCAGATGGGACAAATTGACCGTATGGGTATCAAATTCAGAGGAATGGCTCACAAACTAAATTTTGAAGAACTAGCCACGAGAGAGATGCTACCTAGTTTATATGCTGATGACTGGGCTATGACTGCCCTTGGACTAAGAGAAAGTGTCCTGTATTTGCTGAATCAGATAGGGTGGGAAACATCTCCTATCCTACGACATTTCGTCACCTACCGGAGACTAACACTAGAATTCCTTAGCTCCCTAATCTATCTACCCAGCCATGGGAAAGGAATTAGCAGAGGTTTTATCCAGTTCAGAATGTTCAACATGGAGTACCAATTTAATATTAGAGACTTTACCAACCTTTTGGGGTTTCCCTACCTCCCTTGATACATTCACAGTGAGCCAGGAAGAACTTTTTGAATATAGAGAACTCGAACACTTTTGGGGTAGCTTGACTGGAAATGACGATCCCGAGGAACATGAGTTTCTCTCTGGAAACATACATAACCCGACCTTCCGCTACTTCCATAGGATCCTGACCCACACCTTATTTGGACGGAAGCCATACAGTACTTCAGTTTCACGTGATGAACTCTTTATCATATTCTGTGCTTCCCAGAACCGTCCAGTAAACGGTGCCACCTTTATGCTAGCAAATTTAGACCACCTTATCCAAGATGAGCGAGCACCTATTAGAGTAGGCGGTTTGATAACCATGATTGGTAATGCTATTGGATTACGTCAGCCTATGCTTGACTTAAGCCCCTTCTGTGGCATTACTACTATGAGTATACCCTTCCTCTTCAATGCCATGTTTATAGAAAACCAAGGGTCTGACGAGTTCGAGCTTATAATTAATAACCAAGTTCTTTGCCTATTCACCTTACCCAATCCCAGGACTAATGTTCATAACCGCAGTAACTGGCTCTACAATCTGAACGCAACACCCTCTCCTGCTAGATCCACTGAATCCATCCAGGACTATGAGATTTGTGATGACCAGATCCCTTATGCTGAATCTGACCCTCAGACACCATCTGGCTATTATGATATTGACCCTCCTCCTCAGCCTGTTCAAACCGAAGAATCAGCAATATCCGACCTCCGACATCATATGCCCGGAACTGATTATAACACCGCCATTGAAGCTTTGATGTCAGAACAGGACGCCCTCAGAGAAGAGTTTACTGAAATGAGACACGAAGTTCTAGGATACATGAGCAGTATGACAAATCAGTTTCACGAGTTGCTATACCGTGTTAACTCTTTTGCTCCTCCGGCCAGAGATCGTGCAGATGGATAGAAATTATTTTCTTAGTTATTTAGTTTTAAGTTAGATTATTCATTAATGTTATTTGAATTCATGTTCGCATTTGTTTCCCTTTCGCATTTTTTGTTTTTCTTTCCAATATTACATTATGATCATTTTATTGAAGCTAATTATTTAATTTTATTATGCAATAGCTATTATGTTCTCTACTGTTGCTACCTATGACTTATTGAATTATATATGCACTATTATACAAAGTAGAATAAGCATGCAGGAGAAATTAAATTGCAGAATAAATAAATCAGTAGCATCACAAACAAAAAAAAATATAATAATATATAATAACTTACCAGTCACTCTGAAGGACGCTAGCTGAAACCTTGCCAAACAGACAGTGTGACGAGCGTCACACATTCTGTCACGGACGTCACGCTAAGTACCTGTGACGCCCGTCATGCACCTGTAACGAGCGTAACGCCCTTCAGACTAGGTGAACGTTAAGGAGCCGTTGGAGACGAACGTTACACCCTCTTAAACTTTTTACCTTCCCCATTTATTCACATTTACCCACAATTATTCACTTTTCAACCACCTATTTTTCCAACTTCCAAATTTTTTCCTATAAATACCCACCAAACCTTCCTTCATTCACCACAAACCACTTTCTTCTATCAAACACTTTTCTTTTCTTTCCAATTTACCTCTTTCAGTTCATCCATCAGTATGGCGGGTAACCAGAATTTCGGAAATATCATCTTCCGAACCGAAGATGAAAATTATCAAAGGGAGCAATACGAGCGTTTCCAACAGCGAGGCGTCGTCTCCACCAGGTATCCTGATTTTACTTGTTTACAACAATTAGGATTACTCCAAGGTATCGAATGGATGCTCCGTCAAGCCGACTTAACCTTTCTGTGCACGCATAATCAACCCACTTACCCCTCCCTAACCTTAGAATTCTTAAGTTCATACGCATACACCACTCCCGCCGGTGAAGACGAATTCTTAACCGGTACCGCAACCTTCCGTATGTTCAACACCGAGTACTCCTTAACCCAAAACCAGTTGAGTACCATGTTACAATTCTCCACAGAAGGCCAAGTCTACCCCAGAATCCCTCCCGACCTAAACTGGAACACAGTTGCCGTTTTCACCCTTTTTAAGAAAATATCCGGTCTAGATGCCTACAACTGGGAAGAGCTTCTCCTTTCCCACATACATAATCCAACCATCCGGTATTTTATCCGCATCTTACAGAACACAGTTTTTGGTAGACCAAACAACAGCAAGGTCAACGCAAAGGAACTTTTCTTCCTCGAATGCGTCTTCGAACCGAATGCAAAGGTAAATGCTGCCTCTTTTCTATTTCATCATATCCGCACCTTATGTGCTAGAGGCCGTCAACCCTTTGTCATTGGTGGATTAATAACCACCATAGCACTAGGCTTAAACCTAGGGGACCGACTCCAAACTTTAGAATCTTTATCTCCCCTATTTATGGATATAGCCTACTGTCGATCCAGCCGCCTGATTAAGAACAGAGTAGGCGGAGGATATTATCTTATGGTGAACAACCAGGTTATTCCAAGCGTTGTTCTCCCCAACATTTCCCTAACCGATGTCACCAATCCCAACCGCCACCTCTATGATCTGAATGCTCCCTAAGCTACCGAGCCTTCGCATACAAACCCGCCCGAAGACGAGTTTGAAGACATGGAACAAGGTGATCCTACTCCTGCACAACAATCTGTCCCGCCCAACCACTCCGATGCTGCAGCTGGCCCATCCTCCCGACGTCGTCGACGAAGAAGGCTTGCAACCAACGACGACATCATGGATGCTATTGATGGTATGCAAGCACAAAATCTCGAAATGATGCAAATGATGCGCCAAATGCAACAACAGCAGGCAGAGAGGAATAACATAACCGATCAGCGGTTCACTGAGTTGTTTAGCAGGTTCGACAACTTAGACTTACGTCAGAGATCACCAGGCCCAAGAACAAGAGGCGGAAGGCAACCTTAATTGTAGTTTCTTTTCCCTTTCCCTATTGTAGTTCATTTCCTTAAAACATTGGGGACAATGTTTAATTTACGTATGGGGGGGAAACTTGTTCTTTCTACTTCCATTTTTTTTTAACTTCCATTTCTTTTTCAAGTATGTACTTTTCTTTTCATTGTTATTTCCCTATAAACAAAAAAAAAAAAAACAAAACAATTTTTTTTATTATAATATAGATTTATTTTAAGTTAAGTCCCGAGTGTGAACAATTTCTATTATCTATTCCCTCAAATTTTCACGAGCCACAACAAAAATTCAACACCCAATAAGTATAAAGGTTGCTCATTTTATCGAACTTGAGACGAATTAAGACAAAAACTACTACCGCCAAACACTCCAAACAAACCTCAACACGTTAGATCAGGATAAGTACCTATTATACCAATCCCTTGAACTTTTAGTTTTATAGTAACCCCGAGTAGTTTATACAAGAAGTCAGCACCATCTTAATAGCAAACTACGTGGAGGGCCGATGAATATAAGTGAATGATTCCCAAAGTAACATAAAAAATATAAATATATCAGGAAATGCACTAAGTAAGTTAGGTGATCCTTACCAGATCATTTAATCTAAAGGTTGCAGATCATACAAAAGCATAAGATGAAAGATCCATTATGAGTTGGTTCAGCAGGTATCTGGTACTGAACTTGGTAGGGCAGACTACGGTCCGATTCCCCGCAATTTGCAATGGACTGAATAACGAAGTTATCCGACTTATGTACCAGAACTTCAAGCTAAAAAGGGAATCAGAATCACTAACCGGTTACTCCACTATGTGCGCGAAAAGATAAAGGGCTTAATGTGATTTCGCTAGAATGAAAACGGGTGAAATAAGAGTAAAGGAACTAGGATAGCTATCATAGTGTACTTGAACTGATTTGCATAAGGCAGGGTTATCTAGGTTGTGACGGTGGTTGTTGATGTCAAGATTTAACTCAAGTTACCTCTAAACAAAGTTTACATGCAACCTGATACGAATTGACGTGTGTTTTGAAATTTCATCTGGCTAAAACCTTTAACGAGTTCTATACTGAATTTTGCTTGAGGACAAGCAAAGATCTAAGTATGGGGGAGTTTGATAACATGAAATTATATCATATTTTAGGACTTAATTCAATTAAATTATATTATTATTTATTTCAATTTACTGCATTTTATTAGATATTATGCGGTATTTCCTTTCTATTTGTCTCAGGTGTCTTATTTGAAGCACAAGTAAAAAAGGGAGAAAAGGAGGTGCAAAAAGGAATGAAAAGAAACAAATAGCAAAAGCCAAGCCCAGCCCAAAGAAGACACAGGCGTCGTGCCTGTGACGACCGCCACGGATGCTGTGACGAACGTCACGCTGCATACACTTATGTGACGAGCGTCACACATGGTGTGACGGACGTCACACCATCCCCCTACAATTCTGCCTTCAGAGACGTTGAGTCCTATATACACGCTGAATCCTATTTCCACGGCGATGCATCCGTTACGTGAAGACTCCTTGACGCGGACTGCTTTGAAAACCGTTACGGAAAGCATCAATATAAATAGCAACGCTGCCACGCTTCCAAGGTTCCACGCTTTTTCCAGACTTCGGCATTTTCCAATTTTTCTTTTCTTCAGCAGTTTAAGCATACTTTTTACATACCGCTTTTGCAAATTTTTATTGTTTTCTCTTGCAATTTTATTTTCTTTTCTTCTCTAGCACTTAATTAGTTTTTCACATAATAGTCTCTACACCGGAAACTATTGTGTACTTTTTCACCGGATCTAACCTTACGTTAGAATCTAGTTTTTTTATTCCTTCGTTTTAATTTGTTGGTTAATTGAAGAATTCAAGAACAAATCCTATCGGCTTGTGGTGGAGTGTTCAAGACTACTGTTTAATTCAGGTTCTTTAATTATTGTTTAATGCTTTGTTTTATTATTCATTTATATTATTTGCTTGAGATGAGTCTGTTTATGCACGATAATTATTTAAGTTCGTTTAGCATGTCTGGCTAATTCGCCTAGATATCGGTATGTAGAGTAAGCGAAATAAGGGATCAAAACTAAGTCGGTTTAATTAAATTTAAAATTAAAATCACTCTTTTTACGGTCTCAGTTTACAGGTTTAATAACAAAGTTTTTATACGAGAGTAAAGGACATAAAGAGGTTAAAATCAATAGAGCGAAAGTTTGAGGTTTTAACTGGACAGTGTAAATTGGATATTAATTCTAGATCAGGGCGAGAGCAATTTTTAGAGTTGATTAAATTCTAGTCTTTTCCAAAAAGTATTTTTAAAGATTGAATGTGAGGACGAGAGTTAAGCATTCGAATTTAATTGTATAACCTAAATCAACAGAGCGAGAGTTTGAGATAAGGGTGTTTAAACGGTTAGTGTTTTCTTAAAAAGAGTTTCTACGGACTTTATTGCTTTCAAAAAATGGTTTTTGACTTAATTATAAGTGACAGCTACGTTAACATAAAATCATGATTTATTCAACAGAGCGAGAGTTTGAGATAGAACTTTTAATCAATAAAGTCAACTGAAATGATTTATTTTAAAACCAAGAAACCGACAAAGAATTGATTCCCTAATTACGACGAACTACATACCGATATCCGTTTATTTGATATTTAATTTAGATTCTATTTTTAGTTTTAGCTTTTCCCCAAACAATCAAATATTATCCACCTTAGCTTTATGAAGTAACCTTAGATAACGGTATATCGATTCATAAGTCCCTGTGGGATCGATATCTTTTAAAACTACGCGATAGAACTGTGCACTTGCAGTTTGTACCCCAAATTCGACTTATAAAGTCGCGATCAGAGGGTAACAGCCTGACTACCCATTGCAGTATTTGGCTTGTTTGTCAAGGTCGATATGACCCCTTGACTAAAGCCCAACCTTGCTTGAGCCCCTTTGTTGTGTATAGTGTGTGCTATTTGCTTTTGATGTTTATCTGCTTAGCTTCTCATCTCCTTTCTGTAGGAGTCGTATGATCAACTTTCGAGGAAGTTGAATGTACGTAGAGATAGACTTGAGTTGACTCACTGCCTGTGTGAGTCAAACTCTTGTTAGAAACCTCAACCTAGGACTATTATGGATTACATGATAACTATTAGGCTCGAGTCAGTCTCCCTTCTAGTTTGTCATTTCCCAGTCTCTGGTTAGGATAGAAATTTCTCCCCTGTTCAGGGGAACTACGTCGCCCTGATCCTCATACCAGATGAGGTACGTAGGCAGGAGATCGTGCGAGATCTCTCCGGGCGCCCTTTTCTTTTTTGTGTGTGTTTTTCTTGCAGCTACTAGGTCCGAGTTCCCGACTCCCTTCTAGCCTGTGTTTTTAACCCTTCTGCTTTGCGTGTGTGTGTGGAGTCTGACGTAAGTCCAGCGATTGGCAGTCGATTTCCGGTTGTTTTTTGTTTGGAGTCTGATGTAAGCCCAGCGATTGGCATTCAGTTTCCTTGTTTGTTTGTTGTGTGCTTGGAGTCTGACGTAAGTCCAGCGATTGACAGTCGGTTTCCTGTGGGTTGTGTGTGTGGAGTCTGATGTAAGTCCAGCGATTGGCATTCGGTTTCCTTGTTTGTGTTTGTTGTTTGGAGTCGGACATAAGACCAGCCATTGGCAGTCCGTTTCCAGTTGTGTGTTTGCCCTGACGTCTTAGCGTCTTTGTGTGTGTTTTGTTTCGGCGTGCGTTAGCCGAACTACGGTAGCTCTGATTCTCATTCCAGATGAGATACGTAGGCATAGGATGCGATATCCTAGCGAGCCCGTTCCCCTCTTCTTCCATCTGTGTTTTATTCCAGTGTGCGTGCATTCTTTGAGCAGTTATTTAGCAACCTTATTCTTTTCTCTTGAGCGTGGATCCCGTCGAGTACGACGGACGTGAGGGGGTGCTAATACCTTCCCCTTGCGTAACCGACTCCCGATCCTAGTAATCTCCGGTCGTAAGACCATTCCCTTTCCAGGTTTACATCGAGCGTTTCCTTTCCCTCCTTTGGGATAAATAACGCACGGTGGCGGCTCTGTTTGTTTGTTTGTTTTTCCCGCCGGTTGTTTTTCGTGGATGCGACAGCTGGCGACTCTGCTGGGGACTAGAGAAGTTGACCTCTTGCTGGTCCATCTTCCCTAAGCGAGTCAATCCTAGCGCTCTCTAGGGTAGTCTTGGTTGCTTTTACTGCTTTATTTATTGCATTTATGATTATTATACTGTGTATATATTTGCATATATGTTTGCATGCATCATATTATCATTGTGCTGATTCTGTACAGGTTGGTTCCTCTGATTTGGGGTGGGTGTTCTGAGTGGGGCTAAAACCCAGGCCCGAGTATACACCTAGGATTAGTGTGGTCTCACGTTCCTCACATGTTGGTTGGGCATGTTGTTGCGACGTGACATACCACAAGCCGGACGAGGTTCTTCGGAGAGAGCTCTTCCATTATGGAGTATTCCACTTTGGTTGGGTTACCTCTTTTGAGCTATTGACTTCGGTGACCGTTCTTTTCCGGATCTTTGGTTTAGACGATCGTATGAGAGCTGCAACGGCACACCCGAAAGGGCAAACCCGTTGAGTATCTTTGCCTGATTGTCGAGACCATTATCCGCCTTAGGATGACCTGATTAGAATTCACCTGTGAGGGGAGGGTTTGATTATTACAGATGCTCTCTGATGGCGACTTTGTTGGTGACTAATGGTTCAGCCGTTGATCAGAGTCCTATTTATAAGCCGGATTTATGGATTTATTTCTGAGACGCTGGAGTTTTGTCCGTGGTATTTATCAGTGGGGATCCGTTTATTTCAGGATTCCCTGGGCTGGTTCAGAGGATCTTGTGGTTATCTGTTCGGAGGATTTTCTGGTGATGATGGTGATGTATTCTCCGGTTCCATTTATTTCGGAACTCCCAAGTCGGATTTGTGGTTCCTCAGTACTTCAGATGGTTGTGATCAGTTCAGAGACCGGGGCTTCTGTACAGTTGATGATCAGATGACTTGGAGGATGGCACAGTGCATTGCATTCATACATCAGCATCATTCACATTTTGCATTTATCCGCATCTAACACATGTTTATCCATATGCAGGGGACATTCTTGATTGAGATCCTGGTTGAGAGACTTCTTTACTCAGATATGAGGCCCGGTTTGAAGGACGATGTTGTCTACAGTTTCTTTGATCCAGAGATCAGTGTGCTGAAGGCGATGATATCATTGATTACACCTGACCATGTGGGGATGTTCCGTGAGACTTATGGGGGTATTCTGAGGATGGTTTTTAGGCTCACAGACAGGGATATGAGTGATATCCATACTTTTCTCCAGTTTTATGATCCCGGTTTGAGATGCTTTGTTTTCCCGGATTATTTGTTGGGACCTTTGATGGAGGACTATGCTGGTATCTTGGGTATTCAGATCAGAAATCAGGTTCCTTTCTATACTACTAAGGAAGAACCTGATGTTGGTGGGAACTCCCGTGCTCTTTATTTGAGCCCTGAAGTGACTAAAGGAGGTCTGAAGGAGAAGGGAAAGTTACCTGGTTTTCATCTGAGTTTCCTGGAGGCTAAAGCCAAGGAGCATGCTGTTTTGGGTGATTGGAAGGCTGTCTGTGCTTTGATTGCTGTGAGTATTTATGGAATCATCCTGTTCCCTAATCAGAAGAACTTTGTGGATATTAATGCCATTCGGGTGTTCGTTCAGAGGAATCCTATTCCTACCCTGGTTGGGGATGTTTATTACTCGGTCCATAATCGGAACGAGAAGAGGCGTGGGGGATTGATCAGATGTTGTGCTCAGCTACTATACAAGTGGTTCATGGGATATTTGCCTTCCAGGGGTGCTTTTGTTCTTCTTGACCATACTGTAAATTGGGCAACCAAGTTGATGGGTTGCGAGCCAAAGACATAGCTTGGACTCATAGTAGTGGGGCTGGACAAGATTTCATTTGCAGTTGTGGGGGTTTTCCCAATGTGCCTCTTATAAGAGTTCAGGGTTGCATTAATTATAACCCGACACTTCTTAAGAGACAAATGGGATTCGCTATGGAGGTTCCTCCTCTCAAGAGTGAGATTCAGGAAACTTTCTACTTCCCGGTTGAGGGTAACCAGTCACGGTTGAGGCAGGTGTCTGCTGCATGGCGCAGCATTCAAAGGAAAGGCAAGTTTTCTTGGGTTAGAGCTAATAACAGGTATTTTCCTCCGTTTGATGATTGGTGTCATACGGTGAACTGACTTTTTTGTGTTTTTAATCGCAATGTCGCGGTTAGCAAGAGTCGCCACCGACTTTTCTTTTATCCCATAAGGAAAGGTGGAAAAGAACAGGAAAGACCTTAATTTAGATTCTTAGGTTCGGGAGGTACGTTATACAAAGGGAAGGTGTTAGCACCCTTTGTATCTATGGTTATCCATGGGCTCTTAATTGCTCAATCATTTATGTTTTCCTTGTTTGAAGAAGTGTTTTGAGAAATGTGTGAAAAATGTTTTGAAAATGAGAATTTAACTTTGTAATGATTCTTGCATGAATGTATACAAAGTGGTTATCTCATTTAGGTTTGAAAGTTATTCAGAAAAATATAACTCAACAATGATCCTGGTGCGGATGTATGCTACGTGGTGATTTTCCAAAAAAAGGATGTTTGAAATGTGTAAGGTGTGAAAAGTATTTTTAGGTTATGAATGAGCAATTAAGGGTTATATCTGTCCGAGGTCTTTCCGGGCATTTCCTATCCTTATGAGGGTAAAACTGTCCTTACTATTGAGAAGTAAGTAGTTTTATCCTTGGGATGTAGAAGGGTCATCATAGGGTCATCGATAGGTCATTGAAGGCAACAGTTGTGAGGATACCTTAGCATTCGAAGGGACTATCATCATTTAACCGTAGGCTACACCGAAGGGTCATCGAGGGACAAAATCGTATTTTTCGAAGGCAACATCCGAGGGACCATGATTTATCTTATGATGATTTAACCGAAGGGTCTTTGCTAAGTGTATCCCCACATTCGCGGGACATGACCGTATTACGTAATCGTGGGGTAACAAAGAGAGGTCCGATATCATTTATTTAAAGTCCATATTTTAACGTTCATTAGGTAATTATGATGAATCTCCACATTAAAATCTCCACATTAAAATCAATACATTAAAAATTAATACATTAAAATTAATTAGGCAATCAATATGAATCTTCACACTAAAGTGAAGTAATTTAGAATCCATCTCCACGAAGGTCTCCCACACGTAAAGTGGAGTACTTTGCCGGCCGCTTCATTGGGGATATGGAAGCTTTTACACCATTCAACACACGGGTTAGAGTATTAAGATAAAATATGATTTGACAATTGCACCATAAAATAGACATAACAATTATGAGCTCAGGCCAAGTGATGCAAAAATCGTAATTAGACAAGCATAAGATAGAACAGCAAAGAGACAAAGCAGCCACTGTCCCGTTCGCCTCTGCTTCGCCTAGCGAAGGCTCAGCGAATGCTCGCTGCAGGCTCGCTTAGCGATGAGCTAGCGAGCGGCCACGGGCTTGGAGTTGGACAGCAGCATGACTTCCGAAAACCTGCACTCTTATGGCATTTGATCACAGGCATAGCATAGACAATTATACAAGATGTTCATACTTAGATTCACATACGAAATCAAATTATATATCAACACTTTAATCGGAATGCATCATGTATGTAAAGAATATCAATTGGAAACGTAAAACAGCGGTGCTACGCAAACCTGTGTGCAATTGCGATATTGAAAGGGACTGATTGTTTGGAGGCCGGATTGAGCTAGGCGGCGGTAGCTTCGGCGCGGATGGGCTGTCCTCAGGTTAGCAGGGTTTTTGCACCAGGGTTTCCGTCCTTCTCTGTCCGTCTTGGTCTCTCCGTTCCTGTCTGTCTTTCCCCTTTTGGGTCTGTCTTTTTTCGTGGCTGAAGAGCTGGTATTTATAGTAGTAGTGGTGACCTAATGGGCTTAAAATGAGGTCCAAAACTTCAGATTTTCGCAAGCTTCGCTAGGCGAAGGAATTGCTCGCCTAGCGAGCAAGCTATTCTGGGCTTTTTTCTGGATCTGATGCTTCGCTGGGCGAGTGTCATGATGAA
Source organism: Lathyrus oleraceus (assembly GCF_024323335.1). Lineage (NCBI taxonomy): Eukaryota > Viridiplantae > Streptophyta > Magnoliopsida > Fabales > Fabaceae > Lathyrus > Lathyrus oleraceus. The sequence continues at coordinate 314,539,735 of NC_066584.1, read as the reverse complement.
GTGTTCGCTAGGCGAAGGAATTGCTCGCCTAGCGAGCAAGCTAGTTTGGGCCACTTTTGGATTGGGCCTGTTGTGAGCTGGGCTTTTGTTCCTTTAGTGTCAGTGCCTTGCAGAACAAGTCGGAGGGTCTTGAGGAATGCTTTGTAATATCAACGGGCAAATTTTGGGGTATGACAATTGGCTCAGCAAGAGAGTGGAGCTTACTCGTCTACCATTTTCTGTGGGTGATCCTTGGTATCCGTTGATTGAGGAATCCCATTCTTCTGTCAGTATGGAAGAGTTCCTGGAGATGAAGAGGGAGAGAGATCAGCTTCACGCAGAGAAGACTGAATTGGAGATGAGTGTTGCTAGAATCCAAATGGCTAATCAGGAAATCAAAAGGAAAATGGAAGACCAGGATAAGAGACATGCTCTTGTGGTGAAGCGCTTTGAGATAGACACCGCTTATTATGGCAAGGTCAGCCAAGCTTTAGAGTCATCCACGAGGGAGCACGACATCACCAAGGAGAGGTTGGCTAGAGCTTCGAAGGTCATCGAAGATGATAAGAGGAGACAAATCCTTGTGAGGGATCAGAGGGAAGGCAGAGTCAGAACCCTTATCGCCGAGTGGGAGGCAAAGCTGAAGATTAAGGAAGCAGAGAACGTGAAGATCATTGCTGAGAGAGATCATTATATTACCGAGAGAGATCATTATCTTGCCGAGAGGGATCATTACTTCCGACAGATGAAGATTCACCAGAAGGAGGTGGGGAGATTGCAGCAGGAGAACACTGAGCTTAGGTTTGCTGTGAAGTTTACCGGGATGGTTGATGATGTAGGGCCTTCTGTGGGACCTTCGTCAGATTAGACTGTCGCATCCGCGAAAAACAACCGGCGGGCTAAAACAAAAACAAAACACAGAGCCGCCACTGCGCGTTATTTATCCCAAGATAGGGAAAGGAAACGCTCAGAGAAACCTAGAAAAAGCATGGTCTCGCGACCAAAGAGAAAGGGTAAGGGAGTCAGTTACGCAAGGGGAAGGTATTAGCACCCCTCACGTCCGTCGTACTCGACGGGATCCACGCTCTAAGAAAAGAAAAGGTTGCTAAAACATCACACACACATACACCGAAGACAACACAGGTGGGGTTAAGAGGAAGAGAGCTCGATAGGACATCGCATCCTATGCCTACGTATCTCGTCTGGAACGAGAATCAGAGCTGCCATAGTTCGGCTCACGCACGCCAAATAAGCAAACACAAACACAGGAAAACATGGAGCCTGAATGCCAATCACTGGACTTACATCAGCATCCGAACCAAAACACACACAAGAAGGCAAACGTGGAGCCCGACCGCCAATCACTGGACTTACATCGGCATCCGAACCAAACACACACAAGAAGATAACAAGAAAACACACCCAAAAAGAAAAAAAAGTGCCCGGAGAGACCTCGCACGGTCTCCTGCCTACGTACCTCATCTGGTATGAGGATCAGGGCGACGTAGTTCCCCTGAAAGGGAAAGAAATTCTAGCCAGAAACCAATGGGAGACACACTACTAGGGAGCTGGACTCGAGCCTAGTGTTATCATGCATCATTGCCCTATGTTATGGTTTCTACCTACTTGCACAACAGCAAGCTAATCCTATCCAGGAAGAAAGCAAGCATGCAAGCATCAATCAAAATAAAACAAACATTTCACATAGCACACACTATATCCAGTCAAGTGAGGCTCAAACAAGGGTGGACTGCCGAGGCAAGTCATCTGTACAAGGTAGAGTTAGCTCTTAACCTTGCCATTGAGAGGCTAAGGTGAAGCTGATGAGAGGTGAGTGAAGATTAGACTTCACAGCTCTTATCCCTGATCAGGGAGAGCTTCAGACAAAGGAGCGTGGGTCCAGAATGGAGGGACCCTTCTACGCTCAAGACTCTGACTCGATTGTGCAACAGCACAAGATCTTGGGTTAATGTCCCAATGCATCAACACAGTGGTGTGAGCAGAGGGACGACTCAACAGAATAGCGGGGGATAGATTGCATATCCCTTGGGTTCCGCCAATTGCCTCATAGAGGTATTTACCTGCTTGGCACAAAAGTAAACAATCACAGACATCGCCTCTTAAGGAGGACTTCAGACAGTTGCCTGGCTAAATAACAAGCCAGGTCTTCCAGACTACATGAAGACAAGAGAGTCTACCTCAACTGGTTTATACAACCAAGCGACAGCAAGCAAGTTCTTAAAGAACTCTAAGCGACTAAATGTACCTGAAATCAATCAAGTATCATCAGTACTCAGACAAACCAACAGTAAACAGCAAAAGTCAATCTATACAGACAACACAAGTTAATGCACATAAGTGCAAGCCATGAGCTCAAGCTCAAGCATCAAACCCTACAACACAAACCAATGTTAGTTTACATCATCAAACAATTCTCAATTTACAACTTGAATTTCTCTCCTTAAGCCTTTTGCACTTTTAACCTGAAAATCCAAACCAAATGTGAGAAACTAGACCACTAGGCCAAGCCTAGGGTCCAAAGGAGATAAAAAATCCTAAACAGCAAGTGAAATTTATCCAAAATTACATTCAAACAAATGCAATTGGTCCCATGCTCATACCATTCATCATTATCATTTCATGCACAATTTAACATCAATCATGCAATTTGCAACTCCAAATAACCAAACAGAACTATCTCAATCAAATCCATATCAAAACAATTCAATTAATTCCACAAAAATTCACACCTAAACAGGACACATTCAATGTATAGCATGTCAATTTTCAGCTCAATTGGACAAAAGAAAGTAGGTCAATGAAAATCAAGAAGTCCAGACACATTTATACAAGCTAATTCAAGGCATCAACACAAGCATCAAATTCCATAAATCATAAAACAGTGACAACAATTAAGATAGACAATTATACAGGATGTTCATACTTAGATTCACATACGAAATCAAATTATATATCAACACTTTAATCGGAATGCATCATGTATGTAAAGAATATCAATTGGAAACGTAAAACAGCGGTGCTACGCAAACCTGTGTGCAATTGCGATATTGAAAGGGACTGATTGTTTGGAGGCCGGATTGAGCTAGGCGGCGGTAGCTTCGGCGCGGATGGGCTGTCCTCAGGTTAGCAGGGTTTTTGCACCAGGGTTTCCGTCCTTCTCTGTCCGTCTTGGTCTCTCCGTTCCTGTTTGTCTTTCCCCTTTTGGGTCTGTCTTTTTTCGTGGCTGAAGAGCTGGTATTTATAGTAGTAGTGGTGACCTAATGGGCTTAAAATGAGGTCCAAAACTTCAGATTTTCGCAAGCTTCGCTAGGCGAAGGAATTGCTCGCCTAGCGAGCAAGCTATTCTGGGCTTTTTTCTGGATCTGATGCTTCGCTGGGCGAGTGTCATGATGAAGTGTTCGCTAGGCGAAGGAATTGCTCGCCTAGCGAGCAAGCTAGTTTGGGCCACTTTTGGATTGGGCCTGTTGTGAGCTGGGCTTTTGTTCCTTTAGTGTCAGTGCCTTGCAGAACAAGTCGGAGGGTCTTGAGGAATGCTTTGTAATATCAACGGGCAAATTTTGGGGTATGACAGCTGCCCCTGTTCAATATTCTTGAACCGAGAGAGTAGAATGGTATGTGTCGTTCGTGGTCTGGAGGTGAAAGATTATTGAACACTAGAATGCCCCAAAAATTTGCGCTTGTCCATTAGTCTCGATGGAGATGGGCTTAAAGATGCCATCCAGGAAGTTTGATGATGAGGGCTCCAGATTGCGTCGTACGTTAGACGATGTCTGAAGACATGGATGTCATACCGGGTCATACGCTAGACCGTATAGTGAATCATCCATCATGCTGTTGACTTCGCTGGGGAGTCAGAGTATGCTATATACTGCTGGGGATGAGGGATCGGAATGGGTCGTACGTTAGACCGTGTCTGAATACCAGAGTGAATTGTTCGTTAGGCGGATGACTTTGCCGAGGATGAAAAATCAGAACGGATCGTACGCTAGATCGTCTCTGAGTTGAAGATCCAAATGGGTCTTATGATGTACTGTATTGGAGTTGCAGGATGAGCCGTCCGTTAGGCCGTGTCTGATGATGAAAGGGAGGTAGTCGTACGCTAGACTACAATTCAGAAATGTACCTGTCACTAGGTAGCATCTGAGGAGATGAGGGTCTAACTTGGTCGTACATTAAACCGTATCTGAGCAGAATGAGCCGTCCATTAGGCTGAATCTGACGAGGAAAGGGAGTAGTCGTATACTAGACTACCATTCAGAAATGTACCTGTCCGAAGGTAGCATCTGAGTAACAGAATGAGCCGTCCGTTAGGCTGAATCTGCTTAAAAGAGAGTAGTCGTATACTAGACTACCATTCAGAAATGTACCTGTCCGAAGGTAGCATCTGAGTAGATGAAGGTCTAACTTGGTCGTACATTAAACCGTATCTGAGCAGAATGAGCCGTCCATTAGGCTGAATCTGCTGAAAAGGGAGTAGTCGTATACTAGACTACCATTCAGAAATGTACCTGTCCGAAGGTAGCATCTGAGTAAGGGAGTAGTCGTATACTAGACTACCATTCAGAAATGTACCTGTCCTAAGGTAGCATCTGAGGAGATGAAGGTCTAACTTGGTCGTACATTAAACCGTATCTGAGCAGAATGAGCCGTCCATTAGGCTGAATCTGCTGAAAAGGGAGTAGTCGTATACTAGACTACCATTCAGAAATGTACCTGTCTGAAGGTAGCATCTGAGTAAGGGAGTAGTCGTATACTAGACTACCATTCAGAAATGTACCTGTCCTAAGGTAGCATCTGAGGAGATGAAGGTCTAACTTGGTCGTACATTAAACCGTATCTGAGCAGAATGAGCCGTCCATTAGGCTGAATCTGCTGAAAAGGGAGTAGTCGTATACTAGACTACCATTCAGAAATGTACCTGTCCGAAGGTAGCATCTGAGTAAGGGAGTAGTCGTATACTAGACTACCATTCAGAAATGTACATGTCCTAAGGTAGCATCTGAGGAGATGAAGGTCTAACTTGGTCGTACATTAAACCGTACTTGCAGAATCTGACTTGAAGGTCTAACTTGGTCGTACATTAGACTGTGTTTGCAGAATCTGACTTGAAGGTCTAACTTGGTCGTACATTAGACTGTATTTGAGTTGTTGAAGATCAGAATGGATCGTATGATAGATCGTATCTGAGTTGTCGAAGGTCAGAATGGATCATACGTTAGATCGTATCTGAATTGAAGGTCCAAATGGGTCGTACGTTAGACCGTATTGGAGTTGGTTGAAAGTCAGAATGGATCGTACGTTAGACCGTATCTGAGCTGAAGGTCCAAATGGGTCGTACGTTAGACCGTATTGGAGTTGCAGAATGAACCGTACGTTAGGTTGTATCTGAAAAAGAAAGTAGTCGTACGCTAGACTACACCCCGGAATGTACCGTACGCTAGGCAGCATCTGAGGATTTGAGTATCCAAATGGGTCGTACGTTAGACCGTATTGGAGTTGTTGAAAGTCAGAATGGATCGTACGTTAGACCGTATCTGAGCTGAAAGAGTCATATGTTGGGCTGAATCAGAATGAACCGTACGTTAGGCTGTATCTGATAATATTTGTTGTATTTGCAGTGAATATCTGGGGTGGGCTTAGAGATGCCACCATTGGGAGGATGTCAGAACGTTCGTCAGATGGATTATATCTGAGAGCTGTATTCGAATCTTGAATGTGATTAGCCTGAAAAATAAAGTTAGTTTCATGCAATGTCATGATGCATGAGATGCTTTATGCTGTATGCATGCGTATGCTGTGATATGATGTGATGAGTGAATTATGCGTCTGGAATAAATGCGAGCATTGTATGCAGGTATATATTATGAAATGATGTAATGTATATGATGCGGAATGAAAATTGTATGTAGGTATGTGATGTGAAATGATGTAATGAGTGCCCTATGCGTCTGAAACGTTCTTCCAGGGGACTCTACTGGGGAAATAAATCTCAGTCTGCTGGTCGGAGACATTGGTATTGATGACCCTGTCTCGGCTGGGAGACTTGACTTCTGTCTGATGGTAGAAACATTCAACAAAGCCTGGCTGGGGATAGAAGAGATGACCAGTATATCTGATGATGCCGACCTCTGCTGGGAAATAGCTGGTTCTTGTTGGGGAATAGAATTAGCAACGGATTCATTGGAAAGCATGGTTAGACCTTCTCCTGAAGTCTTGTAGTAATCGCTATTACTATTCTAGGCATGCATTTTTGGTAAACATTGATCATATTCAAATGCATATCAATTCAAGTTAAATCAATGGACGTTTACGCAAACAACAGAAAACGAAATCATTTATTTGGAAATAAAATTGTATTGATTTTGAAAGAGGGCCTATAAACAGGCAATTTGTGTACAAGGAGACAGAAATCCTAGTAAGAGGAAATTGTCAAGAAAACAAAGAGAAAGCTATGCAGAAACAGTCCTATTGATCTTAATTCCACTACTGTCATCATGTCTTCAAGCGTCTCATCTCCTGCTGTCGGATAGAGGTGATTGGCTTGTTCAGTCCCTTGAACTTGGTTGAAGCTGACAGAGAACGGGACATAGTCATACGCTTTAATCCCTAATTTTTGCCTGGACCACCTTTTCAGGTTTTCAGTCCACCAGGATACCCATTTTTGCCCAAGCCGCCTTTTCAGGTTTTCGACTTGCCGGGTGTACATTTGTATATGTTTATCCCTAATTTTTGCCCGAACCCTTTTGGTTCGCCGGGATGCCCTTACTTTTGCCTAGGTACGTCGGCCTAGCGGGTCTCTGTTATGCGTAGTATTTTTTAACTATGTCCGCGTTCACAGGATGCGGGAAGTCTTCGCCATCCATTGTAGCAAGTATCATGGCTCCACCGGAGAATACTTTCTTAACCACAAATGGCCCTTCGTATGTGGGAGTCCACTTGCCTCTGGGATCCCCTTGTGGTAGAATGATACGCTTGATCACCAAGTCGCCAATTTGATACACCTGTCTCTTGACTCTTTTGTTAAATGCCTGGGTCATGCGCTTCTGATATATCTGTCCATGACAAACAGCCGCAAGTCTCTTCTCATCAATCAAGTTTATCTGATCGAGTCGAGTCCGAATCCATTCATCTTCATCTAAGCCCGCCTCTTTCATGATTCTTAGAGAGGGAATCTGAACTTCCACTGGTAAGACGGCTTCCATTCCGTAGACTAAAGAGAAAGGAGTTGCCCCTATCGAAGTGCGTACTGAAGTGCGATAACCATGGAGAGCAAACGGTAACATCTCATGCCAGTCTTTGTACGTTACCGTCATCTTTTGTATGATCTTCTTGATGTTCTTATTAGCAGCCTCTACGGCGCCATTCATCTTTGGCCGGTACGGAGAAGAGTTATGGTGTTTAATTTTGAACTGCGTGCAGAGTTCAGTAATCATCTTGTTGTTCAAATTAGTACCATTATCAGTGATAATTCTTTCAGGGATGCCGTATCGACAAATAAGGCTATTCTTGATGAACCGTGCCACCACATTCTTGGTGATAGAAGCGAACGAGGCTGCCTCTACCCACTTCGTAAAGTAATCAATCGCGACGAGAATGAAGCGATGTCCATTAGAAGCCGTGGGTTTAATCTCTCCAATCATATCGATGCCCCACATTGCAAAGGGCCAAGGTGCTGTCAAAACGTTCAATGGAACAGGAGGCACATGTACTTTGTCCGCATAGATCTGACACTTGTGACAGGTTCTGGAGTGATGGTGGCAATCAGTTTCCATGGTAGACCAATAATACCCTGATCTCAGAATCTTCTTGGCCATTGTATGTCCATTAGAATGAGTCCCAAAGATACCGTCATGCATGTCTTCCATAATCTTTTCTGCTTCCTTTCTATCCACACAGCGAAGCAGAGTCGAATCATGGTTACGTTTGTATAATACTCCATTACTCAGAAAGAATTTAGCGGAGAACTTCCTCAGGAATTTTCTGTCATTGATGGATGCCCCTTCAGGGTATTCCTGAGCTCCTAAATATCTTTTTACGTCGTGGAACCAAGGTTTCCCCTGTACCCTTTCAGTGTGAAGTTCATAACAGTGTGCTGGTTCATCTGATCGTTTAATGGTAATCCTGGGAGCTTCACCGTCCCATCTGACTCTGAACATAGATGACATGGTAGCTAATGCGTCTGCCAACTGATTCTCTTCCCGTGGAATATGTTCAAATGTAATCTCTTCAAAGTATGGAAGTAATGTCATTACCCGCTCTCGATAAGGGATGAGATTTGGGTGTTTAGTATCCCATTCTCCTTTGATCTGACTGATTACTAAGTCCGAATCTCCATACACACTCAAAAACTTGATTCGCCGGTCTATGGCAGCCTTGAGTCCAAAAATACATGCTTCATACTCAGCCGTATTATTGGTACAATGAAAACATAGTCTAGCCGTGAAAGGCGTATGGTAACCCTCGGGAGAAATGAGTACAACCCCAACACCATGGCCCAATGCATTAGAAGACCCATCAAAGACCATAGTCCATCGGGATCCCAGTTCGGGTCCTTCATCCGGTTTAGGTTTTTTCTCATCAGTAACAAGCATGACATCCTCATCTGGGAACTCAAAATTCATAGATTGATAATCGTCCACCGCTTGATAAGCCAAATGATCAGCGAGCACGCTTCCTTTGATGGCTTTCTGGGTAGTATACTGGATATCGTACTCCGTTAAGATCATCTGCCATCTCGCTATTCTTCCGGAGAGGGCAGGCTTCTCGAACATGTATTTGATGGGATCCATCCTAGAAATCAACAAAGTGGTATGATTCAACATATACTGTCTTAGTCAGCGAGCAGCCCAGGCCAAAGCACAGCAAGTTCTCTCGAGCAGTGAGTATCTTGTTTCACAGTCGGTAAACTTTTTGCTCAGGTAGTATATGGCATGCTCTTTTCGACCAGACTCGTCATGTTGTCCCAACACGCACCCCATTGAACTTTCTAACACGGTCAAATACATGATTAGAGGTCTTCCTTCAACTGGTGGTATCAGAATCGGAGGTTCCTGGAGATATTTCTTGATTTTGTCAAAAGCCTCTTGACATTCGTCGTTCCACATCATCTCTTGATTCTTCCTCAGTAATTTGAAGATGGGTTTGCAGGTAGCGGTCAAATGGGAGATAAATCGGGCAATGTAGTTCGAGCGTCCCAAGAAACCTCTGACTTCTTTCTCCGTACGGGGAACTGGCATTTCTTGAATAGCTCTCACTTTAGCCGGGTCAACCTCAATTCCTTTACCACTGACAATAAAGCCCAAGAGTTTACCGGATCTTACTCCAAAGGTGCATTTGTTCGGATTCAATCTCAACTTGTACTTCTTTAACCTCTCGAACAGTTTGTATAAATGATCGAGATGTTCTTTTTCAGTATGAGATCTGGCTATCATGTCATCCACGTATACTTCTATTTCATGATGAATCATATCATGGAACAAAACCACCATAGCACGCTGGTACGTTGTGTAACACTTCAAAATTTGCCCTCCTCTCTTGGGACTAGCATTAACATATTACATACATTTTTAGGTCATTAAGCATTGCATATTGCATATCATGTGGTTACATTGTGCAAGTCATCCTCACAAGTCTTGGTCAGAAGATGAGGAAGTTAAAGTGCAAGCCTAGGGTTTATTGACTGATCATGGGCCATCTGAGGATTGGACTGTGAATTAGGGTTTCATGATTCTCAATGGATGTTGGTCTTCATCTTGATTGAAATGGTACATCATCATCATCATGGTTGGTTATCATCAGAAGAATCAAGTGTTGAAGCAGATTCCTTGAGATTAGGGTTTTGACCACTGGTCAACCCTAATCAGTTGCATTGGGCCAATCAGGGCATGGTCAGAAGATGGGGTTTATGATGGTTATGGGGTTCATTCTATGATTATTTTGTGCTTATTGAGGCTAGGGTTTCACCCTTGAGCCATTTCAGTTGAAGATTGGAGCTCAGATTGATCTATGCATTGCCAGATTCATCTATCAGTGGAAAAAGTCAATTGTGGTCAACTGTACATGATCTGATGGATTTGGAGGTAGAAATGAGTTGGATACACTTCATTCATGTTGGAACAAGTGTTATTTGACATTGAAAGGCTTAAGAATGGAGAAAATCAAGTCAGAACAGAAACTGCCAAAAATAGAAAGTGACTTGTAATTGAAGTTTCCAAAAATGGAAAGTTTTTGACCTCAAGACCAAATGTCCAAGGAAGCTTCAAATGAAAATTTGTTCAACATGAAAGTTGTAGATCTTGTTCTCACCTTTTCAAAATGTCCAAGAACTTGAAAATCCCATGTATGGTTGGAAAATTATGGCTTAGTGAATTTCAGAAATGACCCATAATCAGGAGGCCATAATTTCCACATGGTTTGTCCAAATTGCAAGTTCTTTATATGCACAAACTCCATTTGACATGTACTTTCATGGTGCATAATTGGATTTCTTCAAAAATGGTCAATGCAAAAAGTCAAATTTCAACTGGACAGTTAAAATGGACCAGGGGCAAAATTGTCCAACTTGTGAAATAATTGGAATTTTTGAGTGGGGATTTTTGCAACACCTCATAAATGGTATTTGAAACTTGTTGGAATCATCATAACATGCATAGGCCTTGTGGTTTGAAAATTGGCTTTTGAAATGAAAGTGGAGAATTGGACAATTAGCCATCACATAGTGAAAATGAGAAATATGCATCCAATGAGCATAAGCCAAGTTGCAACAGCTCACACATGTCATTTTGAGAGTGTGTGAGCTGTCCATGAGTTGGCAATGAGCTGGCATGGAAAGTTCCAATTTGCCCCTAGCTTGAAATAACCAATTTCACTAATCAAATGCAAATTGGTTAATTAGCATAATTAAGCTTGGATTAAGGTATCATATATATTCTTAATCACATCCAAATCATAACAGAAGATCACACTTCCCAAAATCAGATCTGAAAACCTCTTCATTCTCTCAAATTCCTTCAAGAACACATAGAACTTCAAATCCAAAAATCTTCCTCAACTCTTGCTCAATCTTCGAAATTCTTGTTGTGTTGATTTTTTCTCATCATCATCATCAACTGTTTTTGCATCTCATCATCAATCAAGCACCAAAACTCAACTGTCCAAAGTGCACTCATCAATGGTGAATCATGAATTCGCGCGCTAGGAGTGGAATCAATTGAACCTGAGCCTGGCATCCAACTTCTTGAAGCTTGTTTCGTATCTGTTTTGGACTTATAGGCCTGGAAACATCAAGAACAACACTGCCACTGCCAGGTTTTCATTTTTTCGAATCACACCAATGCCTTAATTGTTGTATGCGTTATATAGTGTGTTGATTGTAGATCGTAGTGATGTGTTTAGTTTTGCAAATGGATAACTGTAGCGTGTGAAATCTGAACTCGAAGCTTTGAATGTGAAACTTTAGTCGATCGATCCGTGAGATTTAGGAATATTTAGGTTAAATTAGGATGATATTTGAGATCCTCGTGATGAGACGATTCCAACGGATATTCATTTGTGAGTTTTGGTGATGATTCAATGTTCATGTGCTCTGGGAATTCGGGGAAGAAGACGATGAAATCTGGAAAAATGAGAATGTTTGATCCGTTTCTGTGTTTGAATTTTCAATTTCGCTGTTTACCGCGCCACTGTTCAACTATTTACCATTATGCCATTAATGAAACTTAATTAAATTATATTAATTCTAAAAATCATTAAAAATTCATTAACACTTTAGAAAATTCACCAAAAATTCATAAAAAATCAAAAAAACATAGGGATTTTTGTGTTGACTTCCTTTTTGACTCTAGAATTTTTTTGACCTATTGGTTGAAGTTGTGCATGGTAATATTTGTGTTTGACCTAGGGATGTTTCACATGTATGAAACTTTGATACATTCTACCATTTTGATTGTGAAATCCTCATAGTATAAAAGAAATTCTTGGAAATTTTTGTGGTAATTGTAGACTGGTTGATGATGATTTACATGTACATTTCATGAATTTTTGATTCCTGGTGATTGAGTTATGAATTTTGGAACTTAGGTGTGACAATTGGTGTCACACCTCATTATGTCAATTTGCTGGATTTATTTGAATGACCTAGGCTTGTTAGAATGATGTGAAATTTTGCATGGATGTTCATTAACATGTTAAGATGCTATGTGAATTTTTGTGGAATTTTATGTGGCATTTTCAATTTGATTGCTATTTTTCATCTCTGTTGGTCAAATGTGCAAGCTCATGTGACATATGTTGGTAGATCTTTTGTGAAATGCTCATATGGTATTGAATGATCATGAAATTTGGTAGGAATGTTATAGACACATTGTATGACATCCCTGTTTTGGTCTCATCCATTTCTTTATTGTCTTCATGGATTTATGAATTTTTGAAGTGGCTGCATGTGTTGATGTTGTGATTTGGAGCATATAATTGTGTCTGTTTTTGTTGATTTTCATTGACATGGTTCCATTTGTCCAATTAAGCTAAAATTTGACATGCTAGACCTTGAACATGTTCTGTTTAGGTATAATTTATTTGGGGATTTTTGGAACTGTTTTGATATGGAATTGAATGCAATAGTTCTGTTTGGATGTTTGGTGCTTCATTTGAACTAGTTTGAATTGTTTTGTGCATGGAATGAATATAATGAATGATATGGACATGGGATTAATTGTGTTGGCTTTTGTTTGACATTAATTTGAGTTTGGTTAGAGATACCTTTCTGTTTAGGAATTTTTGTCACCTTTGGACCCTAGGCTTGGCCTAGTGGTCTAGTTGCTAACATTTGATTGATTTTTCAGGATAAAAAGGTGCAATGCTTATGGAGATTGATCCAAGTCAATTCAATTGATGTTGTTTGATGTTTGTACACTAACATAACTTTGTTTTGTAGGTTGTGAAGTTTGGGCTTGAGCTCATAGCTTGCCTTTGTTGTGCATTAGTTTGTATAGTCTGACTGATTAATATTTGCTGTTTATGTTTGTTTGTCTGAGTACTAACCGTGTTTGACTGTTTCCAGGTACTTTTAGTTGCTCAGTTCCTTGTGAACTTTTGCTTTGCTTTGCTTAAGCAACTTGCATTGAGGTATAACTTCCTAACTTCATGTAGTCTGGGAGACCCGGTCTGTTATTTGACCGGGCAAACTGTCTGAAGTCCTCCTTAAGAGGCAATGTTTGTGATTGTTTAAAATTGTGCCTAAGCAGGTAAAGTCCTTAATCAAGGCAATTGGTGGAAGGTAGGGATATGCAATCTATCCCCCACTATTCAGTTGAGTCTTCTCCTTGCTCCCATTACATGGTTGTAGCATTGAGATCATCAGCCCAAGATCTTGTGCAGTGCACATTGTGTCAGAGTCTCTGAGTATAGAAGGGTTCCCCATTCTGGACCCATGCTCATTTGTCAGAAGCTCTCCCTGGTCAGGGATAAGAGCTGTGAGGTCTGATCCTCACTTCACCTTTCATCTGCTTCACCTTAGCCTCGTAATGGCAAGGTTAAGAGCAAACACAGCCTGTACAGATGACTTGCTGAGGCAGTCAAACCTATTGTGTGAGCCCACTTGTTTGGTTATAGTGCGTGCTATGTGGATATCTGTTTGAGATGCTTGTTCTCATTTGATGTATGCTTGAATTATTTTGTATGCTTGTATGCTTGCTTCTTTCCTGGATAGGAGTAGTTTGCTTATGCAAGTAGGATAGAAAACTGAACTTAGGGCAACGATGCATGACAACACTAGGCTCGAGTCCAGCTCCCTGGTAGTGTGTCTTCCCCTGGTTTCTGGCTGGTAATTCTTTCCCTTGAGGGGAACTACATCGCCCTGATCCTCGTGCCAGACGAGGTATGTAGGCAGGAGACCGTGCGAGGTCTCTCCGGGCACCCTTTTCTTTTTTGCGTGTGTTCTGTTTGGCAGCTATCAGGCTCGAGTTCCCGACTCCCTGTTAGTCTGTGTGTGTCGTTTCTCCTGACGTCTCAGCGTCTCTTCTGGCTTGCTTGATGACTTGTAGGCTCGAGTTCCCGACTCCCTACTAGTTTGTATGTTCTTTCTTTCCCTTTCAAGGGAACTACATCGCCCTGATCCTCGTGCCAGACGAGGTATGTAGGCAGGTGGTCGTGCGAGACCACTCCGGGCAACCTTTTTCTTTTTTGCGTGCGTTTACTTGTTATCTGATTGCGTGTTTGGTTCGGATGCCGACGTAAGCCCAGTGATTGGCTGTCGGGCTCCACGTTTTCCCTTTTGAGTGTGTTTTGGTTCGGATGCTGACGTAATTCCATCGAGTGGTTGTCAGGCTCCATGTTTGCCATCTGTTGGTGTGTTTTGTGTTGTTTGGCGTGCGTAAGCCGAACTACAGTGGCTCTGATTCTTGTTCCAGACAAGATATGTAGGCATAGGACGCGATGTCCTATCGAGCTCCCTTCTCTTAACCCCACTTGCGTTCCCTGTGTGTGTGATGTATTAGCAACCTATTCTTTATTTTAGAACGTGGATCCCGTCGAGTACGACGGACGTGAGGGGTGCTAATACCTTCCCCTTGCGTAACCGACTCCCTTACCCTTTCTCTTTGGTCGCAAGACCATTTCCTTTCCAGGTTTCTCTGAGCGTTTCCTTTCCCTATCTTGGGATAAATAACGCGCAGTGGCGGCTCTGTGTGTGTTTTTATTTGAGCTTCGCCGGTTGTTTTTTCGCAGGATGCGACAGCTGGCGACTCTGCTGGGGATTCTAGAGATGTTGACCTGTGCTGGTCCATCTTCCCTAAGCGAGCTTCTCCTAGCGTTCTAGGATAGTTTGGGTTGCTTGTTTTGTGTTATTTATTGCATTTATTATTCTAACCTGTGTATATATTTGCATAAATATTTGCATGCATCATACTATCATGTCGCTATCCTCTGTACAGGTGGTTCCTCTGTTTAGGGGTGGGGGGTTACTCGAGGTAAAAGGCCCAATACCCAGGCTATGAGTGAAATCTAGGAAACCTGGGAATAGAGTGATTCATGGGAAGCGGGTGGTATGCGCCACTTAGCGGAACATTGATATCACGAGCAGTTCAGACCCTGGTGGGATATTATCGTTACATACTTCAGGTGTGTATATGATGATATTCTGCGAAAGGTTATTTATGCTGCGTTTCTTTCGACTTTACCCTGGCCTAGATGACACCCGTGAGTGGGGAGGGAATGATCATTTTAACAGGTACAGATGGTGACTGTTGGTGATTGATGGTGACTCAGATGGTGACTTTTTGTTCCGCGGATCAGAGTCATATTTATAAGTCGGATTTATGGTCATTTATTGCCGAGACGCCAGAGTGCTGTCCGTGATATTTATCAGTGGGGATCCGTTTATTTCAGGATTCCCCAGGCCGATTCTATCAGTGGGGATCCGTTTATTTCAGGATTTCCCGGGCCGATTCAGAGGTTATGGTGGTTATCTGCTCAGAGATTGTTGGGTGGTGATGATGATGATGTATCTGTCTTCCGTTTATTTCGGAACCCTTGAGTCGGATTTATGGTTACATGCTCCTTCAGATGGTTGTGATCGGTTCAGAGATCGGGACTCAGAGCAACAGATGATCAGATGACTTGGAGGATGGCCCAGTGCATTGCATACATCTGCATCATCCATATTTTGCATTCATCTGCACCTAAAACTACGTCTAGCCATATGAGGAGTATCATTGATTGAGAATCTGATTGAGAGACATCTTGAATTTCAGAATGGGGATGTCAAAATGTTATCTGTCTCGATGAAACCAGAATCAAAGGACAGAATCTTCCTCATATGGATGGGCGTTGCATTCATGCATATTAACTGTTTGCTGTTTTGCAGGTATCGGGTTCTAATGTGCTTGATTGTTTCAGGAATCATTGCTCGTGCTCGCAGAGCTGTACCTTTGCACTCAACACGTCCTCACAGATACTTCACCAGGCGCAATACTCCCAGGCTGATGGATCTTCCAAACACAGATGTTCTCGAGCTGAAAGAGAAAATGAACGAACTGATCAACATCATGCAGGGTTTTGCAGTTGGTCAGAAAGCTTTGGCTGATAAAGTCGAAAAGCTCGAGCGGGCTTCAGCAGCAAACAGTGCTGTTAACCTGGATGGTGTCTCCAACCAGGGGCTGGGATCCAGAGACGGTGGAAAAAGAGAAACTGTGGGTATGGTGAACAACAATGCTGGTGGATTTGGTACTGCTACTGGTGGTGGGCCCGGTCTGGGGCATAATATGAAGGACGGTATGTTGCCTCCATTCTACGGGTTGATGAATGATAGAGAGGAGGACCGAGAAGCTGATCAATTCTCCATGCACAACGAGCCATTCGGTCAATATGGTGTTCAACCACAAAGCAAAGAAATTCAGTTACTGGCAGAGAAGGTAAGGGCTCTGGAAAGCCATGCTACTCCGGGATTTGTCAACATGTCGAACATGGGGCTAGTTGAGGGGATTGTGATCCCACAGAAGTTCAAAGCGCCTGCATTTGACAAATACAATGGAAGTTCCTGCCCAGAGACTCATCTTCAAGCCTTTGTCCGCAAAATTTCTGCGTACACCATGGATCAAAAACTGTGGATGTACTTCTTCCAGGACAGTCTGTCTGGAGGATCCTTGGAGTGGTACACCAAGTTGAAATCTGCTGACATCAAGAGCTGGCAGGATCTGGGAGATGCATTCTTTAAACAATATCAGTTCAATGCTGATATGGCCCCGAGTCATACCCAGCTGCAGGGTATGTCTCAGAAAAATAACGAAGGATTTAAAGAATATGCGCAAAGGTGGAGGGAGTTGGCTGCCAGAGTTCAACCTCCATTGGTGGATCGAGAGATGTCTGATCTCTTCATGGGTACCTTGCAAGGGGTTTTTGCTGAAAGAATGGTGGGTTGTCCCGTAACCAACTTTGCTGACATTGTGGTGGCAGGGGAGAGAATTGAAAGTTGGCTGAAAATGGGGAAGATTCAAGGTAGTGCTTCGTCATCAGCATCGAAGAAGCCATTCGGGAACGGTCAGCGCAAGAATGAGGGTGAATCGAGTGCTGTGTATGCCCAGAGAGGATACAATAGGGATCATTACTACCAGCACACTGCTGCTGTAACCATCCCTGCTGGTAATCAGTCAGTCCGGCAGCAACGTCAATCACCTCAACGGAGAGCCGGGTACCAGGTGAGGGGAAAAGGGGTTGATCGCCATTTCGATAGGCCACCCGTGACATATGCTGTTCTGTTCAAAAAGTTGATGGATCTTGGGTTGGTTCAGCCGAGGGTGATGGTTCCTATGAGATCTGATCAGAGGCCACCCAACTATGATGAGAACGCCCAGTGTGAATTCCATTCTGGAACACCGGGGCATAACATTGAGGGCTGTAGAGCATTCAAGAATGTTGTCCAGGATCTGGTAGACTCCAAGGCTATCAATTTTGCGCCATCTCCGAATGTTAATGCTAATCCCATGCCGGCGCATGGTCAGGCGATGGTGAATGCAATTGCTGAAGATTCAGATCACGTCTGTGTGATGGGTAAAGAAACTGACAGTGACTGGGGAATTGATCAATGGATAAAGCCGTGCGTACCAGGAAGCTGGAAGGCCTAAACAAGATCATCACTGTCACTCATCTGGAAGAGTAATGTTTCTTGTTTCTCAATTTTATTTGCATGAAAGCCATACGTGTTGCCCGACACGTAATGGTCCATTGTAAGGGCCACCTCATGTTCATAATTTGCATTTTCTGCATCATTAATAAATGGATGTTTTTCAGTCAAAAAGCGGTGTTCCCTGTTTTTCATTTATTTTTGCAGTTTAAAAACAAATAAAAATGGCAATGTTTATTTTCATTTTCCTTTTTTTTGATTTGTCTCGTCCCAAAATTCAAAAATAATTCTCCGGATCTCGTTGATAACAATTTGGTTACACCTCATATGACTTCGACAATCCGAGCAATCAGGCTGAAGAAGAAGGCGAAGAAGACTGTGATCTGCTGGAATTAGCCAGGTTGTTTAAACAAGAGGAGAAGGTGATTCAGTCGCACGAGGAGCGATGCAAGATCATTATTCCAAGCGCCGAGGTCAGGAAGGAAATAGGAAAATGAGGCCGCTTCAGAGGCGAATCGAGAGCAGAATGGTAGCCTTGTTGAAAGAGCATGTGGATGCCTTCACCTGGTCATGTCAGGATAGGCCAGGGTCGGATACAATGTCATTGTGCACAAGCTACCATGGAGAGAAGATTGTCCTCTAAAGAAGCAGAACGCCAGTGCCTATATCAGAGAGCCATGGTGACTTTGTTTCATGATGTGATTCATCATGAAGTTGAATGTTATGCTATGACATGATAGCAAAGTCCCAAACAGAAGAGGGGCATCTGGCAGACTGGGGCAGGTCGTTTGACCAGTTGAAATGATTCAAACTGAGGTTGAATTTAGATAAGTGCACTGTCAGGGTGCGGTCCGGTAAGATGTTGGGGTTCATCATAAGTTGTAAGGGAGGAATCGAGGTTCATCCTGCTTTAAAAAAAAAAAAAAAAAAAAAAAAGAGAGAAACGCCTGAACCGAGAATGGAAAGATAGGTTCGTGGTCTTCTGGGTAGATTGAACTATATGTCATGGTTCACATCTCACCTAACAGCCACGTACGAACCCATTCAAGAAAAAAAGATCAAAACGGTCAGGTGAAATAATGATTGCCAAGGGGCATCGAAAAAATAAAAGGAAAAGTCGCAGGAACCTCTGATTCTGATACCTCCTGTGGAAGGAGCAATTGTTAATCTGGTACTTGACAAGCCTTCGAGGGGTCTACGAGGTGAAGTGGGTCAGCATGACGAGTCTTGTCGAAAAGAGCATGCAATTTACCTTAGCAAAAAGTTTGTCGACTGTGAAACAATACATTCACTGTTCGAGAAAACTTGATGTACTTTGGCATAGGCTGTTCGCCGACTGAGACAGTATATGCTGATTCATACCACTTTGTGGATTTCGAGATGGATGCGATCAAGTATGGGTTTGAGAATCCAGCATCGACCAGACGGGTTGCGAAAGGGCCAATAATTTTGATTGAATACGATATTCGATACACTCTCAGAAAGCAATCAAGGGGAGTGTATTGTCTGATTACCTCGCCCAGCAACTCGTGGAGGATGATCAACCGATGAAGTTTGAATTCCCTGATGAGGACATCTCGAGGTGCTCTGATCGAAAGATTGAGAGTAGCCGATCCCGGAGGAGGGGCCTGACCCTGAATCCGAACGGATTCTGATGTCTGATGGGGATGTTAAGGTGTATGAGTTTTTGTTGCCCGGATAACGTCTGAATGCACCGACGGTGTGATTGTGCAGAAAATGGTGGTAACCTACAAAGACTGGCATGAGATGTTGCCGTTTGCATTACATGGGTATCAAACCTCGATGCACGCCTACTAGGGCAAAGCCTTTCTCGTTAGTATATGGAATGGAGGCGGTATTACCTGTTGAGGTTCAGATTCCCTCTTTGAGAGTCCTGATGGACGTGAAATTGCAAGAGGCTGAATGGGTAAGGACCCGGTACGAAGAGTTGAGCCTGATTGAGGAAAAGAGGTTGGCAGCCATCTGTCATGGGCAGTTATACCAGCAAAGGATGAAGCGTGCTTTTGATAAGAAGGTACGACCTCGGGTATATCACGTAGGTGATATGGTGCTGAAAAGGATCCTTCCTCCTCAAAACGATCGAAGGGGCAAATGGACACCGAATTATGAAGGTCCATTCGTGGTCAAGAAGGTTTTCTCTGGCGGAGCCTTGTTGTTAACGACCATGGATGGCGAGGATTTTCCATCCCCTGTGAATGCGGACGCAGTTAAAAAATACTTCGTGTAAATTGACCCGCTGGACGAAAAGAATAAAATAGTCCAGGCAAAAATGGGCATCCCGTCGAACCAAAAACAGAAAGAAAGGTTCGGGCAAAAATTAGGGATAAAAATGAAAAAATTGTACACCCGGCAAGTCGAAAACCTGAGAAGGTGATTTGGGCAAAAAATGGGTATCCCGGTGGACTGAAAACCCGAAAGGGCGGTCCAGGCAAAAGAGGGATTGAAACGAACAACTGCGTCCAGCATGATCGTTCGCACTTTGGTTAAGGCATCATGGATAATACCCGGTAGGGATCAATCAGAATCGTCTTGTTCAGAAGGCAGAAAGCACGGAGAGTCTGAGGACATATGGGGTGTAACCGAGTTGGAACTCGACGAGATCACGGGTTTCACATTGCCATTAGGATAGATTTTTCCTTTTGTGCGCAATTACCTCTTTTCAGGAATTGCTTCCTTTTGTATTGCTCATTTGAGCCGCACTTTTTCCATCAATAAAATGCATATTCAGTCAAATAATTTTGTTTTTGTTTTCATTACCGCTTTGATTGCAAAAACATCCAGATATTTTTGATAAAGAATCTTGCATTTTAAGACATACAGGTCCCTTCCAATGCGTGTTTATAAGATTGAAAGCTTGAAATCTTATTCGGAAGGATGAGTGACCCAAGTGTTGAAATCTTGACACGCCTGGGGCACGGTTTTATCTAACGATCTGTTTTGCAGGAACTGTTAGATATTTTCACTCACTTGCAGGTTGTGGTGTGGAAGCTTTGTAGCAAATCCCCAGAGAGTTCGCTCAGGGACAAATGAATGTGAAGGAATGACGAAGACGTTGAGACGTACGACGATCCTTGATGATAATCAAGAGGACTCTTCAAAGTCGGAAGATTTGAAAGTCTGTAAAATTCCCCGCAGAGTCTGGTCAGGGACAAGCAAGATGGAGAACGGTGAATAGACGATGAGGGACGTCCGACGACCTTTGGATTTAATCAAGAAGACTCTTCAAAGTCGGAAGATTGAAATTTCTGTATACATCCCAGGAGTACGTTTCCGTTGAGCGCGGAGCAATTTGGAGTACTAGATGATGGAGCAGAAAAGGTCCAGACGAGTCTGGGAGTTCTCAAAAGTGGAAAGCTGATACGAGATTGGGAGGTGGATACCATGGTTCGACGAGTCGATGGGTGTTCTATACCAACTTTTCTCATTTTCCCAGCTAGGTCCCCAAGCAGAAGTAGAGGACCAACTCCCCAGCGGATTACAGATCTATGAGTTCCCCAGCCGAGTCAGGATGGTTATCCAGGCAGGTTCATAACGGTGTTTCCTGAGCAGCCAGGCCAGAAGGTTGCTATTCCCCGAGTGGAGCGGGTTTCAATGAAATATATCTCCAGCAGTGTTCATCCTACCAGTGGATTGGACAAGTTCCCGTAGCGGACGGATTTTTGCATCCCTAGCTGAGTTGATTCTACCTATGGATTGCATGGGTTGTCCCCAGCGGAGTAGCATTCGTTTCCCTAGCAGGGCCAGGATGGTTATCCCCCAGCATGTGTCAGATTGAGGCTTCCCCAGTCGACAGGCCTGGAGGTGGCTGTTTCCCAGCAGAGTGTTTGTGAAGCACTTCCCCAGTGAAGTCGTCAGGTATCTGTGAGGGTTTCCCGAAGCAGAGTCGGGATTGATATCCCCAGCAAGTCAAAGATTGTTGTATCCCCACAGAGTGTGGGTGGTTCTTATCCCCGGCAATCCCCAGGTGGATTGGGTGCAAAGGAGGTGCTTCCCCAGCAAGGGTTACCTTTTCCCAGCAGCAGTGGTATTCCCCAGCAGGGTGGAGTTGGAGCAATGGCGAGTTCCTCAACGCAGTGTCTCGTACTTCCCAGCAGAATCCCTTGAGGGGGACGCTTTTTATGCATTCGTCATGTAGAAATAGCATAGCATATTGCATAGAAAAATAAATAAAATCGCGTAGCATTTCCATAATTATGGAGCATTACGCAGAAAAAAGATCATGCATCATATTGCAAGCATAGGCTAGTCTCAAGCTGTGGTTACCGTTTGAGAGGTGGTTTCGCCAGAATTTGGAAGGTGCAGATGTTACTCTGATGGGTTTAGCATCATGATGTCTGACAATGTTCCTCAGTAGTGCGATATTGGAGGAATTCTTTTCCGTCGGACAGAGATGGAAATGTCAAGCGATCAACGCGACTCAAGCTGTGGTTACCGTCTGAGAGGTGGTTTTGCCCAGAGGTGAAGATGTTACTCCGAGGAGTTCAGCATCGTGATTGAATCAAAGGTATTCCCCAGTAGTGCGATACTGGAGGAGATTTCTATCGTGCGAGATGGAAGTTGGAAGATGTTTCTCTGAGGAGTTCAACATCGGGATTTGGGAGCAACAGTGTCTACCAGTCATCAGTCAGTGTCTGGTCGAGCTTTCTTTGGTGTCAGTCAACATCATCATTCGATGTCCAGTCAACGTCAAGTTATTTCCCAGTCATCAGTAAGTGTCTGGTCGATCATTGTTTGATGCCTGTCAACATCATTGTTTGATGCCTGTCAACATCATTGTTTGATGCCTGTAAACATCATTGTTTAATGTCTGGTCGATCATTGTTTGATGTCCTGTCAACATCATTGTTTGATGTCCTGTCAACATCATTGTTCGATGTCCTGTCAACATCATTGTTTGATGCCTGTAAACATCATTGTCCGATGCCTGTAAACATCGAGTTTTCTCCCAGTCATTGTTTAATGTTTGGTCGAGTTTTCTTTGGTGTTTGTAAACATCATCGTTCGATGTCCCGTAAACGTCGAGTTTTCTCCCAGTCATTGTTTAATGTCTGGTCGAGTTTCTTTGGTGTCAGGTAAACATCATTGTTCGATGTCCAGTAAACGTCGAGTTTCTTCCCAGTCATCAGTCAGTGTCTGGTTGAAAGTGTTACTCTGAGGAGTTTGGTATCATGGCGTCAGATCAGCAATGTTCCCCAGTAGTGCGATATTGGAGGAAATGTTTCCGTCGGACAGAGATGGAAATAAAATCAGAAGATGTTACGCGATCAGCGCGATTTCCGTGGAGAAGAGTTATGGTGTTTAATTTTGAACTGCGTGCAGAGTTCAGTAATCATCTTGTTGTTCAAATTAGTACCATTATCAGTGATAATTCTTTCAGGGATGCCGTATCGACAAATAAGGCTATTCTTGATGAACCGTGCCACCACATTCTTGGTGATAGAAGCGAACGAGGCTGCCTCTACCCACTTCGTAAAGTAATCAATCGCGACGAGAATGAAGCGATGTCCATTAGAAGCCGTGGGTTTAATCTCTCCAATCATATCGATGCCCCACATTGCAAAGGGCCAAGGTGCTGTCAAAACGTTCAATGGAACAGGAGGCACATGTACTTTGTCCGCATAGATCTGACACTTGTGACAGGTTCTGGAGTGATGGTGGCAATCAGTTTCCATGGTAGACCAATAATACCCTGATCTCAGAATCTTCTTGGCCATTGTATGTCCATTAGAATGAGTCCCAAAGATACCGTCATGCATGTCTTCCATAATCTTTTCTGCTTCCTTTCTATCCACACAGCGAAGCAGAGTCGAATCATGGTTACGTTTGTATAATACTCCATTACTCAGAAAGAATTTAGCGGAGAACTTCCTCAGGAATTTTCTGTCATTGATGGATGCCCCTTCAGGGTATTCCTGAGCTCCTAAATATCTTTTTACGTCGTGGAACCAAGGTTTCCCCTGTACCCTTTCAGTGTGAAGTTCATAACAGTGTGCTGGTTCATCTGATCGTTTAATGGTAATCCTGGGAGCTTCACCGTCCCATCTGACTCTGAACATAGATGACATGGTAGCTAATGCGTCTGCCAACTGATTCTCTTCCCGTGGAATATGTTCAAATGTAATCTCTTCAAAGTATGGAAGTAATGTCATTACCCGCTCTCGATAAGGGATGAGATTTGGGTGTTTAGTATCCCATTCTCCTTTGATCTGACTGATTACTAAGTCCGAATCTCCATACACACTCAAAAACTTGATTCGCCGGTCTATGGCAGCCTTGAGTCCAAAAATACATGCTTCATACTCAGCCGTATTATTGGTACAATGAAAACATAGTCTAGCCGTGAAAGGCGTATGGTAACCCTCGGGAGAAATGAGTACAACCCCAACACCATGGCCCAATGCATTAGAAGACCCATCAAAGACCATAGTCCATCGGGATCCCAGTTCGGGTCCTTCATCCGGTTTAGGTTTTTTCTCATCAGTAACAAGCATGACATCCTCATCTGGGAACTCAAAATTCATAGATTGATAATCGTCCACCGCTTGATAAGCCAAATGATCAGCGAGCACGCTTCCTTTGATGGCTTTCTGGGTAGTATACTGGATATCGTACTCCGTTAAGATCATCTGCCATCTCGCTATTCTTCCAGAGAGGGCAGGCTTCTCGAACATGTATTTGATGGGATCCATCCTAGAAATCAACAAAGTGGTATGATTCAACATATACTGTCTTAGTCGGCGAGCAGCCCAGGCCAAAGCACAGCAAGTTCTCTCGAGCAGTGAGTATCTTGTTTCACAGTCGGTAAACTTTTTGCTCAGGTAGTATATGGCATGCTCTTTTCGACCAGACTCGTCATGTTGTCCCAACACGCACCCCATTGAACTTTCTAACACGGTCAAATACATGATTAGAGGTCTTCCTTCAACTGGTGGTATCAGAATCGGAGGTTACTGGAGATATTTCTTGATTTTGTCAAAAGCCTCTTGACATTCGTCGTTCCACATCATCTCTTGATTCTTCCTCAGTAATTTGAAGATGGGTTTGTAGGTAGCGGTCAAATGGGAGATAAATCGGGCAATGTAGTTAGAGCGTCCCAAGAAACCTCTGACTTCTTTCTCCGTACGGGGAACTGGCATTTCTTGAATAGCTCTCACTTTAGCCGGGTCAACCTCAATTCCTTTACCACTGACAATAAAGCCCAAGAGTTTACCGGATCTTACTCCAAAGGTGCATTTGTTCGGATTCAATCTCAACTTGTACTTCTTTAACCTCTCGAACAGTTTGTATAAATGATCGAGATGTTCTTTTTCAGTATGAGATCTGGCTATCATGTCATCCACGTATACTTCTATTTCATGATGAATCATATCATGGAACAAAACCACCATAGCACGCTGGTACGTTGTGTAACACTTCAAAATTTGCCCTCCTCTCTTGGGACTAGCATTAACATATTACATACATTTTTAGGTCATTAAGCATTGCATATTGCATATCATGTGGTTACATTGTGCAAGTCATCCTCACAAGTCTTGGTCAGAAGATGAGGAAGTTAAAGTGCAAGCCTAGGGTTTATTGACTGATCATGGGCCATCTGAGGATTGGACTGTGAATTAGGGTTTCATGATTCTCAATGGATGTTGGTCTTCATCTTGATTGAAATGGTACATCATCATCATCATGGTTGGTTATCATCAGAAGAATCAAGTGTTGAAGCAGATTCCTTGAGATTAGGGTTTTGACCACTGGTCAACCCTAATCAGTTGCATTGGGCCAATCAGGGCATGGTCAGGAGATGGGGTTTATGATGGTTATGGGGTTCATTCTATGATTATTTTGTGCTTATTGAGGCTAGGGTTTCACCCTTGAGCCATTTCAGTTGAAGATTGGAGCTCAAATTGATCTATGCATTGCCAGATTCATCTATCAGTTGAAAAAGTCAACTGTGGTCAACTGTACATGATCTGATGGATTTGGAGGTGGAAATGAGTTGGATACACTTCATTCATGTTGGAACAAGTGTTATTTGACATTGAAAGGCTTAAGAATGGAGAAAATCAAGTCAGAACAGAAACTGCCAAAAATAGAAAGTGACTTGTAATTGAAGTTTCCAAAAATGGAAAGTTTTTGACCTCAAGACCAAATGTCCAAGGAAGCTTCAAATGAAAATTTGTTCAACATGAAAGTTGTAGATCTTGTTCTCACCTTTTCAAAATGTCCAAGAACTTGAAAATCCCATGTATGGTTGGAAAATTATGGCTCAGTGAATTTCAGAAATGACCCATAATCAGGAGGCCATAATTTCCACATGGTTTGTCCAAATTGCAAGTTCTTTATATGCACAAACTCCATTTGACATGTACTTTCATGGTGCATAATTGGATTTCTTCAAAAATGGTCAATGCAAAAAGTCAAATTTCAACTGGACAGTTAAAATGGACCAGGGGCAAAATTGTCCAACTTGTGAAATAATTGGAATTTTTGAGTGGGGATTTTTGCAACACCTCATAAATGGTATTTGAAACTTGTTGGAATCATCATAACATGCATAGGCCTTGTGGTTTGAAAATTGGCTTTTGAAATGAAAGTGGAGAATTGGACAATTAGCCATCACATAGTGAAAATGAGAAATATGCATCCAATGAGCATAAGCCAAGTTGCAACAGCTCACACATGTCATTTTGAGAGTGTGTGAGCTGTCCATGAGTTGGCAATGAGCTGGCATGGAAAGTTCCAATTTGCCCCTAGCTTGAAATAACCAATTTCACTAATCAAATGCAAATTGGTTAATTAGCATAATTAAGCTTGGATTAAGGTATCATATATATTCTTAATCACATCCAAATCATAACAGAAGATCACACTTCCCAAAATCAGATCTGAAAACCTCTTCATTCTCTCAAATTCCTTCAAGAACACATAGAACTTCAAATCCAAAAATCTTCCTCAACTCTTGCTCAATCTTCGAAATTCTTGTTGTGTTGATTTTTTCTCATCATCATCATCAACTGTTTTTGCATCTCATCATCAATCAAGCACCAAAACTCAACTGTCCAAAGTGCACTCATCAATGGTGAATCATGAATTCGCGCGCTAGGAGTGGAATCAATTGAACCTGAGCCTGGCATCCAACTTCTTGAAGCTTGTTTCGTATCTGTTTTGGACTTATAGGCCTGGAAACATCAAGAACAACACTGCCACTGCCAGGTTTTCATTTTTTTCGAATCACACCAATGCCTTAATTGTTGTATGCGTTATATAGTGTGTTGATTGTAGATCGTAGTGATGTGTTTAGTTTTGCAAATGGATAACTGTAGCGTGTGAAATCTGAACTCGAAGCTTTGAATGTGAAACTTTAGTCGATCGATCCGTGAGATTTAGGAATATTTAGGTTAAATTAGGATGATATTTGAGATCCTCGTGATGAGACGATTCCAACGGATATTCATTTGTGAGTTTTGGTGATGATTCAATGTTCATGTGCTCTGGGAATTCGGGGAAGAAGACGATGAAATCTGGAAAAATGAGAATGTTTGATCCGTTTCTGTGTTTGAATTTTCAATTTCGCTGTTTACCGCGCCACTGTTCAACTATTTACCATTATGCCATTAATGAAACTTAATTAAATTATATTAATTCTAAAAATCATTAAAAATTCATTAACACTTTAGAAAATTCACCAAAAATTCATAAAAAATCAAAAAAACATAGGGATTTTTGTGTTGACTTCCTTTTTGACTCTAGAATTTTTTTGACCTATTGGTTGAAGTTGTGCATGGTAATATTTGTGTTTGACCTAGGGATGTTTCACATGTATGAAACTTTGATACATTCTACCATTTTGATTGTGAAATCCTCATAGTATAAAAGAAATTCTTGGAAATTTTTGTGGTAATTGTAGACTGGTTGATGATGATTTACATGTACATTTCATGAATTTTTGATTCCTGGTGATTGAGTTATGAATTTTGGAACTTAGGTGTGACAATTGGTGTCACACCTCATTATGTCAATTTGCTGGATTTATTTGAATGACCTAGGCTTGTTAGAATGATGTGAAATTTTGCATGGATGTTCATTAACATGTTAAGATGCTATGTGAATTTTTGTGGAATTTTATGTGGCATTTTCAATTTGATTGCTATTTTTCATCTCTGTTGGTCAAATGTGCAAGCTCATGTGACATATGTTGGTAGATCTTTTGTGAAATGCTCATATGGTATTGAATGATCATGAAATTTGGTAGGAATGTTATAGACACATTGTATGACATCCCTGTTTTGGTCTCATCCATTTCTTTATTGTCTTCATGGATTTATGAATTTTTGAAGTGGCTGCATGTGTTGATGTTGTGATTTGGAGCATATAATTGTGTCTGTTTTTGTTGATTTTCATTGACATGGTTCCATTTGTCCAATTAAGCTAAAATTTGACATGCTAGACCTTGAACATGTTCTGTTTAGGTATAATTTATTTGGGGATTTTTGGAACTGTTTTGATATGGAATTGAATGCAATAGTTCTGTTTGGATGTTTGGTGCTTCATTTGAACTAGTTTGAATTGTTTTGTGCATGGAATGAATATAATGAATGATATGGACATGGGATTAATTGTGTTGGCTTTTGTTTGACATTAATTTGAGTTTGGTTAGAGATACCTTTCTGTTTAGGAATTTTTGTCACCTTTGGACCCTAGGCTTGGCCTAGTGGTCTAGTTGCTAACATTTGATTGATTTTTCAGGATAAAAAGGTGCAATGCTTATGGAGATTGATCCAAGTCAATTCAATTGATGTTGTTTGATGTTTGTACACTAACATAACTTTGTTTTGTAGGTTGTGAAGTTTGGGCTTGAGCTCATAGCTTGCCTTTGTTGTGCATTAGTTTGTATAGTCTGACTGATTAATATTTGCTGTTTATGTTTGTCTGTCTGAGTACTAACTGTGTTTGACTGTTTCCAGGTACTTTTAGTTGCTCAGTTCCTTGTGAACTTTTGCTTTGCTTTGCTTAAGCAACTTGCATTGAGGTATAACTTCCTAACTTCATGTAGTCTGGGAGACCCGGTCTGTTATTTGACCGGGCAAACTGTCTGAAGTCCTCCTTAAGAGGCAATGTTTGTGATTGTTTAAAATTGTGCCTAAGCAGGTAAAGTCCTTAATCAAGGCAATTGGTGGAAGGCAGGGATATGCAATCTATCCCCCACTATTCAGTTGAGTCTTCTCCTTGCTCCCATTACATGGTTGTAGCATTGAGATCATCAGCCCAAGATCTTGTGCAGTGCACATTGTGTCAGAGTCTCTGAGTATAGAAGGGTTCCCCCATTCTGGACCCATGCTCATTTGTCAGAAGCTCTCCCTGGTCAGGGATAAGAGCTGTGAGGTCTGATCCTCACTTCACCTTTCATCTGCTTCACCTTAGCCTCGTAATGGCAAGGTTAAGAGCAAACACAGCCTGTACAGATGACTTGCTGAGGCAGTCAAACCTATTGTGTGAGCCCACTTGTTTGGTTATAGTGCGTGCTTTGTGGATATCTGTTTGAGATGCTTGTTCTCATTTGATGTATGCTTGAATTATTTTGTATGCTTGTATGCTTGCTTCTTTCCTGGATAGGAGTAGTTTGCTTATGCAAGTAGGATAGAAAACTGAACTTAGGGCAACGATGCATGACAACACTAGGCTCGAGTCCAGCTCCCTGGTAGTGTGTCTTCCCCTGGTTTCTGGCTGGTAATTCTTTCCCTTGAGGGGAACCACATCGCCCTGATCCTCGTGCCAGACGAGGTATGTAGGCAGGAGACCGTGCGAGGTCTCTCCGGGCACCCTTTTCTTTTTTGCGTGTGTTCTGTTTGGCAGCTATCAGGCTCGAGTTCCCGACTCCCTGTTAGTCTGTGTGTGTCGTTTCTCCTGACGTCTCAGCGTCTCTTCTGGCTTGCTTGATGACTTGTAGGCTCGAGTTCCCGACTCCCTACTAGTTTGTATGTTCTTTCTTTCCCTTTCAGGGGAACTACATCGCCCTGATCCTCGTGCCAGACGAGGTATGTAGGCAGGTGGTCGTGCGAGACCACTCCGGGCAACCTTTTTCTTTTTTGCGTGCATTTACTTGTTATCTGATTGCGTGTTTGGTTCGGATGCCGACGTAAGCCCAGTGATTGGCTTTCGGGCTCCACGTTTGCCCTTTTGAGTGTGTTTTGGTTCGGATGCTGACGTAATTCCATCGAGTGGTTGTCAGGCTCCATGTTTGCCATCTGTTGGTGTGTTTTGTGTTGTTTGGCGTGCGTAAGCCGAACTACAGTGGCTCTGATTCTTGTTCCAGACAAGATATGTAGGCATAGGACGCGATGTCCTATCGAGCTCCCTTCTCTTAACCCCACCTGCGTTCCCTGTGTGTGTGATGTATTAGCAACCTATTCTTTATTTTA
Organism: Lathyrus oleraceus; assembly: GCF_024323335.1. Classification (NCBI taxonomy): domain Eukaryota; kingdom Viridiplantae; phylum Streptophyta; class Magnoliopsida; order Fabales; family Fabaceae; genus Lathyrus; species Lathyrus oleraceus. The sequence goes on along the minus strand of NC_066584.1, from coordinate 314,509,687 downwards.
GAACGTGGATCCCGTCGAGTACGACGGACGTGAGGGGTGCTAATACCTTCCCCTTGCGTAACCGACTCCCTTACCCTTTCTCTTTGGTCGCAAGACCATTTCCTTTCCAGGTTTCTCTGAGCGTTTCCTTTCCCTATCTTGGGATAAATAACGCGCAGTGGCGGCTCTGTGTGTGTTTTTATTTGAGCTTCGCCGGTTGTTTTTTCGCAGGATGCGACACGTTGCCCCGGCGTTCTTTAAACCGAATGGCATTACTTTGTAACAGAAAGTGCCCCATTGCGTCACAAACGTAGTTTTCTCCATGTCCTCGGGTGCCATCTTAATCTGATTATAACCCGAGAATCCATCCATGAAGGAGAATATTTTGTGTTGAGCGGTGTTATCTACCAGAACATCGATGTGCGGGAGTGGAAAGTCGTCTTTGGGACTTGCTTTATTCAGGTCTCGGTAATCTACGCACATTCGCACCTTACCATCCTTCTTCGGCACTGGTACCACATTAGCAACCCATTGAGGATAAGAAGTAACGGCTAGAAAACCGGCATTGAATTGTTTCATAACTTCAGCTTTGATTTTCTCAGACATTTCAGGACGCATGCGGCGAACCTTTTGCTTGACAGGCCGACAGTCCTCCTTCATTGGCAGACGATGCATTACTATGTCAGTATCCAATCCTGGCATGTCTTCATAAGACCAAGCGAAAACCTCTACATAGTCATGTAACATTCGAATCAATCTTTCTTTGACACTGTTTTCCAAACCTGCTCCTATTTTGACTTCTTTTCTGTCCACTTCAGTACCTAGATTTACGACTTCGAGTGACTCTTCATGCGGCTGTATAGTCCTTTCCTCTTGCAGTAACAGTCTGGCAAGCCCTCCAGGTACTTCACAATCTTCCTCACTTCCATCTTCGGCTTGGTAGATCGGATTTTCAAAGTCATAATGAACAGTAGCGGAATTATTATCCATAGGATTCATAGTGGATATGGATCTGCAATTTGTTATGTGAGTGTGTGTAAGAAAGCATAGCTTGTTTGAAAGATGACAGGAAAGATAAAGAGCGCAACATTTGAATGCAACAAAGTCCATTGATTTATTGAATATGAATATGCTTATGAAGTGACAAAACCCTTAACAAATTAGCTATTGTGCCCCGGGCATAGACACAATGCTTTAAGAAGTTCAATTGAAAAATTAAAATTTGCAATACTAAATGGACAATAACAATTACTCCTGACTAAAGGAGATCGGGATAGTGTCTTCAGCCTTCCAATTATTGAGTCCGTCACCAATTGTTGGGAAGATCCAGCTATCCAGGTCGCAATCACTGTCAGCATCTTCTACAACATTGATTTGATCTTTGACCATCTTTTCAGAGCTAAATCCCAGACCAGATTTATCAGACTTGTAGGGTATGTTGATCAGTTGACCTCAGCCAGTACAGCCACCATCTTCAACCACAGCTTGAGCGTCCTTCAGGGAAACCATGGCAGAAGGAGTTCGAATAACCTCGGGCACAAGGGGAGTTGGCTTAAGGACAGGACTGGGCGGAGGAACCACTTCAAATGACTGAGACGGAGTCTCGAAGAATTCACCATCCATCTCGATGTATCTGAAGGTATGCACACTACTGACAATGTATTCTTCTTCCCCACACACAGTGACAATCTTTCCCTCTATTGGATATCTCAACTTTTGATGGAGAGACGAAGCTACAGCACCTGCCCCGTGAATCCAAGGGCGTCCCAGCAAGCAGGAATAGGCGGGGCGAATGTTCATTACATGAAAGGTAGTGTTGAAGACTTGAGGCCCTATCTTGATAGGGAGAACCACTTCGCCATGGGCAACACTCTTCGCACCATCGTAAGCACGTACTACAATGTCACTAGGCGTCAATTCAATGCCTTTACAGTCAAGTTTGTCGAGCACGGCTTTCGGTAGCACATTCAAAGAAGAGCCATTATCGATCAACACATGAGACAGGGTGATTCCCTTACACTCAATGGAGATATGCAGGGCCTTATTGTGATTCTTCCCTGCTGGTGTCAGGTCAGCATTGGAAAAACCTAGGCCATCGTCAACAGTCAGGTTGGCAACATAGTTTTCAAACTGATCGACGGAGGTCTCCTGAGGTACATGGGCAGTCTTCAGGAATTTTATCAAGGCATTGGCATGAGATTCAGAAGATAACAACAAGGACAACATCGAGATTTTGGAAGGAGTATGCCCTAACTGTTCTACCACATCAAAATCACTTTTGCGGATGATCTTCAGCACTTCTTCCATTTCTCGTTTGGCAACGTCTTCAGTAGTAGCTTCGATCGGTATCTCTGACTGAGAAGGGTTGACTGGTTCCTTTCCTCGGTTTTCGGGAACTGGAGGTGAGATCTCTGGAGAGAAGATCCTTCCGCTTCGAGTAACTTTACTAGTCCCAACAATGTCATTAGGATTAGCAGAATCACCAACTTGCTTTACGCCATGGATGTAAACATCACCTCCATAATTCCACGGAATGGCTTTGCTTGAAGAATACGGTACTGGGCCAGGCGCAGTAATAATTAGGGGAGCTACCCTGGGCTCAGCAATAATCTTCACAAGTATTCTGGGAGCAGTAATCTTCACTGGAACCTTGGACCTTGCAATCACAGATACTTCTTCAATAGGGTTTTCCGTCTTAGAAACCCTTTCAAAGAGAATTGTACGATCGTCCATCAGCTGTTGAACACCATTCTTCAATTTCAAACAGTCCTCAGGCCAGAGTATGCAGAGATTGCAATCTTCAGTACAACCTGGAAATAAACCAGCTTGCAATAACTTCCTCTTTATGATCGGGAGAGGAGATGTTAAGTCCGCTACAGTAGTAATGAGAAAATCGTCATCGAGAGCATTAACAGCCTTGTCATGATTAGGCATAGGAGCAGTGATGACATTAGGAATCTCCGGAGGCTCGAATTCAATTTCTCCAGCGTCGATCATATCCTGAATTTTGTTCTTCAACAACCAACAGTCGTTTGTATCATGCCCGGGGCTATCGGAGTGATATGCACACCTGGCATTGGGATTATAACGAGGCGAAGCAGTGTTGACATTTGCAGGAGGACCTCTGAGAGTGATTAAATTTACCTTCAGCATGCTTTGCAGTGCTTGTGCTAAAGTCATATTGAGCTTGGTAAACTGCCTTCTTGGTCTGTCTTGTCTTTGCTGGAAGTTTTGAGCTGGCGGGGCTGCGATCGTCACTGCTCCAACGGCGTGGTCACCATTTTTCTTATTATGATTCTTTTGACCATACACAGCATTCGATTCATTCTTCCCATGGTAGGACTTTTTACTGCTTGTAGAAGTAGCTGCCTGTAACTTTCCACTTCGAATGCCGCTCTCCACCCGTTCACCTGTCAGTATAAGTTCAGTGAAACCTGATGAAGAACTCCCCAGTAGGTGGCTGTAGAATGGGCCAGTCAGGGTACCCATGAACAGGTCTACTAATTCTCGGTCATTCATAGGGGGTTTGACCCTGCCAGCCAAATCTCTCCATTTCTGGGCATACTCTTTGAAGCTTTCTTTAGATCCCATAGCCATATTCTGCAACTGTAGCCGAGTAGGCGCTAGTTCAGAATTATACTGGTACTGCTTATAGAAAGATGTCGCTAAGTCAGTCCAGGTGCGGATGTCAGAACTTTCGAGCTGATAATACCATTCTAACTGTGTGCCAGACAGGCTCTCTTGGAAGAAGTGGATCCACAGCTTCCTATCAGTGGTATGCGGCTGAATCTTTCTCACATAAGCCCTTAGATGCATCTGAGGACAGGATGCACCATCGTACTTAGTGAAAGTGGGGATTTTGAATTTGCGAGGAATGGTCACATCGGAGACCAGACCCAAACTTTCGAAATCCAGACCAGGTGCCCTCTGGCCCTCCATGGCTATCATGCGTTCTTCCAGCAATTTGTACTTATCATCTCTTGGAGAGTACTGTTCATTTTCATACTCTTCATCGTCATCGTCAGGGTTGGAGAAATCAGCATTCTCTTCCTCTGAATCATTCTCCGCCCCCTCTTCTGGGCCATTCGGGATTCCAAATTTGATTCCCGTAGCCTGTCCTTTACGCCTTCTGCCCGGGTTAATGAAACTCACAGCTTTCTTGTCTTTCTTCTTCTCGACCAAAAGAGCCTTCAGTTCCTCCTGCCCCTTGGACAAGCTTAGCATCATCTCCTTGAATTGAGCATTCTGAGTCTGGAGATCTTTGACAGTTTGTTCGAGATCCATTTTTCTGTGTAAGGGGGCAGACCGTGAGAATATGGTCCTTTAGAATACCTGTTATGCAATGTTATGTTATGCGATGCAATGCATGAAATGTTTTCAAGGACTTTTGGAATTTAACTTTGCGTAAATCACCCACAAACAAGAGAGACACGTTTATTGCTGATTTTTGATCAATGTTCATTACAAAAGGAATAACGATAAAAGTACAAGGAAAGCTCAAGTCTCCCAGGGGCGGCTTCTTTTTGGGCGAAGATATGCATTGAGTCTTCGTTCCTCATTAAGCTGGCTGGTGAGCTCTAATACTTTCTTCCTTTCTGCATTGAACTGAGCTTCGAAAGTATCCCTCTCCTCTCTCAACTGGGTCCAGGATCTTTTCAATTCCTCAACATCAGTAGGCATGTCTGCATAAGGAATGATCTGGGAAATACCTCCTTCGACCTCTGATTCAACAATCAATGGTCCGACTGCAAGATATGGCATGACAAGTTCACGAGCTCTGGCGCGTACCCATCTGAGATAAGGCTCCATAGGAATAGAATTTTTCTTTCCTAAATTGCTTCTTTTCACCATGCCCCAAGCTCGTACAAACCTTTGGCGGAGACCTTGAGAGTCATTGTCATAGTCAAACACTATACCTTGAATAATCATTTCATGTGGACCATCTCTTCGAGCATGCCCAAACTGACGTAGGGCTAAGGCAGGATTATAAGTAATACCTCCTCTTATCCCTATGAGGGGTACATTAGGGAATTCTCCACAACGGTCGATGAGGATAACATTTTCTCTGGGATTAGAACACCAACGGATGTCTGAATGGGAGAGTGCCATTATCCTTTGAGACCACTTCAGATTTTGATCATTCTTCAAGACTGATTGAGGAAGGTGCGAAATAAACCACCTAGACAATAAAGGTATGCAGCACATGAGAGTCCCTTGCCTCTTCGTAGTACGAGTGTGAAGGGAATGCAAGACATCTCCAAGCAAGGCAGGCACAGGGTTATGAGTGAGGAATATCTTAATAGCATTCATGTCTATGAATTGGTCCGGATTAGGGAATAGCACCAAACCATAGATCAGTAAGGCTAGGACATCTTCAAAAGCATGGACATTCATAACTTTTAGGAATTCTCGGGCCTTACTTATCATGAATTTGGCAAGTAAACCTTTCATTCCACTCCTTGTTACCCAATTAGTTTCAATGTCGGACTTTGTCATGTGTAAAGCTGCGGCAACTTCTTCAGACTTCGGAATCTTTTCCAGACCACTGAAAGGTATTTGATCAAGGATAGGTATCCCAAGCAGCTTGGAAAACTCTTCCAATGTGGGTACCAACTGATAATCTGGGAAAGTGAAGCAATGATGTTTAGGATCGAAGAACTGGAATAGAACTCTCATCATATCTTCTTTGAAACCAGTGGTAACCAAATTGAGGAGATGACCATGTTTCTTGTTGAACTGAGCATGATCAGGAAGTTCTGACACCAAATCCTTGAGTTGAGGAGAGATCGTTACAAGGTTGATCCGGATAGTCTTCCTGGAAGCCATAACCTGTTCAACAGAGCAAAGCTAAATTCCTAAGTCCTTGAAATGGTTAGTATGATGATGCTATGATGTTATGATGTTATGATGTTATGTAAGCACAGACATGTCACACAACAATCATTCCTAGGTTTTAAGGCTTGCATGAGTTCTATAGGTAAGTACCCTCCCCACTGAAGTTTGGTTGGTTCAACCTGTCCTAGAATAGTAACCGGGTTCTAGAAGGATCTCAAATCATTGACCTTTCTTTAAGTCCACTTCAGTGCAACACCAAGTGGTTGACCAAAGCTTCCCTAAAGTCCAATCTCAAAGAGTGTAGTATCGAGTATCAACCAACCCCAGTCGGAACCGAAGTCAGTTATCTCACTACTTTCTAATGGCCAGGATGAGTCAATTAGGGTTCTAAAGGTCTGGTTAATGCTTTAATGACACCACGTGGAAGCCAAATTTTTCCTCAAGTGAACATGAGGAACATCAGGACATCCAAAGTGTCACATTAACCGTAGCCATCATTTTAACCATTCCAGTATACGCCGGATAGTCGCGATGATCTATTGCTACTTACCTAAGGTACAATAGATCCGGGTGTAGGATCTTTCACTCAACAATTCCCTTAAACGAAAGAACAATTAGGAAAACATAGATGATTGATTTTTTTTTAAGATGGACCTCTCTTTGTATGTCCCCAGCAGAGTCGCCAGTTCTGTCATACGGTGAACTGACTTTTTTGTGTTTTTAATCGCAATGTCGCGGTTAGCAAGAGTCGCCACCGACTTTTCTTTTATCCCATAAGGAAAGGTGGAAAAGAACAGGAAAGACCTTAATTTAGATTCTTAGGTTCGGGAGGTACGTTATACAAAGGGAAGGTGTTAGCACCCTTTGTATCCATGGTTATCCATGGGCTCTTAATTGCTCAATCATTTATGTTTTCCTAATTGTTCTTTCGTTTAAGGGAATTGTTGAGTGAAAGATCCTACACCCGGATCTATTGTACCTTAGGTAAGTAGCAATAGATCATCGCGACTATCCGGCGTATACTGGAATGGTTAAAATGATGGCTACGGTTAATGTGACACTTTGGATGTCCTGATGTTCCTCAAGTGAACATGAGGAACATCAGGACATCCAAAGTGTCACATTAACCGTAGCCATCATTTTAACCATTCCAGTATACGCCGGATAGTCGCGATGATCTATTGCTACTTACCTAAGGTACAATAGATCCGGGTGTAGGATCTTTCACTCAACAATTCCCTTAAACGAAAGAACAAATAGGAAAACATAGATGATTGATTTTTTTTTAAGATGGACCTCTCTTTGTATGTCCCCGGCAGAGTCGCCAGTTCTGTCATACGGTGAACTGACTTTTTTGTGTTTTTAATCGCAATGTCGCGGTTAGCAAGAGTCGCCACCGACTTTTCTTTTATCCCATAAGGAAAGGTGGAAAAGAACAGGAAAGACCTTAATTTAGATTCTTAGGTTCGGGAGGTACGTTATACAAAGGGAAGGTGTTAGCACCCTTTGTATCCATGGTTATCCATGGGCTCTTAATTGCTCAATCATTTATGTTTTCCTTGTTTGAAGAAGTGTTTTGAGAAATGTGTGAAAAATGTTTTGAAAATGAGAATTTAACTTTGTAATGATTCTTGCATGAATGTATACAAAGTGGTTATCTCATTTAGGTTTGAAAGTTATTCAGAAAAATATAACTCAACAATGATCCTGGTGAGGATGTATGCTACGTGGTGATTTTCCAAAAAAAGGATGTTTGAAATGTGTAAGGTGTGAAAAGTATTTTTAGGTTATGAATGAGCAATTAAGGGTTATACCTGTCCGAGGTCTTTCCGGGCATTTCCTATCCTTATGAGGGTAAAACTGTCCTTACTATTGAGAAGTAAGTAGTTTTATCCTTGGGATGTAGAAGGGTCATCGTAGGGTCATCGATAAGTCATTGAAGGCAACAGTTGTGAGGATACCTTAGCATTCGAAGGGACTATCATCATTTAACCGTAGGCTACACCGAAGGGTCATCGAGGGACAAAATCGTATTTTTCGAAGGCAACATCCGAGGGACCATGATTTATCTTATGATGATTTAACCGAAGGGTCTTTGCTAAGTGTATCCCCACATTCGCGGGACATGACCGTATTACGTAATCGTGGGGTAACAAAGAGAGGTCCGATATCATTTATTTAAAGTCCATATTTTAACGTTCATTAGGTAATTATGATGAATCTCCACATTAAAATCAACACATTAAAATCAATACATTAAAAATTAATACATTAAAATTAATTAGGCAATCAATATGAATCTTCACACTAAAGTGAAGTAATTTAGAATCCATCTCCACGAAGGTCTCCCACACGTAAAGTGGAGTACTTAGCCGGCCGCTTCATTGGGGATATGGAAGCTTTTACACCATTCAACACACGGGTTAGAGTATTAAGATAAAATATGATTTGACAATTGCACCATAAAATAGACATAACAGTTATGAGCTCAGGCCAAGTGATGCAAAAATCATAATTAGACAAGCATAAGATAGAACAGCAAAGAGACAAAGCAGCCACTGTCCCGTTCGCCTCTGCTTCGCCTAGCGAAGGCTCAGCGAATGCTCGCTGCAGGCTCGCTTAGCGATGAGCTAGCGAGCGGCCACGGGCTTGGAGTTGGACACCAGCATGACTTCCGAAAACCTGCACTCTTATGGCATTTGATCACAGGCATAGCATAGACAATTATACAGGATGTTCATACTTAGATTCACATACGAAATCAAATTATATATCAACACTTTAATCGGAATGCATCATGTATGTAAAGAATATCAATTGGAAACGTAAAACAGCGGTGCTACGCAAACCTGTGTGCAATTGCGATATTGAAAGGGACTGATTGTTTGGAGGCCGGATTGAGCTAGGCGGCGGTAGCTTCGGCGCGGATGGGCTGTCCTCAGGTTAGCAGGGTTTTTGCACCAGGGTTTCCGTCCTTCTCTGTCCGTCTTGGTCTCTCCGTTCCTGTCTGTCTTTCCCCTTTTGGGTCTGTCTTTTTTCGTGGCTGAAGAGCTGGTATTTATAGTAGTAGTGGTGACCTAATGGGCTTAAAATGAGGTCCAAAACTTCAGATTTTCGCAAGCTTCGCTAGGCGAAGGAATTGCTCGCCTAGCGAGCAAGCTATTCTGGGCTTTTTTCTGGATCTGATGCTTCGCTGGGCGAGTGTCATGATGAAGTGTTCGCTAGGCGAAGGAATTGCTCGCCTAGCGAGCAAGCTAGTTTGGGCCACTTTTGGATTGGGCCTGTTGTGAGTTGGGCTTTTGTTCCTTTAGTGTCAGTGCCTTGCAGAACAAGTCGGAGGGTCTTGAGGAATGCTTTGTAATATCAACGGGCAAATTTTGGGGTATGACAATTGGCTCAGCAAGAGAGTGGAGCTTACTCGTCTACCATTTCCTGTGGGTGATCCTTGGTATCCGTTGATTGAGGAATCCCATTCTTCTGTCAGTATGGAAGAGTTCCTGGAGATGAAGAGGGAGAGAGATCAGCTTCACGCAGAGAAGACTGAATTGGAGATGAGTGTTGCTAGAATCCAAATGGCTAATCAGGAAATCAAAAGGAAAATGGAAGACCAGGATAAGAGACATGCTCTTGTGGTGAAGCGCTTTGAGATAGACACCGCTTATTATGGCAAGGTCAGCCAAGCTTTAGAGTCATCCACGAGGGAGCAGGACATCACCAAGGAGAGGTTGGCTAGAGCTTCGAAGGTCATCGAAGATGAGAAGAGGAGACAAATCCTTGTGAGGGATCAGAGGGAAGGCAGAGTCAGAACCCTTATCGCCGAGTGGGAGGCAAAGCTGAAGATTAAGGAAGCAGAGAACGTGAAGATCATTGCTGAGAGAGATCATTATATTACCGAGAGAGATCATTATCTTGCCGAGAGGGATCATTACTTCCGACAGATGAAGATTCACCAGAAGGAGGTGGGGAGATTGCAGCAGGAGAACACTGAGCTTAGGTTTGCTGTGAAGTTTACCGGGATGGTTGATGATGTAGGGCCTTCTGTGGGACCTTCGTCAGATTAGACTGTCGCATCCGCGAAAAACAACCGGCGGGCTAAAACAAAAACAAAACACAGAGCCGCCACTGCGCGTTATTTATCCCAAGATAGGGAAAGGAAACGCTCAGAGAAACCTAGAAAAAGCATGGTCTCGCGACCAAAGAGAAAGGGTAAGGGAGTCGGTTACGCAAGGGGAAGGTATTAGCACCCCTCACGTCCGTCGTACTCGACGGGATCCACGCTCTAAGAAAAGAAAAGGTTGCTAAAACATCACACACACATACACCGAAGAAAACACAGGTGGGGTTAAGAGGAAGAGAGCTCGATAGGACATCGCATCCTATGCCTACGTATCTCGTCTGGAACGAGAATCAGAGCTGCCGTAGTTCGGCTCACGCACGCCAAACAAGCAAACACAAACACAGGAAAACATGGAGCCTGAATGCCAATCACTGGACTTACATCAGCATCCGAACCAAAACACACACAAGAAGGCAAACGTGGAGCCCGACCGCCAATCACTGGACTTACATCGGCATCCGAACCAAACACACACAAGAAGATAACAAGAAAACACACCCAAAAAGAAAAAAAAGTGCCCGGAGAGACCTCGCACGGTCTCCTGCCGACGTACCTCATCTGGTATGAGGATCAGGGCGACGTAGTTCCCCTGAAAGGGAAAGAAATTCTAGCCAGAAACCAAGGGGAGACACACTACTAGGGAGCTGGACTCGAGCCTAGTGTTATCATGCATCATTGCCCTATGTTATGGTTTCTACCTACTTGCACAACAGCAAGCTAATCCTATCCAGGAAGAAAGCAAGCATGCAAGCATCAATCAAAATAAAACAAACATTTCACATAGCACACACTATATCCAGTCAAGTGAGGCTCAAACAAGGGTGGACTGCCGAGGCAAGTCATCTGTACAAGGTAGAGTTAGCTCTTAACCTTGCCATTGAGAGGCTAAGGTGAAGCTGATGAGAGGTGAGTGAAGATTAGACTTCACAGCTCTTATCCCTGATCAGGGAGAGCTTCAGACAAAGGAGCGTGGGTCCAGAATGGAGGGACCCTTCTACGCTCAAGACTCTGACTCGATTGTGCAACAGCACAAGATCTTGGGTTAATGTCCCAATGCATCAACACAGTGGTGTGAGCAGAGGGACGACTCAACAGAATAGCGGGGGATAGATTGCATATCCCTTGGGTTCCGCCAATTGCCTCATAGAGGTCTTTACCTGCTTGGCACAAAAGTAAACAATCACAGACATCGCCTCTTAAGGAGGACTTCAGACAGTTGCCTGGCTAAATAACAAGCCAGGTCTTCCAGACTACATGAAGACAAGAGAGTCTACCTCAACTGGTTTATACAACCAAGCGACAGCAAGCAAGTTCTTAAAGAACTGTAAGCGACTAAATGTACCTGAAATCAATCAAGTATCATCAGTACTCAGACAAACCAACAGTAAACAGCAAAAGTCAATCTATACAGACAACACAAGTTAATGCACATAAGTGCAAGCCATGAGCTCAAGCTCAAGCATCAAACCCTACAACACAAAACCAATGTTAGTTTACATCATCAAACAATTCTCAATTTACAACTTGAATTTCTCTCCTTAAGCCTTTTGCACTTTTAACCTGAAAATCCAAACCAAATGTGAGAAACTAGACCACTAGGCCAAGCCTAGGGTCCAAAGGAGATAAAAAATCCTAAACAGAAAGTGAAATTTATCCAAAATTACATTCAAACAAATGCAATTGGTCCCATGCTCATACCATTCATCATTATCATTTCATGCACAATTTAACATCAATCATGCAATTTGCAACTCCAAATAACCAAACAGAACTATCTCAATCAAATCCATATCAAAACAATTCAATTAATTCCACAAAAATTCACACCTAAACAGGACACATTCAATGTATAGCATGTCAATTTTCAGCTCAATTGGACAAAAGAAAGTAGGTCAATGAAAATCAAGAAGTCCAGACACATTTATACAAGCTAATTCAAGGCATCAACACAAGCATCAAATTCCATAAATCATTAAACAGTGACAACAATTAAGAAATGAATGGGATCAAAACCATAATGACCTATAATATGTCTACAATGCTCACACCAAATTTCATCTTCATCTAATACAATATGAGAATTTCACAAACAAAACGCCAACATGTGTCACACAAACTCACAAAATGAGCCAACAGAGAAGAAAATTATCAATAAATTAGAAAATGACATCAATAATTCCAGAAAAATTCTCATGTAATCTTGACACATCAATGATCATCCACACAAAATTTCAGCTCAAATCAACATCTCTAGGCATTTTAAATAAAATCATGAAGTTGACCTAGCTTGGTGTGACACAAATTGTCACACCTCTAATCAAAAAATCATACCTAATCAACCAAGTATCCAAAAATCACAAACTCTACATGAAAATCACCATCAAGATGTCCAGAATAAGCACAAAAATTTTCATTCATTTATGTGAAAGCATCATCATTTCATGATAGATATGGCATGGTATGTGCAAATGTGACATATACAAACAAATCCTAAGCCAATTAATTTTCTATTCATGCAAAAATTCCACAAAAATCATCATTAAATTCTTCACATCATCATGAGCATGGTGAAAAAAACCTCACCAAAATTGGACAAGAAATGAGGTCTCTATGAATTTCTAAAGTTCATGTAACAAAATGAAATAAAAATGAAAAAGAAATTGAAATAATGATTTAAATTAAACACGCCAGTGGCATTTTTGTAAATATGAGGTCCAAGGTCAAAACGGTGCGTTTGGCATTAATGTGTTGTCGCTGCGCTACTGGTTCGAACAGGCGGCAAACAAGAATTTGAAAGTGGCAAAGCGCTGAACGGATCAAAACAGGGAAAATTTCCAGAAATCTCGTGTTCATCATCGTGTTCATGTGTTCATCATTCCAAAATTCGGTTATGCTCAAATCTCAACCAAAATTCACAAACGATATATGGATGGAAAGGTCTAAACATGTACATCACAAATATCATCATCAAATCATCCAGAAGTTCATGTACAAGGAGAATCGAACGAAAGAAATTTTGACATGCAATCTTTAATCCTAGATTTCTCTCTCAATAATTAATTAAAATCAGAACTACAAGCATCTTAGCACTCTACAATCAAGGATCTACAAAACGCATATGATAATTTACACAATAGTGAGATTCGAATTTGCACCTTAAGAATGAAGCAGTTGTTGTTCTTGATGCTTTTGCGTGTAATTTTCCAAAACAGATGGACATCAAGGTATAGGAAGTTGAATAGGACTCGTGCCTTAGCTCAAGGATGCTTCAATTGGAAGAAATCTCAAAACTCCATTGTCGCACAAGCTTTGGACAATCACGAATCTTGATGTGTTTGGCAATGGCATATCAAAACAGTTGTAGATCTTGGTCCATGGAGCACGAATCAAAAAGAATTATCCAATTTGGTTGAGAATTGATGAAGATTTGATGAAAAATGTTGATGAGGTTCTTGAGAGAATTGTGAGAAAATGGAGGGAAAGTTTGTTAGATTTCTTGGAATGTGAAAATGTGTTCACAAATTCTGTTATGATTAACAATATATACTCCACCTTAATCCACTTCTTAATCTCAAATTAGCAAAATTTGGAAGATTAGTGAAAAATGAAATTTCAAGTGAAAGCTCAAAAATGGCCTTGCCAAATATTGCACCATGACAGCTCATGACAGTTGGAACAAGTCACATTTTGCATTTGGAGAGTGTTGCAAAAAGTCCCATTTCAAAATTCCATGTAATGTGAGATTTGGACCATTTTGCCCTTGGTTTTTAATTGATGCACTTGAAAATTGACCTTTTGCATTGACCATTTTTGATGAATTTTGATTATGCACCATGAAAGTACATGTGAAATGGAGTTTGCTCATAAAAAGATCATCCATTTTGGCCATTCCATGTAAAAGTTATGCCACTTTGATTTTAGGCATTTTTGGAAAATGAATGGACCATAACTTGTCAACCATACATGGGAATTTCAAGTTCTTGGACTTTTTGGAAAGGTGAGAACAAGATCTACAACTTTCATGTTGAACAAATTTTCATTTGAAGCTTTTTTAGACATGTAATTTTGTGGTGAAAAACTTTCCATTTTTGGAAACTTTTCTCCTGACTTTATTTTCTTCATTCTTGAGCTTTGAAATGTCAAATGAAACTCATTTCAACATGAATGAAGTGTATCCAACTCTCTCTCACCTCCAAATCCATAAAATCAAGCACAGTTGACCACAATTGACTTTTCAACTGATAGATGAATTTGGCAATGCACTGATCAATCTGAGCCCCAATCTTCTGATGAAATGGCTCAAGGATGAAACTCTAGCCTCCATAAGCTCAATAAAACCATACAATGATCCCCATATCCATTGTAGACCCCATCTCCTTGCTATGCCCTGATTGGCCCAATGCAACTGATTAGGGTTGACCAGTGGTCAAAACCCTAATCCCAAGGTATCTGATCAATCTTCTGAATCTCCTGGATGATAACAAAACCATGATGATGATGATGTATCATTTCAACCAAGATCAAGACCAATCTCCTTGAGAAACCCTAATTTGGACCACAACCCTCAGACAGTTAATGATCCAGTCCAATGAAACCCTAGCTTGCACCATGACCTCTTCATCTTCTGATCAAGACTTAGGAGGATGCCTTGCACAATGTAACCACATGATATGCAATATGCAATGCCTAATGACCTAAAAATGATATGCAATATGTTAAGCCAGTCCCAAGAGAAGAGGGCAAATTTTGAGGTGTTACATAGACCTTTCTTATTTGTGTTGGATTACCGTCAGGCATGTTGACGGAATTCACTTGCTTGTATTTCCTTTCTGTTTCTGGAAAATTGTAATTTGATTTGTATCAGACTTGATGTATGACTCTCGCACATATTGTGCACTTTTGGTATACAGTGGTTATTTTCATTCAGTGATTGATCTTCAAGCTTTATTTGCTTTCTGACTGCGCACTCACATCACACACACATGGTTGGGTGATATCTTTGCTAAATCATAATTCTCTGATTTGAATGGTGAAACCAGATGATGAATGTCAGAATGTGGCTGCCAAATTATTATCTGTCTCGATGAAACCAGGATCGAAAGACAGAGTGTTCCTCATATGGATAGACATTGCATTCATGCATATTCATAATAACTTGTCTTCTATTTTGCAGGTGTCAGTTTCTAACGTGCTTGATTGTTTCAGGAATCATTGCTCGCGCACGTAGAATCATTCCTTTGCACGCAGCACATCCTCATAGATATCCTACCAGACGCAACACATCCAGGCTGATGGATCTACCCAACGCAGATATTCTCGAGCTGAAAGAGAAAATGAATGAATTGATCAATGTTATGCAAGGGTTTGCCGTGGGGCAAAAAGCACTTGCTGATAAAGTGGAGAAGCTCGAGCGGGCTTCGGCGGCCAACAGTGGTATTAATTTAGAGGGTGTTTCCAACCATGGCCTTGGTGGTTCCAGGGATGGAGGAGATCTCGGAAAGAAGACAACTGTTGGCGTGATGATCAACAATGGGGGTGGTTTTGGTGTTGCCACAGGCGGTAGACCGGGTCCGATGGGCAATAATCTGAAGGACAGTCTGTTTCCTCCTTTCTTCGGGGCCGAGGAGGATAGAGAGGAAGACAGAGAAGCAGATCATTTCTCCATGCTGAATGAACAGTTCGGGCAATACGGTGTCCAACCACCAAACAGAGAGATTCAGGTGCTGGCCGAGAAAATCAGGGCTCTTGAAAGCTATGCTGCTCCGGGGGTTGTTAATATGTCGAACATGGGGTTAGTAGAGGGGATTGTGATCCCACAGAAGTTCAAAGCGCCTGCGTTTGAAAAATATAATGGGAGTTCTTGCCCGGAAACTCATCTCCAGGCTTTTGTCCGAAAGATTTCTGCTTATACAATGGACCAAAAGCTTTGGATGTATTTCTTCCAAGACAGTTTGTCTGGAGGATCTTTGGAATGGTACACCAAGCTGAAATCTTCTGACATCAAGAGCTGGCAGGATCTTGGTGATGCATTCTTTAAACAATATCAATTTAATGCTGACATGGTGCCTAGCCGTACCCAATTACAGGGTATGTCTCAGAAGCCTAATGAGGGGTTTAAAGAATATGCACAGAGGTGGAGAGAGCTGGCTGCTCGAGTCCAACCTCCGTTGGTAGACCGAAAAATGTTTGATCTGTTTATGGGTACCCTTCAGGGGACGTTTGCAGAGAGGATGGTTGGATGTCCGGTTACCAACTTTGCTGATATAGTGGTGGCTAGAGAAAGAATAGAGAGTTGGTTGAAGATGGGGAAGATACAGGGTAATGCTTCGTCGTCTAGATCGAAAAAGCCCTTTGGGAATGGCCAACGAAAGAAGGAGGGTGATACAAGTGCCGTGTATACCCAGAGGGGACAGAGTAGGGATCGTTACTACCAGCACACTGCTGCGGTAACTATTCCTACTGACAATCATCCTGCACAACAGCAACAACAACAACCGCAACAGCAACGACATCCGTTTCAACAGAGACCGCAGAGGGTCGGGTATCAGGTAAGAGGACGAATGAATGATCGTCAATTTGATAGGCCACCGGTGACGTACTCATTCTTGCTGAAGAAGTTGAAAGACTTGGGGTTGGTTCAGTTGAGGACTTTGGCTCCTTTGAGACCTGATCAGAGGCCTCCCAGTTTTGATGAGAACGCCAAGTGCGAATTCCACTTTGGTGCTCCTGGACACAATGTGGAAAATTGTAAAGCTTTTAAACATGTGGTCCAAGACTTGGTGGATTCTAAAGCCATCAATTTTGCTCCATCTCCAAATGTTAATGCTAATCCCATGCCCGCGCATGGTCAAATGAGGGTGAATGCAATTTCTCAGGATGAGGGCCGAATCTGGGTGACGGATGTGAGCCAGTTGAAGACTCCTTTGGCTGAGGTCAAGAGACAACTGTTGAAGAATGGGGTCTTCCCGGGTTGTGATGACTATTGTGTTGCGTGCACTGTTGCTATCAATGGGTGTGTTTTCTTGAGGAAGGTTGTCCAGAAGATGATGGATGAGGGAAGCCTCAGATTTGAGAAAGTGGATTTGGGGAAGGAGGATGTCTCCACCATAACCATTTACTTTGACCCGATTGATTTGTCAGCGCTGGCAGATGCGGCTCCAGTTACCATTACGGTACCTGGGCCAATTCCTTATGACAATGACGATGCGGTGCCGTGGCATTATGGTGGAGGAGTCTATTGCAATGGGGAGAAGTTGGAGGATCAGACTGCAAGTGAAACCATCGTTTCAAAGGTGGATAATGCCGGACCTAGTGGTTTCACTCGCAGTGGAAGGTTGTTTGCACCCGATGCTTTGAGGAATGGAGAGGGAGAAAAAGAAAAGAAGGATAAGGCCGAGGCTTTAGCCAGGGCAAGAGGGAAGCAGGTGGTAAAGGAGGGTACTCCTGTAGTGACACCGGCACCTGGTGGGTCGGAAAGAGAACTTGATGATGAAGCTGAAGAATTTCTGAGGATCATCAAGAAGTCAGAGTATAAACTTGTTGACCACTTGCAACAGACTCCATCCAAGATCTCAATTTTGTCCTTGTTGCTGAGCTCCGAAGGGCATAGAGAGGCTTTGCTGAAGATACTAAAGAGAGCCTATGTTCCCCAGGAGATAACAATCAATCAGTTGGAGACGGTGGTGTCAAATGTTAATGCCAGCCATGGGCTGGGTTTCACTGATCTTGATCTGACAGTGGATGGGCGGAATCACAATAGGGCATTACACATTGCAACGGAGTGTAAAGGAGCCGTGCTCTCGCACGTGTTGGTTGATACCGGCTCATCGCTCAATGTGTTGCCTAAGAAGGCCCTGGCGAAGCTGGACTGTGAAGGGTTAATCCTGAGGCCCACTGACTTGATGGTGAGAGCTTTTGATGGTTCGAAGCGGGCTGTGTTTGGGGAAGTGGAGCTCCCCGTGAAGATCGGGCCTGAGGTGTTTAAGTCCGTTTTTTATGTCATGGATATTCAGCCGGCATACAGTTGCCTGTTGGGTCGCCCATGGATTCATGCTGCTGGAGCAGTGACTTCGACTTTGCACCAGAAATTGAAGTATATATGGGACGGGCAGGTCATCACAGTCTGTGGAGAGGAAGACATCTTCGTCAGCCACCTATCATCGTTCAAATACGTGGAAATGGACGGTGAAATTGTTGAAACACCAAGTCAAGCATTCGAAACCGTCAAGGTGGAGAATGCTCTTTTTGCCAAAGAAGAGGAGAAACCGTCCATTTCTTCGTACAAGCAGGCTGCTGAGGTGGTGAAGAATGGAGAAGCTCCAGGTTGGGGGAAGATGATGGATGTCGCCGCCAAGAAAGACCGATTTGGACAGGGCAGAGGACGTCGTCCGCCATTCACGTTCACCAATGCTGGAATGCTGGATCCAGATCACATCTGTATGGTGGGTGAAGAAGTTAACAGTGACTGTGAGCTTGATCAATGGATAAAGTCGTGTGTACTAGGGATGGAGATCCAGAACTGGAAGGCTGAAAAGATCATCACTGTCACTCTACGTGAAGAGTAATATTTCCTGTTTTTCAATTCTATTTGCATGGAAGCCATACGTTTTGCCCGAAACGTAATGGTTCATTGTAAGGGTCACCTCATGTGTTCATTTTGCAATATTTGCATCATAAATAAAAGGATGTTTTTCAATTAAAAGCGGTGTTCTCTGTTTTTCAATTATTTTTGCAGTTTAATAAAAACAAAAATAAAAATGGCAATGTTTGTTTTCATTTTTCTTTTAAATTGTTTCGCTCCGGTTCTAAAGCAGTGCATGAATCAACATTCATGCAGATGCGATCTTTCTCCGGATCTCATTGATAACAATCCTGTTACACCCTCATATGACTTCGACAATCCGATCTATCATGCCGAAGAAGAAGGCGAAGAAGATTGTGAACTGCCGGAGGAATTAGCCAGGTTGTTGAAACAAGAGGAGAAGGTGATTCAGCCGCACGAGGAGCAGGTTGAGATTGTGGATCTGGGTACCGAGGAGGTCAGAAAAGAAGTGAAAGTTGGGGCTGCTTTGGAGGCAAATGTTAAGAGCAGAATGGTAGCCTTGTTGAAAGAGTATGTTGATATCTTCGCCTGGTCTTATCAAGATATGCCAGGGTTGGATACCGATATCGTTGTGCACAAGTTACCGTTGAGAGCAGATTGTCCTCCAGTGAAGCAGAAGTTGCGCAGAACTCGACCTGAGATGGCAATGAAAATTAAAGAGGAGGTTCAAAAGCAGTTGGATGCTGGTTTCCTAGCTGTCACTAATTATCCGCCTTGGGTCGCGAATATTGTGCCAGTCCCGAAGAAGGATGGGAAGGTGAGAATGTGTGTGGACTACCGGGATTTGAATAGAGCTAGTCCGAAGGATGATTTCCCACTACCTCACATCGATGTGTTGGTAGATAATACAGCTCAATTCTCGGTGTTTTCCTTCATGAATGGCTTTTCTGGCTATAATCAAATCAAAATGTCGCCAGATGATATGGAGAAAACAACGTTCATTACACCGTGGGGCACTTTTTGCTATAAGGTGATGCCATTTGGTCTCAAGAACGCTGGTGCTACTTATCAGAGGGCCATGGTGACTTTGCTTCATGATATGATTCATCATGAAATCGAATGCTATGTTGATGACATGATAGCAAAGTCCCAAACAGAGGAGGGGCATTTGGTGGATCTGGCCAAGTTGTTTGACCGGCTGAGACAATTCAGACTGAGGTTGAATCCGAATAAGTGCACTTTCGGAGTGCGGTCCGGTAAGTTGCTGGGGTTTATTGTAAGCGAAAGAGGAATCGAGGTTGATCCTGCTAAAGTAAAAGCAATACGAGAAATGCCTGAACCGAGAACAGAGAAAGAGGTTCGTGGTTTCTTAGGTAGATTGAATTACATTTCACGGTTCATATCTCATCTAACAGCCACGTGTGAATCGATATTCAAGTTGTTAAGGAAAGATCAAACGGTCAGGTGGAATAATGATTGCCAAGCGGCATTTGAAAAGATAAAAGAGTATCTGCAGGAGCCTCCGATTCTGATGCCTCCTGTGGAGGGACGACCGTTAATTCTGTACTTGACGGTCCTCGAGGGGTCTATGGGGTGTGTACTAGGGCAGCATGACGAGTCTGGTCGAAAAGAGCATGTGATTTACTACCTTAGCAAAAAGTTTACCGACTGTGAAACAAGATATTCACTGCTCGAGAAAACTTGTTGTGCTTTGGTATGGGCTGCTCGCCGACTGAGACAGTATATGCTGGTTCATACCACTTTATTGATTTCCAAGATGGATCCAATCAAGTACATATTTGAGAAGCCAGCATTGACCGGACGGGTTGCAAGATGGCAAATGATTTTGACTGAATATGATATTCAGTATACCTCTCAGAAAGCGATCAAGGGGAGTGTATTGTCTGATTACCTCGCCCAGCAACCCATTGAGGATTATCAACCGATGAAGTTTGAGTTCCCTGATGAGGACATCATGTTTCTCAAATCGAAAGATTGTGAGGAACCAATCCCGGAGGAGGGGCCTGACCCTGAATCCGAATGGATTCTGATGTTTGATGAGGCCGTTAACGTGAATGGTAGCGGTGTTGGTGCTGTTTTGGTTACGCCGAAAGGATCCCACATTCCTTTTGCTGCCCGGCTAACATTTGAGTGCACCAACAATGTGGCTGAATACGAAGCTTGTATATTGGGGATTGAAGAGGCGATTGATTTGAGGATCAAGAACCTTGTTATATATGGAGATTCAGCTTTGGTTGTGAATCAGGTTAACGGAAAATGGTATACGCATCAATCTCATTTAGTTCCATACCGGGATTATACGAGGAGATTGTTGACGTTCTTCACCAAGGTGAAAATGCATCATGTGCCTAGAGAAGAGAATCCTTTGGCAGATGCTTTGGCTACTCTGGCTGCCTTGATTAAGGTGCAGTGGTGGAATCAGTTCCCTAGTATTGAGGTGGGACGTCTGGATAGACCGGCTTATGTGTTTGCTGTTGACACAGCGCCTGACGATGAGAAGCCGTGGTATTACGATATCAAGCGCTATCTGGAAACCCAAGAATATCCTGAGGGAGCATCCAAAAAGGATCGAAAGACTCTGAGGAGGTTGGCCATGGTGTTCTATCTGAACAAGGATGGGGTTTTGTACAAGCGGAATTTCGATTGGGTTTTGCTCACATGTGTTGATGATAAAGAAGCAAGCCAATTGATGAAAGAAGTACACGAGGGGTCGTTTGGTACCCATGCCAGTGGGAATGCAATGGTGAAAAAGCTGTTACGAGCCGGGTATTATTGGATGACAATGGAGGCCCAATGTTTCAGTTTCATGCGGAAGTGTCATAAATGCCAGATTTATGCTGATAAGGTGCACGTGCCTCCAAATCCGTTGAGCTTGATGTCATCTCCGTGGCCGTTTGCTATGTGGGGCATTGATATGATCGGAAAGATTGAGCCTACAGCTTCGAATGGGCACCAGTTCATATTAGTGGCTATTGATTACTTCACCAAGTGGGTGGAAGCAGCCTCTTATGCCAACGTGACGAAGCAGGTCGTGGCCAGGTTTCTCAAGAGAGACATCATTTACAGATATGGGGTTCCCGAGAGAATCATTACCGATAATGGTTCTAATCTCAACAATAAGATGATAGCATAACTGTGCCGGGAATTCAAGATCGAGCATCACAATTCTTCTCCTTATCGTCCGAAGATGAATGAGGCGGTTGAGGCAGCCAATAAGAATATCAAGAAGATTGTGCAGAAAATGGTCGTGACCTATAAGGATTGGCATGAGATGTTGCCGTTTGCATTGCATGGGTATCGAACTTCAGTATGCACGTCTACTGGGGCAACGCCATTCTCACTTGTGTATGGGATGGAAGCGGTGCTGCCGGTTGAGGTTCAAATTCCATCGTTGAGAGTCCTGAATGGGTAAGGACTCGGTACGAAGAGTTGAGCTTGATCGAAGAAAAGAGGCTGGCGGCCATCTGCCATGGGCAGTTGTACCAGCAGCGGATGAAGCGTGCTTTTGACCGAAAGGTACGACCTCGTGTATATCATGTAGGAGATATGGTGTTGAAAAGGATACTTCCTCCTCAGAACGATCGAAGGGGCAAATGGATACCCAATTACGAAGGGCCGTTCGTGGTCAAGAAGGTTTTCTCTGGCGGAGCCTTGTTGTTGACGACCATGGATGGCGAAGATTTTCCATCCCCTGTGAATGCGGACGCTGTTAAAAAATACTTCGTATAAAGAGACTCGCTGGACGAAAAGAATAAAATAGTTCAGGCAAAAATGGGCATCCCGGCGAAGCAAGAAAAAAGAAAAAAGGTTCGGGCAAAAATTAGGGATAAAAAGAAAAAACTGTACACCCGGCAAGTCGAAAACCTGAAAAGGCGGCTTGGGCAAAAAAGGGTATCCCGGTGGACTGAAAACCCGAAAGGGCGGTCCAGGCAAAAGAGGGATTGAAACGAACAACTGCGTCTAGCATGATCATTTACTTTGGTTAAGACATCATGGATAATCCCCAGTAGGGATCGATTGGAAGCGTCTTGTTCAGAAGGCAGAAAGTGCGGAGAGTCTGAGGACATATGGGGTGTAACCGAGTTAGAACTCGATGAGATCACGGTTTTCACATTGCCATTAGGATAGATTTTTCCTTTTGTGTGCAATTACCTCTTTTCAGGAATTGCTTCCTGTGTATTACTCGGTTTTGAGCCACCCTTTTTCAATCAATAAAATGCATATTCAGTCAAATAATTTTGTTTTTGTTTTCATTACCGCTTCGATTGCAAAAACATCCAGTTATTTTTGATAAAGAATCTTTGCATTTTAAGACATACAGGTCCCTTCCAATGCATGTTTATAAGATTGAAAGCCTGAAATCTTATTCGGAAGGTTGAGTGACCCAAGTGTTGAAATTTTGGCACGCCTGGGGCACGTTTTCATCTAACGATCTCTTTTGTAGGTACTGTTAGGTATTTTCACTCACTTGCAGGTTGTGATGTGAAGCTTTTGACAAGAGATCCCCGTGGAGTCCAATCAGGGATAAAGGAATAGAAGAATGGTGAAGCGACGGCGAGGGATGACGATGATCCAGGGAGGTAATCAAGAAGACTCTTCAAAGTCTGAGGACTGGAAAGTTTGTATGAATCCGAGGAGCTCGATCCCCGTGGAGTACGGAGAAGGCGAGAATACAAGGTGATGAATCAGAAAAGTCCAGACGAGTCTGGGAGCTCTCAAAAGTGGAAAGCTGACACTGGATTTGGATGTTGAATACCAGGGTTCGACGAGTCGACGGGTGTTCTGTGCCAGACTTTCCTTGTTTCCCCAAACAGGGTTGGGATTGTTACCTCCTCAGCAGATTCAAGGTCTGTGACTTCCCTAGCAGGGTCGGGATGGTTATATCCCCAGCAGGTTTGAGATCGGTTTTTCCTCAGCAGCCAGGCCGGAAGGTTGTTATTTCCCCTAGCAGGGTAGAGGTTGTTATTTCCCCAGTAAGTCGAAGATTGCTGTTTTCTCCGCAGGGTGTGTTGGTGGTTTCTTCCCCAGCGAAGCCCCCAAGTGGATCGGGTTCAGTGGAGGTCATCCCTAGTAAGGGTGGTCCTTTCCCCAGCAGGGTGGAGATTGGAGTGTTGTCGAGTTCCTCAGCAGAGTGCCTCGAGCTCCCCAGAAGAGTCCCTTGAGGGGGATACTTTTTATGCATTCATCATTTAGATAAGTATGGCATATTGCATACCTAATTGCGTAGCATTTCCATAGTTATGGAGCATTACGCTGAAACAAATCATGCATCATCATTGCAAGCATAAGCTAGTCTCAAGCCGTGGTTACCGTTTGAGATTTGGTTTCGCCAGTTGGTGAAGATGCTACTCAAGCCGTGGTTACCGTTTGAGGAGTGGTTTCGCTGGTTGGAAGATCAGCATCACCATTGCAAGCATCAGTTACTCAAGCCGTGGTTACCGCCTGAGAATCGGTTTCGCCGGATGGTGAAGATGTTACTCCGAGGAGTTTAGCATCGTGGCGTTGGGACAACGATATTCCCCCCAGTAGTGCGATACTGGAGGAGATTTCTATCATGTGAGATGGAAGTTGGAAGATGTTACTCTGAGGAGTTCGGCATCATGATGTTGGAGCAATAATGTTCCCCAGTAGTGCGATATTGGTGGAATATTTTCCGTCGGGCAGAGATGGAAATGAAATCAGAGAACGTTACACGATCAGCGCAAAAATCGAAGAATGGAGAAAGGGAAGTGTTGCGGCATTTTCTGGAGAACAGGGTTCAAACGGAGATTGGAGTTGAAGATTACATCCGGGATGAGGTCCTCAGGATTGTCTCCTGATCATGTGTCACCTTAGACTTTGGCTGAGGCCAACAGAGGTCGTTATGGGTATCTTCTGAGGAAGAAATGCACATGTTACCTTCCTTTCGTGAAGGTGTACCCTCTGATATTTTCATGCATGTCGACATAAGCCACTCTTTATTTTTTGTTTCTATTTACTTTGGCTTTCTCGGTCTTTAACCATTCTACTTGTCGAACTCCGTCGGCCAGTTGGGCCATATCCCTTAGATATTGTGTATCTAATTTCTTTCTTATGGAATAATCTAAGCCCCTAGCCACCATCTCAACTAGTTTGTGACAGGAACTTGGGTGAAACACATTTCTTTCAAAATTTGGAACCTATTTAGGTAATCATCAATCGATTCAATGAACTTTCGCTTCATGCTTGACAATTCTTTTAGGCTGATTTTAGACTACCCCATATAGAATTGTTCATGGAACATTCTTTCAAAGCGAGTCCAATCATTAATGGAATGGGCAGGGAGCATTGTAAACCATGCAAACTCATTTTTGTAAGAGAACTAGGGAAATATCTCATCCTCAAATTCTCGTTATTCGATATATCTCCTGCTTTATTCAAATATCAAGCGATATGTTCGACTGTAGATTCATTAGTATCACCAGCAAATTTGGATAACTTAGGGACTTTCCAACCCATTGGGAGTTTCGACTATAATACATACTTCTATATTTGTGATGTATAGTTTAGCCTTTACAAGCACAGGTTCATACCATTTTGCGCCACTATTCTTTTGACTATGGCTGCAAGGTTATTCTCTCCTACCAAGTTTTCTTATTGGACTCCTTTGTCCACTTGGTCGGCGTCCTGGTTTTGATTAACCACTAAGACTGGCAGATGATTAACTTTTCTAGGCCTCTCTTGTTCGACTACATGGGGTAAAAATTGTTGGCCCCAATTAACTATGTTTTCTTCAAGGGTTATTCCCTCATTTTGAATCGGCCTAGTCACCTGGGGTTGTACAATTGGTTGAACTTGCGCTTGAAGGCCGCCAAAGAAATCGACAATTAGAGTCATCTAATTTTCCAATTATTGTTAACTATGATTCATATTTTGAATCAAAGGGTTTAATATAGTACCCATTTTCCGGGTAAGCAAGTTAGACATATCATGATTACTTTCGTCCATTTGTTATCTCATCGCCGTCGCAAAATTTATGGTGAAAATCGGCATCGCTTGGGAACTAAATCCCATCCCTAATTGGGGTTTCATGGTTCAACCAAGATTCCCTATAGCTGACTCTGATGCCAATAGTGGAGAATATGCAGTCGTGGCATTGTCAGCAAACATCGAAGTATTCGTATGCAAGCCTTGAAGGAGAAGAGCGATCCAAAATGCAGCGGAATTTGAAAATTTCTCCTTTAGTGATCCTTACGATTGGTCATGATCAGTGATAGAATCGTTACCTCTTGTGGCGATTGTAACCTTTGATGCGGATCTACGGAGCGATCATGAACGTTGGACAATGACACCGCCTCTATTCAGTCCACACGAACAGATTCCTTCAATCTCAGTGCTAGCTGCTATGAATGAAGGCTTTGAGTGTGTGTGTGTGTGTGTGTGAGAGAGAGAGAGAGAGAGAGAGAGAGAGAGAGAGAGAGAGAGACAGAGAGAGAGAGAGAGAGAGAGAGAGAGAGAGAGAGAGAGAGAGAGAGAAACGAAATTGCAACTGCACAAATGCTTCTGCGTAAGGGTTCTATTTATAGAACCACTTGTGTGGGCTGCATGCTAAAAAGCCCACTTAAGTGTATGTGGCCCATATCTTATAATATGCCAAAACCACTTAAGCTCGTGGTACCTTACCATATTTCGTATTCTACTTAAGTACATCGTACCTTACGATGTTCTACAATTCACTTAAGTGCACTGTATCTTACGGTGTTCCTTAGTTACTCTATCTCTCATCAATCCTTCCTTTTGTGTGTGACCCTGTCGGTTTTCGCGGCATTGACAATTATATTAAATCACATATTTAACATAATAAACAGTGAGTGGTATCTAGCAACACATCACTGCTACCCAAGACATGAAAATGTCATGTGATCTGACAAATCCTTTTGTGATAATACTTATTGTAACACCTCAAAATTTGCCCTCCTCTCTTGGGACTAGCTTAGCATATTGCATTTCATTTTGTAGGACATTAGGCATTACATCTTTGCATATCATGTGGAAATAATGAAGTCATCCTCCAAAGTCTTTTTCAGAAGATAGAGAGGTTAAGAGATTCAAGCTTGAGGGTCTCATGAATTGATGATCAATCATCTGAGGGTTGCTCTTCAATTAGGATTTTATTGGTTCCTCAAGGAGGTTGAGTATTATCTTGTTGGCAAGGATATATCACCATCATCATGGTCTTATCATCCTAAAGGGGTTCATTGTGCCTGATCATGTTCTTTAGGATTAGGGTTTTGACCTCTGGTCAACCCTAATCAATGGCATTCTCCCAACCAGGGATTCTCAAGGAGATGAGGTCTTTATTAAGATGGAGATTCTCATATTGATTTTATTGAGCTTTTACAAGCTAGGGTTTCATTTTGGAGCCATTTCATCAAGTGGTTGAGGCTCAAAATCATCTGTGCATGTTCAAGTCATCTGTCAGCCAGAAAGTCAACTGAGGGCTAGGAGGTGGAGAAATGAGTTTCAACATCTCATTCATGTTCAAGAGAGGCTTATTCATCATGTCAAATGTATATTTTGAAGAATTTGAGGTCAGATCAAAACTTTCCAAAAATGGAAAGTGACCTGTAATTGAAAGTTTCCAAAAATGGAAAGGTTTTGGTTCAAATTCAACTTGATCTTACATCATCAAATAAGCTTCAAATGAATTTTTGTCCAACATGAAAGTTGAATATCTCTCTCTCCCATTTCCAAAAAGTTCAAGATCATGAATTTATGATGAATGGTTGAGGAGATATGATCAAATCATTATCAAGTGTGTATGGGACTTCAAAAGGCCATATCTTTTGACTCATAACTCCAAATTGAGTCCTCCTTTTTGCCAATTTCTTCTCATGACATGAACTTTCCAAATCATTCATCACATTGCATGAAAATTCATCACATGATCATATGCATATTCATGCTTATTTTGGAGGGAAATTTACAAATTTGAAATTGGTGCATTGTATGGACTTTTTAACCATTCCAACATGCTTGTAAGGTGGTTTTAAGTGGAATTACTCAGCCATATAGCACTGTTCACGTATGCATTAGGCCATGCACCCCTCATTTTCCAAATTTGCCAAAACACCCTATCTTTGTTAATCTCAACTAAACCTTGCCTAATTACAATTTGGATGTGATTAGTGGAGCATATATATACATAATCATAACAGAAATTTCATTTTTCACCATTTTTAGATCTAGTTTTCATCTCCCTCCATTTTGTTCTCTCAATCATAATTCAAATTTTCTCCAAATAACCTTGCCATATTATTGCATATTCTTGTTCTGTGGTATGGATTTGATATAGATCGAGCTTTGGATCATCAAGTTTAGACCAGAATTGTGCATAGCAAGCTCAAGAACATAGCAATGGCAGTTCAGATTTAAGCAAGATTGAAGCAGTTTCAAGTCTCAATTTCTTCATCAAACATCATAGCAAGTGTTCTGGAGTAGATTTGAAGCTTGCCAAGCCTTAGATCGTGCATTTCAAGAAGCTGCTCTTCAAGAGGTTCAGTTTTCGAATCTCATAATTCTCAAATCCATTGCCATGTTAGTGTAGGTTATTGCTTGTTGATTATGCTGGTGGAAATTTCATGTGAAATGGCGCATTATTGAGTGAGATAGGCTTGATTGAAGTTTTGAATGCTAAATTGTTTTTGCTTCGATTAGCATGATTGATGATGAATTAACATGAAATAATGATTGATCTATAACCTACATGTCATGAGGATTCGAATGGTGTGTTAATTTGGAATTTCTGCAAAAAATTTGATGCGTGTGTACTGTTCACACCACCGTCTTCGCGAGGAAGACGGTGTTTTCCACCGTGCGTGCCACCAAGCGCCGCCGTCTGCAAATTAGTGTGACTGTGCTAGGGTTTGGTGACTGTAGCGTCCACATGTGCAAAACGATTGGTCCACAATTCTTTGACCACACCACGCATTGCCTTGACTCGCTGACTGGATATGCCACGCAATAAATGAAACTCAGCGTTTCAGTTGTTCCTCAATTCGATTCCACGTTCTGGCACTTTGGTTTTTATTCATTCAGCGCCTGTTTTTTGAATATGAGCACACTTCGAATCCCCCTGGCGCCACTTATTCAAATTAATCTTCATTTAACCTTTCCCTCCATTTCCATATGCTATGCTTCATTTCATTTCATTTTTTTTTCAACTTTGAAAATCCATATTAAATTGAAAAATGCTCCAAATAATTCCTGGTTTTTTGCCACTTGATCCTTGAAATGTCTAGAATTTTATGATGTTAATTTCTGGAATTGTGCATGGCTGGATTTTGAATTGTGTTAGAATGATTGAACATGTGTGCATATGTGACCTTACTCTATTCTTTCCATTGTGAAATGCTTGATATTGATCCAAATGCCATGAAATTTTGCATGATGATTCTTAACATGTTGATGGATGTATGAGGCTTGGTTTGGTATTTTTCTCATGTTCCATTTCTGTTTTATGTACATGTTTGCATGGTGTGACAATATGTGTCACACAATTGGTTGATCAACTTGTGCAATTTTATTTCCATATCAAATGAGCTTCTCTATTTATGATTTTTGGTATGATGATTGGTTTGGATGTGTTGAATTCTCATGAAAATTTCTAGAATTATTTGAATCATTTCTGTTTTGATTTGGAATTTTCATTCTCAAATGTCCAAATGTATGCTTTGAATTGTCTTTGCCATAGCTTGCTTATTACATGCCCTTGCCTATTGATTTTGATTTGGTTCTTTTTATGACATGTTCTCATTTGATTAAGGATGATTTATGTTGATTTTTAGCTTCTGATTTGGCTTTTTACTTCACTTTTGACCCTAGGCTTTGTCCTAGGGGTTGTACTCACATTTGAGTTGTGAATTTCAGGTTCAAGTATGCATCTCCATGATTGATGTTGCTTCTTCATTTGAGCTTGGCCATTTGTTATTGTTTGCTAACATTTGTTTGTTTTGTAGGCTTTGATGATAATTCATTTGAGTGTTTGCCTTATGGCTTACTCATTGTGTATATTGATCGCGACTTTATGAGTCGAATTTGGGGTACAAACTGCAAGTGCACAGTTCTATCGCGTAGTTTTAAAAGATATCGATCCCACAGGGACTTATGAATCGATATACCATTATCTAAGGTTACTTCGTAAAGCTAAGGTGGATAATGTTTGATTGTTTGGGGAAAAGCTAAAACTAAAAATAGAATCTAAATTAAATATCAAATAAACGGATATCGGTATGTAGTTCGTCGTAATTAGGGAATCAATTCTTTGTCGGTTTCTTGGTTTTAAAATAAATCATTTCAGTTGACTTTATTGATTAAAAGTTCTATCTCAAACTCTCGCTCTGTTGAATAAACCATGATTTTATGTTAACGTAGCTGTCACTTATAATTAAGTCAAAAACCATTTTTTGAAAGCAATAAAGTCCGTAGAAACTCTTTTTAAGAAAACACTAACCGTTTAAACACCCTTATCTCAAACTCTCGCTCTGTTGATTTAGGTTATACAATTAAATTCGAATGCTTAACTCTCGTCCTCACATTCAATCTTTAAAAATACTTTTTGGAAAAGATTAGAATTTAATCAACTCTAAAAATTGCTCTCGCCCTGATCTAGAATTAATATCCAATTTACACTGTCCAGTTAAAACCTCAAACTTTCGCTCTATTGATTTTAACCTCTTTATGTCCTTTACTCTCGTATAAAAACTTTGTTATTAAACCTGTAAATTGAGACCGTAAAAAGAGTGATTTTAATTTTAAATTTAATTAAACCGACTTAGTTTTGATCCCTTATTCCGCTTACTCTACATACCGATATCTAGGCGAATTAGCCAGACATGCTAAACGAACTTAAATAATTATCGTGCATAAACAGACTCATCTCAAGCAAATAATATAAATGAATAATAAAACAAAGCATTAAACAATAATTAAAGAACCTGAATTAAACAGTAGTCTTGAACACTCCACCACAAGCCGGTAGGATTTGTTCTTGAATTCTTCAATTAACCAACAAATTAAAACGAAGGAATAAAAAAACTAGATTCTAACGTAAGGTTAGATCCGGTGAAAAAGTACACAATAGTTTCCGGTGTAGAGACTATTATGTGAAAAACTAATTAAGTACTAGAGAAGAAAAGAAAATAAAATTGCAAGAGAAAACAATAAAAATTTGCAAAAGCGGTATGTAAAAAGTATGCTTAAACTGCTGAAGAAAAGAAAAATTGGAAAATGCCGAAGTCTGGAAAAAGCGTGGAACCTTGGAAGCGTGGCAGCGTTGCTATTTATATTGATGCTTTCCGTAACGGTTTTCAAAGCAGTCCGCGTCAAGGAGTCTTCACGTAACGGATGCATCGCCGTGGAAATAGGATTCAGCGTGTATATAGGACTCAACGTCTCTGAAGGCAGAATTGTAGGGGGATGGTGTGACGTCCGTCACACCATGTGTGACGCTCGTCACATAAGTGTATGCAGCGTGACGTTCGTCACAGCATCCGTGGCGGTCGTCACAGGCATGACGCCTGTGTCTTCTTTGGGTTGGGCTTGGCTTTTGCTATTTGTTTCTTTTCATTCCTTTTTGCACCTCCTTTTCTCCCTTTTTTTACTTGTGCTTCAAATAAGACACCTGAGACAAATAGAAAGGAAATACCGCGTAATATCTAATAAAATGCAGTAAATTGAAATAAATAATAATATAATTTAATTGAATTAAGTCCTAAAATATGATATAATTTCATGTTATCAAACTCCCCCATACTTAGATCTTTGCTTGTCCTCAAGCAAAATTCAGTATAGAACTCGTTAAAGGTTTTAGCCAGATGAAATTTCAAAACACACGTCAATTCGTATCAGGTTGCATGTAAACTTTGTTTAGAGGTAACTTGAGTTAAATCTTGACATCAACAACCACCGTCACAACCTAGATAACCCTGCCTTATGCAAATCAGTTCAAGTACACTATGATAGCTATCCTAGTTCCTTTACTCTTATTTCACCCGTTTTCATTCTAGCGAAATCACATTAAGCCCTTTATCTTTTCGCACACATAGTGGAGTAACCGGTTAGTGATTCTGATTCCCTTTTTAGCTTGAAGTTCTGGTACATAAGTCGGATAACTTCGTTATTCAGTCCATTGCAAATTGCGGGGGATCGGACCGTAGTCTGCCCTACCAAGTTCAGTACCAGATACCTGCTGAACCAACTCATAATGGATCTTTCATCTTATGCTTTTGTATGATCTGCAACCTTTAGATTAAATGATCTGGTAAGGATCACCTAACTTACTTAGTGCATTTCCTGATATATTTATATTTTTTATGTTACTTTGGGAATCATTCACTTATATTCATCGGCCCTCCACGTAGTTTGCTATTAAGATGGTGCTGACTTCTTGTATAAACTACTCGGGGTTACTATAAAACTAAAAGTTCAAGGGATTGGTATAATAGGTACTTATCCTGATCTAACGTGTTGAGGTTTGTTTGGAGTGTTTGGCGGTAGTAGTTTTTGTCTTAATTCGTCTCAAGTTCGATAAAATGAGCAACCTTTATACTTATTGGGTGTTGAATTTTTGTTGTGGCTCGTGAAAATTTGAGGGAATAGATAATAGAAATTGTTCACACTCGGGACTTAACTTAAAATAAATCTATATTATAATAAAAAAAAATTGTTTTTTTTTTATAGGGAAATAACAATGAAAAGAAAAGTACATACTTGAAAAAGAAATGGAAGTTGAAAAAAAATGGAAGTAGAAAGAACAAGTTTCCCCCCCATACTTAAATTAAACATTGTCCCCAATGTTTTAAGGAAATGAACTACAATAGGGAAAGGGAAAAGAAACTACAATTAAGGTTGCCTTCCGCCTCTTGTTCTTGGGCCTGGTGATCTCTGACGTAAGTCTAAGTTGTCGAACCTGCTAAACAACTCAGTGAACCGCTGATCGGTTATGTTATTCCTCTCTGCCTGCTGTTGTTGCATTTGGCGCATCATTTGCATCATTTCGAGATTCTGTGCTTGCATACCATCAATAGCATCCATGATGTCGTTGTTGGTTGCAGGCCTTCTTCGTCGACGACGTCGGGAGGATGGGCCAGCTGCAGCATCGGAGTGGTTGGGCGGGACAGATTGTTGTGCAGGAGTAGGATCACCTTGTTCCATGTCTTCAAACTCGTCTTCGGGCGGGTTTGTATGCGAACGCTCGGTAGCTTCGGGAGCATTCAGATCATAGAGGTGGCGGTTGGGATTGGTGACATCGGTTAGGGAAATGTTGGGGAGAACAACGCTTGGAATAGCCTGGTTGTTCACCATAAGATAATATCCTCCGCCTACTCTGTTCTTAATCAGGCGGCTGGATCGACAGTAGGCTATACCCATAAATAGGGGAGATAAAGATTCTAAAGTTTGGAGTCGGTCCCCTAGGTTTAAGCCTAGTGCTATGGTGGTTATTAATCCACCAATGACAAAGGGTTGACGGCCTCTAGCACATAAGGTGCGGATATGATGAAATAGAAAAGAGGCAGCGTTTACCTTTGCATTCAGTTCGAAGACGCATTCGAGGAAGAAAAGTTCCTTTGCGTTGACCTTGCTGTTGTTTGGTCTACCAAAAACTATGTTCTGTAAGATGCGGATAAAATACCGGATGGTTGGATTATGTATGTGGGAAAGGAGAAGCTCTTCCTAGTTGTAGGCATCTAGACCGGATATTTTCTTAAAAAGGGTGAAAACGGCAACTGTGTTCCAGTTTAGGTCGGGAGGCATTCTGGGGTAGACTTGGCCTTCTGTGGAGAATTGTAACATGGTACTCAACTGGTTTTGGGTTAAGGAGTACTCGGTGTTGAACATACGGAAGGTTGCGGTACCGGTTAAGAATTTGTCTTCACCGGCGGGAATGGTGTATGCGTATGAACTTAAGAATTCTAAGGTTAGGGAGGGGTAAGTGGGTTGATTATGCGTGCACAGAAAGGTTAAGTCGGCTTGACGGAGCATCCATTCGATACCTTGGAGTAATCCTAATTGTTGTAAACAAGTAAAATCAGGATACCTGGTGGAGACGACGCCTCGCTGTTGGAAACGCTCGTATTGCTCCCTTTGATGATTTTCATCTTCGGTTCGGAAGATGATATTTTCGAAATTCTGGTTACCCGCCATACTGATGGATGAACTGAAAGAGGTAAATTGGAAAGAAAAGAAAAGTGTTTGATAGAAGAAAGTGGTTTGTGGTGAATGAAGGAAGGTTTGGTGGGTATTTATAGGAAAAATTTTGGAAGTTGGAAAAATAGGTGGTTGAAAAGTGAATAATTGTGGGTAAATGTGAATAAATGGGGAAGGTAAAAAGTTTAAGGGGGTGTAACGTTCGTCTCCAACGGCTCCTTAACGTTCACCTAGTCTGAAGGGCGTTACGCTCGTTACAGGTGCATGACGGGCGTCACAGGTACTTAGCGTGACGTCCGTGACAGAATGTGTGACGCTCGTCACACTGTCTGTTTGGCAAGGTTTCAGCTAGCGTCCTTCAGAGTGACTGGTAAGTTATTATATATTATTATTTATTTATTTTTTGTTTGTGATGCTACTAATTTATTTATTCTGCAATTTAATTTCTCATGCATGCTTATTCTACTTTGTATAATAGTGCATATATAATTCAATAAGTCATAGGTAGCAACAGTAGAGAACATAATAGCTATTGCATAATAAAATTAAATAATTAGCTTCAATAAAATGATCATAATGTAATATTGGAAAGAAAAACAAAAAATGCGAAAGGGAAACAAATGCGAACATGAATTCAAATAACATTAATGAATAATCTAACTTAAAACTAAATAACTAAGAAAATAATTTCTATCCATCTGCACGATCTCTGGCCGGAGGAGCAAAAGAGTTAACACGGTATAGCAACTCGTGAAACTGATTTGTCATACTGCTCATGTATCCTAGAACTTCGTGTCTCATTTCAGTAAACTCTTCTCTGAGGGCGTCCTGTTCTGACATCAAAGCTTCAATGGCGGTGTTATAATCAGTTCCGGGCATATGATGTCGGAGGTCGGATATTGCTGATTCTTCGGTTTGAACAGGCTGAGGAGGAGGGTCAATATCATAATAGCCAGATGGTGTCTGAGGGTCAGATTCAGCATAAGGGATCTGGTCATCACAAATCTCATAGTCCTGGATGGATTCAGTGGATCTAGCAGGAGAGGGTGTTGCGTTCAGATTGTAGAGCCAGTTACTGCGGTTATGAACATTAGTCCTGGGATTGGGTAAGGTGAATAGGCAAAGAACTTGGTTATTAATTATAAGCTCGAACTCGTCAGACCCTTGGTTTTCTATAAACATGGCATTGAAGAGGAAGGGTATACTCATAGTAGTAATGCCACAGAAGGGGCTTAAGTCAAGCATAGGCTGACGTAATCCAATAGCATTACCAATCATGGTTATCAAACCGCCTACTCTAATAGGTGCTCGCTCATCTTGGATAAGGTGGTCTAAATTTGCTAGCATAAAGGTGGCACCGTTTACTGGACGGTTCTGGGAAGCACAGAATATGATAAAGAGTTCATCACGTGAAACTGAAGTACTGTATGGCTTCCGTCCAAATAAGGTGTGGGTCAAGATCCTATGGAAGTAGCGGAAGGTCGGGTTATGTATGTTTCCAGAGAGAAACTCATGTTCCTCGGGATCGTCATTTCCAGTCAAGCTACCCCAAAAGTGTTCGAGTTCTCTATATTCAAAAAGTTCTTCCTGGCTCACTGTGAATGTATCAAGGGAGGTAGGGAAACCCAAAAGGTTGGTAAAGTCTCTAATATTAAATTGGTACTCCATGTTGAACATTCTGAACTGGATAAAACCTCTGCTAATTCCTTTCCCATGGCTGGGTAGATAGATTAGGGAGCTAAGGAATTCTAGTGTTAGTCTCCGGTAGGTGACGAAATGTCGTAGCATAGGAGATGTTTCCCACCCTATCTGATTCAGCAAATACAGGACACTTTCTCTTAGTCCAAGGGCAGTCATAGCCCAGTCATCAGCATATAAACTAGGTAGCATCTCTCTCGTGGCTAGTTCTTCAAATTTTAGTTTGTGAGCCATTCCTCTGAATTTGATACCCATACGGTCAATTTGTCCCATCTGGTTAGTGTTAGCTAGAGAAAAGAAAACATGAGTTTTAGTCAGGATTTGGCCAAATGCCGAAAGAAGAGAAAAGTTTTTAATAAATTAATATAAATTAAGAATGAATACTAAACAGAAATTAAAAGAATGATTAAGGAAGAAATAGAAAAATAATAATAGAATAAGGAAATAATAAAATATTTGTGGGTTGTCTCCCACTAAGCGCTTTGTTTAATGTTGCAAGCTCGACATAAAAACAATCAATTACAATCTATAATTTCTGGAGGCATTTCGTCTAAGTGTAGGATTTGCGAATCTTCGTTGGTTTCCGCACAGTGATAGTGTTTTAGACGTTGCCCGTTTACGGTGAACGGTTCTGTGGATTTTCCTTTAATTTCTACCGCTCCACTGGGAAAGATGTTAGTGATATGAAAAGGACCTGACCATCTGGATCGTAGTTTTCCTGGAAATAACTTTAGCCTAGAGTTAAAGAAAAGGACTGTATCGCCTTGCTTGAAGATTTTCCTTGATATGCGCTTGTCATGCCATTGTTTTGTTCTTTCTTTGTAGATTCTGGCATTTTCATAGGCGTCTCTTCTGAGTTCCTCTAATTCGTTTATGTCAAGGATTCTCTTTTCGCCGGCGGCCTTATAGTTTAGGTTCAGATTTCTAATATCCCAATAGGCTTTATGTTCTAATTCTACCGGGAGGTGGCAGGATTTTCCATAAATGAGCTTAAATGGGGTCGTCCCTATGGGGGTTTTATAAGCAGTTCGATACGCCCATAAAGCTTTTGGTAGTTTTAATGACCAATCTTTCCTTGAAGTGGCGACTGTTTTTTCTAATATTTGTTTAATCTCTCTGTTGGACACTTCCACTTGCCCACTGGTTTGCGGGTGGTAAGGTGTCGCTACTCTATGCCTTACGCCATACTTAAACAGTAGTTTTTCGAGTACCTTGGATATGAAATGTGATCCACCATCACTGACTACTATTCTTGGGATGCCAAATCTCGGAAATATTATATTCTTAAAGAGTCTAGTTACTACTCGGGTGTCATTTGTTGGGGAAGCTATAGCTTCGATCCATTTTGAAACGTAGTCTACCGCCACGAGTATGTATTTGTTACCGAAAGAGGATGGAAAAGGTCCCATGAAGTCTATCCCCCACACGTCGAAAATCTCTACTTCCAAAATACCTTTTTGTGGCATCTCGTCACGTCTAGATATGTTTCCTGTGCGTTGACATCTATCACATTCCTTAATAGCCGCATGTACGTCCTTCCATATACTTGGCCAATAAAAACTGGATTGTAGGATTTTAGAGCAGGTCTTGGATGTACTTGCGTGTCCACCATAAGGAGCGGAGTGGCAGTGTTGGATTATATTTTCTACCTCTTCTTCGGGTATACATCGACGGAAAATACCATCGGGGCCTCTTTTGAAAAGTAAGGGATCATCCCAGTAATAGTGTTTTATGTCGTAGAAGAATCGTTTCTTCTGCTGGTAGGATAAAGTAGGTGGAACTATTCCGGCAGCTAAATAGTTGACGAGATCAGCGTACCATGGCGTAACAGATATAGCTAAGGTGGTTTCTACTTGCTTGTCAGAGTTATTCTCTTCCAAAGTAGCTATAAGTTTATCGTACGAGAAATCATCATTAATTGATGTTCTTTCCGGTTCAAGGTTCTCAAGTCTAGAGAGGTGGTCTGCTACTACGTTTTCAGTTCCTTTCTTGTCTTTGATTTCCAAATCGAACTCTTGTAGCAACAAGATCCATCTTAGGAGTCTAGGTTTAGCATCCTTTTTTGTTAAGAGGTATTTGATAGCAGCGTGGTCAGTGTAAACTATTATTTTGGCTCCGACTAAGTAAGAACGAAATTTATCTAGCGCAAACACAACTGCTAGGAGTTCTTTCTCGGTTGTGGCGTAATTCATCTGTGCTTCATCTAGGGTTCTACTTGCGTAATATATAACATGAAGCTTTTTATCCTTTCGTTGTCCTAAAACAGCACCTACAGCGTAATCGCTGGCATCGCACATTATTTCGAATGGTTCATTCCAGTCGGGTGTCTGCATTATGGGTGCTGAGATCAATGCTTGCTTAAGCGTTTGAAATGCTTCTAAACAGTTATTGTCGAATATGAATTCGGCATCTTTCATTAATAGTCCGGTTAAAGGTTTAGTTATTTTAGAGAAGTCTTTGATGAATCGTCGGTAAAAACCGGCGTGTCCTAAGAAGCTTCGTACTTCTCTCACGGTTTTAGGGGGTTGAAGGTTTTCGATTACCTCTATTTTGGCTTTGTCTACTTCAATTCCTCTATTTGATATAATGTGTCCTAAAACAATTCCTTCTTGTACCATAAAGTGGCATTTCTCCCAGTTAAGTACTAAGTTTACTTTTACACATCGCTCAAGAACTCTTTCTAGGTTTTCAAGGCATTCTTCAAAACTTTGTCCGCATACGGAAAAGTCATCCATAAATACTTCCATGATGTTTTCAAGAAAATCGGCGAAAATTACCATCATGCATCTTTGAAAAGTTGCAGGAGCATTACACAAGCCAAACGGCATTCGTCTATAAGCGAAGGTACCAAAAGGGCACGTGAATGTTGTCTTTTCTTGGTCATCAGGGTGAATTGGTATTTGAAAGAAGCCTGAATAACCGTCTAGATAACAGAAATGTGAATGTTTTACCAATCGATCTAGCATCTGGTCAATGAATGGTAAAGGGAAGTGATCTTTTCGGGTTGCTTTGTTTAGTTTCCTATAGTCAATGCACATTCTCCATCCCGATTCTATTCGTTTGGTTATAGTTTCTCCTTTTTCATTTTCAATGACTATTATACCACCTTTCTTTGGTACTACGTGTACAGGACTAACCCATTTGCTATCAGATATAGGATATATAATACCTGCCTCTAATAACTTGGTTATTTTCTTCTTCACTACCTCACTCAGGATCGGATTTAGTCTCCTCTGGTGTTCTCTAGAAGTTTTACAGTCTTCTTCTAGCATGATGCGGTGCATACAAATAGAAGGACTTATTCCTTTAAGATCGGTGATGTTGTAACCTAGTGCGGTCGGATATTTTCTTAAGATATGTAGGAGTTTTTCTGTTTCGAGTCTTCCTAGGTCAGCATTAACTATCACAGGTCGTTCAAGTTCTAAGTCTAGGAATTCATATCTCAGATCTTTGGGAAGTGTTTTCAGATCTAGGGTTGGTTTCTTAAGGCATTGCGTAGGGTCCGGTGTTATTGTTAAACATTGGTTAAGTTTGTCTTCTACAGGACAATCGGATGATTTGTCCTTTTCTAACTCTGTTTCTTTTATGCATTCATCGATGATATCCATGAAGTAACATGTATCTTCTATTGCAGGTGCTTTCAAAAATTGGGAAAGAATGAACTCAATTTTTTCTTCTCCTACTTCGAAGGTGAGTCGTCCTCGTTTTACGTCTATGATTGCACCGGCAGTTGCTAAGAACGGTCTTCCCAGTATAATGGGTGTAATATCATCTTCTCTAATGTCCATAATTGTAAAATCAGTTGGGATATAGAATTGACCTATGCGTACGGGAACGTTTTCAAGAATTCCTACAGGGTATCTAACAGAACGATCTGCTAGTTGCACAGACATTTTGGTTGGTCTTAATTCTCCCATTTCCAGTCTCTTGCATATGGATAAAGGCATAACACTAATTCCGGCTCCTAAATCGCATAAGGCTTTGTCGATGACAAATTTTCCTATGTGACAGGGTATAGAGAAACTACCCGGATCCTTGAGTTTAGGAGGCATGTTCTGGATTATAGCGCTACATTCGGCAGTAAGTGTAACGGTTTCGCTATCTTCAAGTTTCCTTTTATTAGAAAGAATTTTTTTTAAGAACTTGGCGTATGAGGGCATTTGCGTAATAGCTTCTGTAAACGGGATTGTAACGTTTAATTGTTTAAGGAGGTCAACAAATTTTTTAAATTGGCCCGCATCTTTGGTTTTAACAAGCCTTTGAGGGTAAGGGACAGGTGGTTTATAAGGAGGTGGAGGTACATAAGGTTCCTTCTTTTCTACGGTTTCCTTATTACTCTCTTCCTTTTCCTTAGGTCTATTTTCTTCCTCAGTTGACTTTTTAGGGTTTTGGTTTCCTATCCTTGGATCAGATGGTCCTTCCACTTCCGTTCCACTTCTTAATATGATTGCATGAGCGTGGCTTCTCGGGTTAGGTTGGGGCTGTCCAGGAAATGTACCAGTTGGGGCAGCAGTAGGCGCTTGTTGTTGAGCTACTTGTGATATTTGTGTTTCCAGCATTTTGTTATGGGTAGCCAGGGCATCTACTTTACTTGCTAGTTGTTTAATTTGTTCACCAGTGTGTACATTCTGGTTTAAGAAATCTTTATTGGTTTGTTGTTGAGAAGCTATAAAGGTTTCCATCATGATCTCCAAGTTGGATTTCCTAGGGGCGTTATTGTTGTGTGTGGGTGGGTTCGGTTTCTGATATCCCGGAGGTATAACTGGGGCTTGATTTGGAGACTGTCCAGGTGCGTACAAAGCATTATTACTCTTATATGAAAAGTTTGGATGGTTCTTCCAATTTGAGTTATAGGTATGCGAGTAGGGGCTTCCTTGAGCATAGTTTA
Source organism: Lathyrus oleraceus (assembly GCF_024323335.1). Classification (NCBI taxonomy): domain Eukaryota; kingdom Viridiplantae; phylum Streptophyta; class Magnoliopsida; order Fabales; family Fabaceae; genus Lathyrus; species Lathyrus oleraceus. Next base: position 314,469,442 of record NC_066584.1, on the reverse strand, counting down.
CTTGTTCTGCTTGGATTCCTGTTAAGAGTTGACAATCTGTAGGAGTGTGACCTTGGATTCCACAGACTTCGCAATTCTGAGTTATAGCAACCACGGCGGTTGGAGGTGATACATTTAAACTTTCAATTTTCTGGACCAGAGCATCCACTTTTGCATTAACATGATCAAGGTTACTTATCTCGTACATGCCGGTTTTCGTTTGAGGTTTTTCCACCATTGTTCGTTCGGTTCCCCACTGATAGTGGTTTTGGGCCATGCTTTCGATAAGCTGGTAAGCATCAGCATAAGGTTTGTTCATTAGTGCACCACCTGCAGCGGCGTCTATTGTTAACCTTGTGTTGTACAAGAGACCATTATAGAATGTGTGAATTACTAACCAGTCTTCTAAACCATGGTGTGGACAAAGTCTCATCATGTCTTTGTATCTTTCCCATGCTTCGAAAAGAGACTCGTTATCTTTCTGTTTAAATCCATTTATCTGGGCTCTTAACATAGCTGTTTTGCTTGGCGGAAAATATCGGGCAAGAAAAACTTTCTTCAACTCGTTCCATGTGGTGACAGAGTTGGAAGGGAGAGACTGAAGCCATCTTCTAGCGCTATCTCTTAATGAGAAAGGAAAAAGACGAAGTCGAATTGCCTCTGAAGTGACACCATTAGCTTTAACAGTATCAGCGTATTGGACAAATACGGATAAATGAAGGTTTGGATCCTCGGTAGGATTTCCAGAGAATTGGTTCTGTTGCACTGCCTGCAACAATGAAGGTTTGAGTTCGAAGTTGTTTGCTTCGATTGCGGGCGGAGCAATACTTGAATGCGGCTCATCTTGTGATGGAGCGGCGTAATCTCTAAGAGCACGAGCTGGTTCTGCCATCTCGGGTATCGAAGGGAAAATGTTTTTGAAATCAGGAAGTTCGACAGGAGGGAGATTGTTTGCAGCACGATATTCCCGAATTCGTCGTAAGACTCGGAGATATAGTTCGATATCGTTGATTCGTAAATAGAGCGGCTCGCCTTGTGAGCGAGTGCGTGGCATACAAATCGACGATAGAAAGAAAAGAAAAAGAAACCTTAGTCTCTACAGCGTAACGGAAGAGTTACGATATCGACTAAACAAAAGTCCCCGGCAACGGCGCCAAAAACTTGATCGCGACTTTATGAGTCGAATTTGGGGTACAAACTGCAAGTGCACAGTTCTATCGCGTAGTTTTAAAAGATATCGATCCCACAGGGACTTATGAATCGATATACCGTTATCTAAGGTTACTTCGTAAAGCTAAGGTGGATAATGTTTGATTGTTTGGGGAAAAGCTAAAACTAAAAATAGAATCTAAATTAAATATCAAATAAACGGATATCGGTATGTAGTTCGTCGTAATTAGGGAATCAATTTTTTGTCGGTTTCTTGGTTTTAAAATAAATCATTTCAGTTGACTTTATTGATTAAAAGTTCTATCTCAAACTCTCGCTCTGTTGAATAAACCATGATTTTATGTTAACGTAGCTGTCACTTATAATTAAGTCAAAAACCATTTTTTGAAAGCAATAAAGTCCGTAGAAACTCTTTTTAAGAAAACACTAACCGTTTAAACACCCTTATCTCAAACTCTCGCTCTGTTGATTTAGGTTATACAATTAAATTCGAATGCTTAACTCTCGTCCTCACATTTGTAAGAACAAAAATTGTTCTACAACAGATTCCTTGATTTTGATGATAACAAAGGATGAAACCAAAAATGGCACCCTAACGAAAAGTCTCTAAGTGTGCAGGGTTCTAAAGACAGAAGAAATAAATCTGATGATGTCATCAGATGCACAACAAGATCAGATACAAATTATCAAGTATCAGAAGCATCTAAAGTGGAATCTCGTTTCAAGAAGCTCTGACTCTGAACAAATGCCTTCTGTAAACTCTGATTTTATCAGCGCTATCTGAACTCTCAAGAAATAACATCAGAAGCAAGATTCTCCAGATACACGAAGACTCTAATCAGATTTGTTAATCATGATGAAGTAACGTTTAAGCCAAGTTAAAGTTCTGCAAATGGATTTCCTCAATTAGAAAGAGACGTTAATCTCCTCTTCCAAGAGAGAAGATACTACTTGTGGTAAGTAGTCACTTCTAAAAGAAAAAGTCTCCTGCAAAAGCTATTTATGGAATGGCGTAATTACATCTCATTATCCACCAGATTCAACTCTACTTCAACTCTATCTCAACTCTACTTCAACTCATATAAATAGAGATGAAATCAACATTCAGTAAAAAAAAAAAAGCAAGAAATCAACTAGCCAAAACTATACTGAATTATTTCACGCTCAAAAAAATCATCTTTGTTTTCAAAGAATTTCACTAAGCTTTTGCTTATCAAGTGAAAAATCTGTTCTTAAATTTGTAATACTTGCTTAACTAGAAGCACTCTAGATTACATATCTTGTATCTTTTATTTGTTTGATTTCCTCAAGTGACTCTTTGTAGTCTGTAGACTTGAGAGGACTAAGAGATTTTCTTCTCTCTTAGGGGTTGTTTGTAATCTTTCAAGATTAGTGGATTAAGTCTTTGTTGAAGGCGAAATCACCTTGGCCGGGTGGACTGGAGTAGCTTTGTGTTATAAGCGAACCAGTATAAAATCTTTGTGTGATTTTCTTTTTGGAAAAGCGCTTATTTTTCAAACAATTCAAACCCCCCCTTTCTTGTTTTTCTCACCTTCAATTGGTATCAGAGCTCCGGCTCTGTTATTGATTTTCAAATCAAACACTTAACCGTGTAGAGAGATCCAGTGCGAGAAAAACAAATGGCTCACTCAAATGAAAGAGATTCTTACAATGCTAAACCTCCTGTTTTTGATGGAGAAAAATTTGATTACTGGAAAGACAGAATCGAAAGTTTCTTTCTGGGTTATGATGCTGACCTCTGGGACATTGTCACAGATGGATACAAACCTCCAGTCTCAAATGGAGCTGAAGTTCCCAGAAGCAAAATGTCAGAAGATCAGAAACGTGAGTTCAAAAATCATCACAAGGCCAGAACAATACTTCTAAATGCTATATCATACAACGAATACGAAAAGATCACCAACAGAGAGACGGCTAAAGATATACTTGACTCTCTGAAGATGACCCATGAAGGAAACTCCCAAGTCAAGGAGACGAAGGCTCTGGCGCTGATCCAGAAATATGAAGCCTTCAAGATGGAAGATGACGAAGCTATAGAAGCTATGTTTTCCAGATTCCAAACTCTTATTGCAGGTCTTAAAGTGCTAGACAAAGGATACACGACTGCAGATCATGTTAAGAAGATTGTCAGAAGTCTGCCAAAGAAATGGAGACCAATGGTTACTGCTCTGAAGTTATCAAAGGATCTGAACAATATCAGCCTTGAAGAACTTGTTAGTTCTCTCAGAAGCCATGAGATAGAACTAGAGGAGGATGAGCCTCAGAAAAGGAACAAGTCAGTGGCGCTGAAGTCCAGACCTGAAAGACGGAAGTCAGACAGAACCAAAGCCCTTCAAGCAGAAACTGCAGACACTGATGACTCTGAATCTGAAGACTCTGATGATGAAGAAGAACTGTCCCTACTAACCAGAAGAGTTAAGCAACTCTGGAAAAGGAGGAACAACAACAACTTCAGAAGATCAAGACCCAGAGGGGATCGATCAGAGTCAACTTCAAAAGGTAAACCTAATAAAGATATTACCTGTTTTGAATGTAAAGAAACAGGTCATTACAGAAATGAATGCCCCAAGCTGAAGAAAGATAACTCTAAGAAAGAAAGCTTCAAGAAAAATACTTTCAGAACAAAGAAGGGATTAATGGCCACCTGGGACGATAGTGAATCCGAATCATCAGAATCTGACTCTGATGAACAGGCCAACGTAGCTCTTATGGCTACCACATCCAGCAGCTCAGATGAAGAATCTGAAGAGGTATTTTCTGAACTTTCTAGATCTGACTTAGAATCATGTTTATCAGAAACTCTTACCTCTCTTCAGAAATTAAAACAAAAAGTTAAAGACATTAAAGGCCTTCTTAAAGCAAAATCTGAAGTATGTAGTAGACTTGAGACAACAATTCTAGCACGAGATGATACTATCAGATCTCTAACGATAGAAAGAGATGGAGCCAAAACAAAAAGCTTAGAATTAGAAGAAACGTTGTCTCAAGCACCACAAACTTCAAATGAAATTATTTACAAATATGAAGAAGCCTTTCAACAATTTCTGAAGAATGGGATAGATAGGAGTATTATGGCATCCATGATTTATGGAGTAGGTCAGAATAATAAAAGGGGAATTGGGTATGATTCTGAGGAAAATAAAACCTCTACCAGTAACCAGCTTAAATCTCCGTTTTCATATCATTACACACACACACAAGAACAAAAATTAAGAATGATAGAAGACCCAAAGTTATAAGAAACTCTGGGAAGACTAATCTAAAAGGACCCAAGAGATTCTGGGTACCGAAAGATAAGATTATCTATGTTGCAGATATCCTATGCAGCAAAGTTCAGACACCAGTCATGGTACCTGGACTCTGGATGCTCGCGACATATGACGGGAAGAAAGTCTATGTTCCAAAGCCTGGAACTTAAAGACGCTGGATTTGTAGGCTTCGGAGGAGATCAGAAAGGAAGGATCAGAGGCTCCGGAACTATTGGTAATGGTACTCTTCCCTCTATATCTGATGTTCTTTATGTAGAAGGATTAATGCATAACTTGTTATCCATAAGTCAATTAAGTGATAACGGTTATGATGTAATCTTTAATCAAAAAACGTGTAAAGCCATTAGTCAGAACGATGGCTCTGTCCTTTTCACAGGCAAGAGGAAAAACAACATTTATAAAATAAATCTTTCTGATTTAAAAGATCAAAATGTTAAATGTTTAATGTCAGTTCACGAAGAGCAATGGGTATGGCATAGACGCTTAGGCCACATTAGCATGAGAAAACTCTCTCAGCTAACTAAACTTGAGTTAGTCAGAGGCTTACCTAAACTGAAGTTTTCTTCAGATGCTCTGTGTGAAGCTTGTCAAAAAGGAAAGTTTTCAAAAACATCTTTTAAAAAGAAAAATGTTGTTTCTACCTCTAAGCCTCTGGAGCTTCTTCACATTGACTTATTCGGTCCTGTGAAAACAGCATCAGTCAATGGAAAGAAGTATGGACTAGTAATCGTTGATGATTACAGCCGCTGGACATGGGTAAAATTCCTAAAGCACAAGAGTGAGTCTCACTCTGTATTCACCAGTTTCTGTTCTAAAGTGCAAAAAGAATTTGACTCTAAAATTGTTAGAGTCAGAAGTGATCATGGTGGAGAATTTGAAAATAAAGATTTTGAAGAATTATTTGACTCTAATGGAATATCCCATGATTTCTCCTGCCCTAGAACTCCACAACAAAATGGAGTTGTAGAGAGGAAGAATAGGACACTCCAAGAAATGGCCAGAACCATGATCAATGAAACAAATGTAGCAAAGCACTTTTGGGCAGAAGCTGTAAATACAGCGTGTTACATTCAGAATAGAATCTCTATTAGACCTATTCTGGAAAAGACTCCCTATGAACTGTGTAAGGGAAGAAAACCCAACATTTCATATTTTCATCCTTTTGGATGCATTTGTTTTATATTAAATACTAAAGAACATCTGAACAAGTTTGATTCCAAAGCACAGAAAGGTATTATGTTAGGATACTCAGAACGCTCTAAAGGCTATAGAGTATACAACACAGAAACCAAAATTGTGGAGGAATCAATTCATGTTAGATTTGATGATAAGCTTGACCCTAAAAAGTCAAAGCTAGTTGAAAAGTTTGCAGATTTAGAGATCACTCTGGTAGAATCTGAGAAAACTCCAGAAGCAACTGTCACTCCAGACTCTGAAGAAATTAAATCTCCAGAAATTCCAAGGAAAGTTAAAAGTCGTATTAACGTATCTGAAGATTTGATTTTGGGAAACAAAGATGAACCTGTTAGAACCAGATCTACCTTCAGAACTTCTGAAGATATTCCTCTGGGACTAGTGTCTCTGATTGAGCCTACGTCCTGTGATGAAGCTCTTCAAGATAACGATTGGGTGGCAGCTATGCAAGAAGAGTTAGATCAATTCTCCAAGAATGATGTCTGGGATCTCGTTCCTAAACCCAGAGGCACTCATGTCATTGGAACCAGATGGGTTTTCAGAAACAAACTGAACGAGAAAGGAGAAGTTGTCAGAAACAAAGCACGACTAGTAGCTCAAGGTTATAGTCAACAAGAAGGTATTGATTATAATGAAACCTTTGCTCCAGTCGCAAGGTTAGAATCTATTCGTCTTCTTGTATCTTTTGCTATTAATCACTCTATCAAATTATACCAAATGGATGTCAAGAGTGCATTTCTAAATGGTTATATTTCAGAAGAAGTGTATGTAAATCAACCTCCAGGTTTTGAAAATTCAAACTTTCCAGAACATGTTTTCAAACTTAAAAAATCTTTATATGGACTAAAACAAGCCCCCAGAGCTTGGTATGAACGTCTGAGCAATTTTCTTCTGGAACAAAATTTTATCAGAGGGAAAGTTGATTCTACACTCTTCTGTAAAAATCATGAAAATGATCTCATGATATGCCAAATTTATGTTGATGATATTATTTTTGGTTCTGCTAATATCTCTGTTTGCCAAGAATTTTCTAAGTTAATGCAGGCAGAATTTGAAATGAGTCTAATGCAAGAACTAAAGTTCTTTCTGGGAATTCAAATTAATCAAACTCCAGAAGTCACGTACGTCCATCAAAGTAAATACATTAAAGACGTTCTGAAGAAGTTTGACATGACTGAATGCAACTCTGCAAAGACTCCCATGCACCCAACTTGCATTCTGGAAAAGGAAGAGGTAAGCAACAAGGTTTGTCAGAAGCTCTATCGAGGTATGATAGGCTCTCTTCTCTATCTAACTGCTACTCGTCCTGATATTCTCTTTAGCGTCTGTCTTTGTGCCAGATTCCAATCAGATCCTAGAGAATCTCATTTAACAGCTGTTAAGAGAATTCTTAAGTATCTGAAAGGAACTCCTAACCTGGGCCTGATGTATGAGAAAACATCAGAGTATAGGCTTTCTGGTTATTGTGATGCAGACTACGCAGGAGATAGAATAGAACGAAAAAGCACATCTGGAAATTGCCAGCTTCTGGGAAACAATCTAATCTCCTGGGCTAGCAAAAGACAGTCAACTATTGCTCTATCAACTGCAGAAGCAGAATATATCTCAGCATCACTGTGCACAACTCAGATGCTCTGGATGAAGCATCAGCTAGAAGATCTACAAATATTTGAGAGTAACATTCCTATCTTTTGTGATAATACTGCTGCTATTTGTTTAAGTAAGAATCCTATTTTACATTCCAGAGCCAAACACATAGAAATTAAACATCATTTTATTAGAGACTATGTTCTGAAAGGAATAGTAACGCTGAAGTTCATTGATACAGAACATCAATGGGCAGATATCTTTACTAAGCCTCTAGCTGAAGATAGATTTCTTTTCATCTTAGAAAATCTGAACATTAAAAATTGTCCTGAATGAAGTATGGCTCTGAAAAATATAAAATAAGATTCTGATAAAAACAAATATGATTCTGCCTCTGACTCTGATACTTCTACAAGTTAAGAAGATATCTGAATCAGAAATCTTCAGAAACCAATCTCTTGGTATTCCTGAAGATCAGATACATTAAACACGTGGAGCTCTGAGCGTCAAACCTTAGAACTTCTAGACAGCTGTCAAGAAATTCAAAAGGCAGACGTTTGAGTTTTCCTCGAGCTGTGTGCAAACTGTGGGATTAGACATTCATTTATGAGCTGTAATCATTTTTCCCCCCAAGCGTGCTATTTTGAGTATTGTGTTTAACGCATTCTGAGGTGTCGTTTTGCATGCGTTTTTACTTAGGTATATAAACACTTTTCTCACATTTCACACACTTATCACTCTCACTCACTCTAAAACCCTAAACCCTTCTCTGCAAGTTCTCTGCAAGTTCTTCATCTTCTTCTTCAATCTTCTTCATGGATGCTCAACAGCAAGAAGTTTTTAACTTCTCCCAACAGATGGAATCTACTTCTAATCCCCAAACCTCAAACACTCAAACACCCACTGTTACAGGCGTTACCATAACCCCTGTTTATCAAGAACCTCACATTTTGGAACGTGAACGCCACATTCATCTTGCAACCTCCTTTGAAAATTTGGATGTACTGTGTGAATCGCTGGTAGATTTTGAGAACTTGAGAAGAAACGGTGTTGATCTTACTGAAGATCTTCGCAAGCAAGGTTGGGAAAACTACTTCGACAGGCTTTATGGTCCCATTTACCCTCTTCTTGTCAAAGAATTTTGGAGACATGCTGATGCAGATGACCAGTTCATTGTTTCTTTTGTTCTGGGAGTAAAGATTGTCATCACTGAAGCATCAATTTGCTTCCTTGCTAAACATGGAGAAAGCTGGAGGTAAAAGGATTTACAACATTCCTCCAAGGTCAAAGCGCATCACTGAAGTCATTAACCCTACAATCTTCAAACCTAATGTTGAAGGAAACCCCTCTAAGAACAAGGAGCTTCATCAGAACCTCCGAGTTTGGCTGAAGATTATTCTGGGAACAATCCATCATCGTCCAGCCTCCAACTCTTCAGATTACATAAATGCAGATCAGAAATGCATTTTGTACTGCATCCAGAAAGGCGTGAAGATCAACCTCCCTGTTCTCCTCTTTAGATATCTGAGAGATTCAGTCAGAGAAACGAGGAATAATATGAAGCCCAGATCCTACATTCCTCTGGGAAGATTGCTCTCTGATGTCTTCATTGAGCATGGCTTGGTAGATGATCTGGAGAAGACCAGATGTATGGATGATCTGGCAATTGATGTGGGAAAGCCTCTGAATGCCAAAAACCTGAAGAGCATGGGAATCATCAAAGAGATTAGAGTCAAGCCCACTATGGATGTGTCCTGGGAATGTCTAAAAGATCAGAGGAAGATGCCTCATGGCCCTGGTCAGATTCTTCAAGGATGAGCCCAGAGACGCTGTTGCCCTCTATCTTCATCGTATGCTGGAAGAAGGTGTTGATGTTTCTGATTTCCCGCCTTGAAGACTGTCTGGACTCTGTAGAAGATCTTGTCAGATACAAGAGAGGTGTCTCTGAGAAACAGATAGCTGCTGAGGCAAGGAGAGCAAAGAAAGCCAGACTTGGAGAAACTTCTGGCAGCAAAGCTTCAGCACCTCTGAATGTCTCTTCGGTAAGTCTGTTCCTCCTGTCTCTTCTGAATCTATAATGGCTTCCTCTAACCCTCTCTCCTCTCAACCAATTTTTACTACCTCTGAAATCCCACCCTCAATCACCAGAACCTCCCAACCAACACCAGTTCTAAACGTAGCTAGAACTTTCATTCCTCCCTCTCAACCTATACAAACCCACCAAAGCACTTCTTCTTCCTCATCCTCTGAATATGAATCACCCCCTTACCTTTCCCCTTCTTCTGACCAAGAGTTATCTGATCAAGAGTCCTCTGATCAAGAACACTCTGACCCTAACTCCCCAACAATAGCTGAAATTTATGCTAAAAATTTCGCTCCACAACCCACAAGACAATCTGAAGTAACCTCACCCCTCCAAACTTCACTTCCACCACAACAAACAACAACCTTACCCTCTGAAACTCAACCATCTGATCCCTTCACCTCTAATATCACTCCACCAATTATTCCCGCTGTACCTGGACCAGACTCTGACCCATTAGACCTAAATCCACTATATGCTTCATCCCCTAGTCTTCAACCAGACGCAGATTCTGAACTTCAACCAGAAGCAGAATCTGAACCTCAACCTCTAAATCTTAGCCCTTCAAACTCTCCACCTCATTCACCTGAACCTGAACCTGAACTTACCATACCTACCCTTGAGGAGGCCATTATACAGGTTGCAGAAGCTTCAGTCCAGAAGGTCAAGTCTCTGACTAAAAACTCTGAAGTTAGTGATGATCCTAAATCTGTTAGGACACACTGGAACAGAGTCATTAGTTGGATGACCTCTGAGTCTTATAGGCTGAAGAGTATCTCTGAACAAGTCAGAAATGGCTACATCAGAGATGCTGAGGAACGGCTCCAAGAGAGATTGGCCAGAGAAGCTGAGGCCAGAAGATTAGAGGAGGAAAGATTGGCTAGGGAAGCTGAAGAAGAAGCAAGAAGGTTAGAAGAAGAAAGACTGGCAAAGGAAGCAGAACTTCTAAGGATTAAGGAAGCTGAAGCCAAGGCTCAGGCGGATGCAGAAGCCCAAGCTGCTGCTGAAGCTGAAGCTCAGCAGGCTCTGACTCAGGGGGAGTCTTCCTCTGCGATCCCTATGATTCTTCATGCTCTGAAAGAGATCAAGCAAGATCAGAAAGAAATCAAGCAAGATCAGAATGAGCTCCGTGCCAGGATGGACAAGCAAGATGCTTTGAATGAAAACATCCAGAACATGTTTGCCATGTTGCTTCAGAGACTTCCTCAACCTCCGAACCCTTAGGCACTTAGGATTTATTTTGTTTGCTTGCCTAGTGTTTTTGCTTCTGTCTTCTTTAGCTCAAATATTCTCTTGGATCTGATGTTTTGAACGCTTTTGTGCCCTTGTGCTTCTGATTAATGCAATGTTTTTCTCTTTATTGTCTTGTTATTTTTTTTTATCTACCTTTTTTTTTTTTATTCTGACAAAAAGGGGGAGAAATCATTAAATAGCTCTGATGAAAATTGTCTAAAACCTTAAGCACTATGCAACATTTGTAGATATAGCTCTGATAAAAATAGCTCTGATTAAATAGCTCTAACATTAAATTTAAGAAATTGCAGAAAGTTTTCAGAAATCTTATTACTTGGAAAGCTCTAGTAAGAACTTCTGAACTCCCTAGCACTAACTCAGGGGGAGCTTCTGTCTATCTGATCTTATTTTATTCATGTTTCATCTGCTATTTTAAGTTGTTTTGTCATCATCAAAAAGGGGGAGATTGTAAGAACAAAAATTGTTCTACAACAGATTCCTTGATTTTGATGATAACAAAGGATGAAACCAAAAATGGCACCCTAACGAAAAGTCTCTAAGTGTGCAGGGTTCTAAAGACAGAAGAAATAAATCTGATGATGTCATCAGATGCACAACAAGATCAGATACAAATTATCAAGTATCAGAAGCATCTAAAGTGGAATCTCGTTTCAAGAAGCTCTGACTCTGAACAAATGCCTTCTGTAAACTCTGATTTTATCAGCGCTATCTGAACTCTCAAGAAATAACATCAGAAGCAAGATTCTCCAGATACACGAAGACTCTAATCAGATTTGTTAATCATGATGAAGTAACGTTTAAGCCAAGTTAAAGTTCTGCAAATGGATTTCCTCAATTAGAAAGAGACGTTAATCTCCTCTTCCAAGAGAGAAGATACTACTTGTGGTAAGTAGTCACTTCTAAAAGAAAAAGTCTCCTGCAGAAGCTATTTATGGAATGGCGTAATTACATCTCATTATCCACCAGATTCAACTCTACTTCAACTCTATCTCAACTCTACTTCAACTCATATAAATAGAGATGAAATCAACATTCAGTAAAAAGAAAAAGCAAGAAATCAACTAGCCAAAACTATACTGAATTATTTCACGCTCAAAAAAATCATCTTTGTTTTCAAAGAATTTCACTAAGCTTTTGCTTATCAAGTGAAAAATCTGTTCTTAAATTTGTAATACTTGCTTAACTAGAAGCACTCTAGATTACATATCTTGTATCTTTTATTTGTTTGATTTCCTCAAGTGACTCTTTGTAGTCTGTAGACTTGAGAGGACTAAGAGATTTTCTTCTCTCTTAGGGGTTGTTTGTAATCTTTCAAGATTAGTGGATTAAGTCCTTGTTGAAGGCGAAATCACCTTGGCCGGGTGGACTGGAGTAGCTTTGTGTTATAAGCGAACCAGTATAAAATCTTTGTGTGATTTTCTTTTTGGAAAAGCGCTTATTTTTCAAACAATTCAAACCCCCCCTTTCTTGTTTTTCTCACCTTCAACATTCAATCTTTAAAAATACTTTTTGGAAAAGATTAGAATTTAATCAACTCTAAAAATTGCTCTCGCCCTGATCTAGAATTAATATCCAATTTACATTGTCCAGTTAAAACCTCAAACTTTCGCTCTATTGATTTTAACCTCTTTATGTCCTTTACTCTCGTATAAAAACTTTGTTATTAAACCTGTAAACTGAGACCGTAAAAAGAGTGATTTTAATTTTAAATTTAATTAAACCGACTTAGTTTTGATCCCTTATTCCGCTTACTCTACATACCGATATCTAGGCGAATTAGCCAGACATGCTAAACGAACTTAAATAATTATCGTGCATAAACAGACTCATCTCAAGCAAATAATATAAATGAATAATAAAACAAAGCATTAAACAATAATTAAAGAACCTGAATTAAACAGTAGTCTTGAACACTCCACCACAAGCCGGTAGGATTTGTTCTTGAATTCTTCAATTAACCAACAAATTAAAACGAAGGAATAAAAAAACTAGATTCTAACGTAAGGTTAGATCCGGTGAAAAAGTACACAATAGTTTCCGGTGTAGAGACTATTATGTGAAAAACTAATTAAGTGCTAGAGAAGAAAAGAAAATAAAATTGCAAGAGAAAACAATAAAAATTTGCAAAAGCGGTATGTAAAAAGTATGCTTAAACTGCTGAAGAAAAGAAAAATTGGAAAATGCCGAAGTCTGGAAAAAGCGTGGAACCTTGGAAGCGTGGCAGCGTTGCTATTTATATTGATGCTTTCCGTAACGGTTTTCAAAGCAGTCCGCGTCAAGGAGTCTTCACGTAACGGATGCATCGCCGTGGAAATAGGATTCAGCGTGTATATAGGACTCAACGTCTCTGAAGGCAGAATTGTAGGGGGATGGTGTGACGTCCGTCACACCATGTGTGACGCTCGTCACATAAGTGTATGCAGCGTGACGTTCGTCACAGCATCCGTGGCGGTCGTCACAGGCATGACGCCTGTGTCTTCTTTGGGCTAGGCTTGGCTTTTGCTATTTGTTTCTTTTCATTCCTTTTTGCACCTCCTTTTCTCCCTTTTTTTACTTGTGCTTCAAATAAGACACCTGAGACAAATAGAAAGGAAATACCGCGTAATATCTAATAAAATGCAGTAAATTGAAATAAATAATAATATAATTTAATTGAATTAAGTCCTAAAATATGATATAATTTCATGTTATCATATATTGGACTTGTCTGTCTGTTGAGATCTATTGACTGTTGTCTGTTTGTCTGAATGTAAATATTGACTGTTTTAGCTTTTCTTACAGGTACTTTAGCCGCTTTAACTCATTATTTGAGTTGCTTTGCTTGGCTTGTGGTTGGCATACCACTTAGGTAACTTCCTTAACTTCATGTAGTCTGGAAGACCTGTCATGTTATTTTGGCAGGCACCTGTCTGAAGCCCTCCTTATGAGGCAATGTTTGTGCTTGTTTACCTTTGTGCCATGTACATTTAAAGACCTCCTAAGTGAAGAGGCATTGGCAGATAAAAGGGATGTGTAATCCATCCCCTGCTATTCAGTTGTGTCATTCATCTTGCTCACACCCTGTGTTGATGCACTTTGAATAAAAACCCAAAATCTTGTTGTGTCAAGTCATGTGGAATAGAGTCCCACATTCTGGACTCCCACACATTCTTTGATTCAAGCTCACCCAGGCCTGGGTTAAGAGCTATGAGGCATAACCCTCATCTCCATTTCATCTGCTCACCCTAACTCTAAATTTTAGAGGTTAAGAGCCTGACTACCCATTCAAGTACTTGGCTTGTTTGTCAAGGTCGATATGACCCCTTGACTAAAGCCCAACCTTGCTTGAGCCCCTTTGTTGTGTATAGTGTGTGCTATTTGCTTTTGATGTTTATCTGCTTAGCTTCTCATCTCCTTTCTGTAGGAGTCGTATGATCAACTTTCGAGGAAGTTGAATGTACGTAGAGATAGACTTGAGTTGACTCACTGCCTGTGTGAGTCAAACTCTTGTTAGAAACCTCAACCTAGGACTATTATGGATTACATGATAACTATTAGGCTCGAGTCAGTCTCCCTTCTAGTTTGTCATTTCCCAGTCTCTGGTTAGGATAGAAATTTCTCCCCTGTTCAGGGGAACTACGTCGCCCTGATCCTCATACCAGATGAGGTACGTAGGCAGGAGATCATGCGAGATCTCTCCGGGCGCCCTTTTCTTTTTTGTGTGTGTTTTGCTTGCAGCTACTAGGTCCGAGTTCCCGACTCCCTTCTAGCCTGTGTTTTTAACCCTTCTGCTTTGCGTGTGTGTGTGAAGTCTGACGTAAGTCCAGCGATTGGCAGTCGGTTTCCCGTTGTTGTTTGTTTGGAGTCTGATGTAAGCCCAGCGATTGGCATTCGGTTTCCTTGTTTGTTTGTTGTATGCTTGGAGTCTGACGTAAGTCCAGCGATTGGCAGTCGGTTTCCTGTGGGTTGTGTGTGTGGAGTCTGATGTAAGTCCAGCGATTGGCATTCGGTTTCCTTGTTTGTGTTTGTTGTTTGGAGTCGGACATAAGACCAGCCATTGGTAGTCCGTTTCCAGTTGTGTGTTTGCCCTGACGTCTCAGCGTCTTTGTGTGTGTTTTGTTTCGGCGTGCGTTAGCCGAACTACGGTAGCTCTGATTCTCATTCCAGATGAGATACATAGGCATAGGATGCGATATCCTAGCGAGCCTGTTCCCCTCTTCTTCCATCTGTGTTTTATTCCAGTGTGCGTGCATTCTTTGAGCAGTTATTTAGCAACCTTATTCTTTTCTCTTGAGCATGGATCCCGTCGAGTACGACGGACGTGAGGGGGTGCTAATACCTTCCCCTTGCGTAACTGACTCCCGATCCTAGTAATCTCCGGTCGTAAGACCATTCCCTTTCCAGGTTTACTTCGAGCGTTTCCTTTCCCTCCTTTGGGATAAATAACGCACGGTGGCGGCTCTTTGTTTTTTTTTTTTCTTCCCGCCGGTTGTTTTTCGCGGATGCGACACTTATGTGTATAATTACCCTTTTGCCCTCATGTCTATATTGAACATAAGGCATAAACTGTGTCATCCTTGTCCAGTTCAATATTGGGCCCATAGACATTTATCCTGTTACGCATGATGGGCAAATTCCATCTAGGTTACTCATGTCCCTCAGCATGCTTCGTGGAGTACCCATCAACTGTCTTTATGGTCATCCAGTTACAGACAATGTTTGATCAGCAATAAGGCATTCGACTCTACATCTAGGGTCCATAGTGGTTTCAGGTCGAAGGGCGGTATACACCATTATCACCATGAGAATAACTTATGACACTTTGCATAACATTCTATATAGTATTCTCATAGCGGGTCAATCCAGTATAAATATTACTCTTAATATTCATTCCTATGTTTAAGACTTGATAACTCCTTATCCATGATCCATGAGATGTGATCATCAGTCTATATACATAATAGCCTTAATGCTTTAATGTTATTCCACTTCATAATAAAGCTCGACTACGGATACTTTAAGAACAATGTCCTTATGTTTAATGTGATCTCATGATTAAGTCACACTTGATACATTAAACGAACTAGCTATTATAGGGACTTTATTAAACAAACATAATAAAGAAAAATCCTTTTATTATTAATAAATAATTTGATACAAGTACCAAAAGTATTGGCCTCTAGGGCTTACACCAACAATCTCCCACTAGCACTAGAGCCAATCAGGCATACCCCTAATGCTCATAGATCTATAGTTGGCCATCATGCTTATGTTACGCAAGAGGCTTTATCAGTGGGTCAGCAATATTATCAAGTGTAGGTACTCTGCATATTTTCACATCTCCTCTATCTATTATCTCTCGAATGATGTGATAACGCCTAAGTATGTGTTTGGATCGTTGGTGAGATCTACGCTCCTTAGCTTGTGCGATAGCACCATTGTTATCACAATAGAGACCAATGGGATCCCCAATGCTAGGAACTATGCCAAGTTCACTAATGAACTTTTTGATCCAAACAGCTTCCTTTGCTGCACTTGAGGCAGCAATATACTCGGTCTCAGTTGTAGAATCAGCAACTATATCTTACTTTGAACTTTTCCAGCTCACAACGCCACCGTTTAAGCAAAACACATAACCAGATTGCGATCTAAAGTCACCCTTATCTGTCTGGAAGCTAGCATCGATGTATCCAATTACAGCAAGCTCTTCCTGACCTTCATATATCAAGGATGAGGCCTTAGTCCTTCTCAAATACTTAAGGATATTCTTGACAGCTACCAAATGAGCATCACCGAGATCAAATTGGTACCTACTCGTTGCACTTAAAGCATACGAGACATCTGGTTGAGTACATAACATGGCACACATGATAGATCCTATTGCAGATGCATATGGAATCTTATTCATGCGATCCCTTTCTTCCTTAGTTGAAGGGGATTGTGTTTTAGATAGACACAAGCCATGTTGCATATGTATGAATCCTTTCTTAGAATCATGCATATTAAAGCGTCTCAACACTTTGTCTATGTATGTACTCTGACTTAGGCCAACCAGTTTTTATGATCTATCTCTATAGATCCTGATTCCTAATATATAGGCTGCTTCACCCGGGTCCTTCATAAAAAAGCATTTCCCCAACCAAGACTTTACTTGTTGTAGGGTAGGGACATCATTTCCAATGAGTAATATGTCATCTACATATAATACCAGAAAAACGATCATGCTCCCACTAACCTTCTTGTAGACACAAGACTCATCTTCGTTCTTGATGAATCCAAATTGTTTTACTGTGTCGTCAAAACAAAGATTCTAGCTTCTGGAAGCTTGTTTCAATCCATAGATTGATCTTTGTAACTTACATATCTTTTGGGCTTCTTCTGGTATGTCAAATCCTTCAGGTTGTATCATGTACACATCCTTAAGAAGATTCCTATTAAGGAAAGCAGTTTTGACATCCATCTGCCATATTTCATAATCATGATATGCAGCGATAGCAAGTAAAACCCGAACAGATTTAAGCATTGCAACTGGTGAAAAGGTTTCATCATAGTCAACCCCATCAATTTATTTATATCCTTTTGAAACCAGTCTTGCCTTATAGGTATGTACCTTACCATCCATGTCAGTCTTCATTTTGAAGACCCACTTGCATCCTATAGGGTTAACTCCTACAGGAGGCTCTACCAAGGTCCAAACTTGGTTTGTGTACATGGAATCCATTTCAGATTCCATGGCTTCTAGCCACTTCTCAGACTCGGGACCAGTTATGGCCTCTTGGTAAGTCACAGGCTCATCTTGATCCATGAGTAATACATCACCTTGATCAATTATGAGATATCCATATCTCTCAGGTAGGTGACGTATCATGCTTGACCTACGATGGTCTTGTTCTACTTAAGCAGGTTGCTCTTCCACAACTACTTGTGTTTCCTTCTCTAATTTCTCCATAGGTGTATCAATGCTTTGTGATTCTTGAATTTCTTCAAGCTCTACTTTCCTCCCACTTATTCCTTTGGAAATAAAATCTTTTTCTAGGAAAACTCCAGTTCGAGCGACAAACACTTTGCCCTCAGAAGGATTGTAGAAGTAATACCCTCTTGTTTCTTTAGGATACCCCACAAATAGAATTTTTTTTAAAATAACCATGTTTTTAAAAAAAAAATACAAAAATAACCAACTTTTCAATTTTTTTTCCAAAATAACCATGTTTGGGGGTGGATGCGCCGGGGGAGTTGGCGCACCCCCCAAAAAATAAGAGGAGGCGCCAATACAGCTGGCGCCTGCATGTGTGTTTCTTTTGAAAATAAAATTTAATTTTGCAGCCAACAAAAATTGAACACACAACCTTTGGATCAATAGTAAAACACGTTACCATTGCACCACAGACCCTTCATGTTAATTTGTTTCATCATATATTTAATGAGCCATTGTTCTTAGATCATAAGAGAAAGACACTAAATTTTTATTTTAAATTTTAATATCTTAAATATATGAATTATATTCTTCAATATTTATATAATTTATTTATAATCAATATAAATTGCTATCCAACACCTTTCGACCGAATATGTATAGCTGATAAAACTTCATAATATTTATTATAAATACAATTGAAAAATTATATTATTTTAAATATAATATATTTTTAAATATTATATTACTTTTTATAAATAATATAATATATTAATACATGTCTAAGTTATATAAAATAATACTTAAATATTTAATATATAAAAACTTAATAAAAATATAAATACATTATAAAATAAAACACAAAATAATTGAATATTAATTTGAATATATTAATATATAATATTTTTAAAAATTAAAGAATAGAGATAAAATTTAATAAAATGAAAAAAGAACAATATATTTTTTAAAAATAAAACATTATAATAAATCAGATATTTATTAATAATAAAATAAATACTATCAATTATTTTTTAAAAATCGTGCATAACTTAAATGAGATACTTTCTTCGTCCTAAATAATAATTTCTTTATGATATTTCACACAAATTTAGATTATAATTAATTTTATAAATAAATAAATTATATATCATTTATTAATGATATGAAAAGATGATGAAATAAAAGAATAATATAAATAATAGATAGTATGATAAGAAAAACTTATTAATATTTAATTTATATTGCAAAACAACTTAAAATATAAAACAAAATATTTTACAAAATAGGAGTAACATATAATTTAAAATGGAAATAGCAATTTATATTGATTATAAATAAATTATATAAATATTGAAGAATATAATTCATATATTTAAGATATTAAAATTTAAAATAAAAATTTAGTGTCTTTCTCTTATGATCTAAGAACAATGGCTCATTAAATATATGATGAAACAAATTAACATGAAGGGTCTGTGGTGCAATGGTAACGTGTTTTACTATTGATCCAAAGGTTGTGTGTTTGATTCTTGTTGGCTGCAAAATTAAATTTTATTTCTAAAGAAACACACATAGGCGCCAGCTGTATTGGCGCCTCCTCTTAATTTTAGATTTTTTTTTGAAAAGTTGGTTATTTTCGTATTTTTTTTTGAAAAGTTGGTTATTTTCGTTTTTTTTTTGAAAAACATGATTATTTTAAAAAAAAATCCCACAAATAAACATTTGTCAGATTTGGGCTCAAGCTTAGTTGAAATTTGTCGTTTCACATAAACTTCGCAACCCCAAATCTTCATGTAAGACATATGTGGTTTCTTACTACTCCATATCTCATATGGTGTCTTCTCAACCTTTTTGGATGGGACACGGTTAAGTGTGTAAGCTGTTGTCAATAGTGCATGTCCCCAAAAGGAGTTTGGAAGATCGGCGTGACTCATCATGGATCGGACCATGTCTAACAAGGTTTGATTTCTTCACTCAGATACACCATTCTATTGAGGTGTTCCAGGAGGAGTAAGTTGGGATATGATCCCACACTCTTTCAGATGGTCATCAAACTCTAGGCTTAAATACTCACCACCTCGATCTGATCGAAGAGTTTTAATATTCTTACCTAGTTGGTTTTTGACCTCATTCTTGAATTCCTTGAATTTTTCAAAGGACTCTAATTTGTGTTTCATTAAATACACATAGCCATATCTACTGAAATCATCAGTAAATGTGATGAAGTACTGAAAACCTCCTATGACTGGTATGTTTAGTGGTCCATATACATCAGTATGTATGAGGGCCAAAAGATCATTAGCTCTTTCACCTTTTTCTGTGAATGGAGACTTTGTCATCTTTCCAATTAAACAAGATCTGCATGTCTCATATGATTCATAATCAAAAGAGTCCAAGAGTCCATCTTTATGGAGTTTGGAAATGTGTTTCTCATTTATGTGGCCTAATCGACAATGCCAAAGGTAGGTTGGATTTAACTCATTAGGTTTCACCCTTTTAGTATTAATGTTATAAATAGGCATTTTAAGATCAAGGACATATAGTCCATTGTTCATTTGTGTCGTAGCATAGAATATATCATTCAAATAAATTGAGCAACAATTGTTCTTTATTATAAATGAAAATCCAAACTTGTCCAAACAAGAAACGAAAATAATATTCCTGCTAATTGCAGGTACATAATAATAGTTCTCTAACTGAATTATTAAACTACTAGGTAAAGTCATTACATAAGTTCCTACGGATAAAGCAACAACCTTTGCTCCATTGCCAACTCGTAGGTCAACTTCACCTTTTGCCAAATCTCTATTCCTTTTTAGCCCCTACACATTGGTACAAATGTGAGAACCGCATCCAGTATCTAATACCCATGATGCAAAACTAGATAAATTAATTTCAATAACAAAAATACCTGAAGTTGAAGTCTCTACTCCATTCTTCTTATCTTCCAGGTACTTTGGGCAGTTTCTCTTCCAGTGTCCGGTCTTACCGCAATAGAAGCAGGTGCCTTCCTTTGTTATGCCTCCACTAGGCTTCAAAGCAGCATTAGTGGGTTTGGGTTTGGCAACTTCCTTGCCTTTCCCTTTATCACCCTGCTTGGTGGGTCTTTTATTTTGTCTCTTTCCATTTCCGATCATCAGAATGGACTTCCCTTTTGACTTCAGATTCTGCTCAGCAGTTCTTAACATGACTAGCAGTTCAGGAAGAGATTTGTCCATATCATTCATATTGAAATTAAGGACAAATTGACTGAATCTATCTGGCAACGATTGCAAGATCAAATCAGTCGCAAGTTCCTTTCCGAGGGGAAAACCCAATCTCTCAAGGTTCTCCACATACCCAATCATCTTGAACACATGGGGACCTATAGGGGCTCCCTAATCTAACTTGCCTTGAAAAAGGGCTTTTGAAACTTCAAACCTTTCATGCCTTGCTTGCTCTTGATAGAGCATCTTCAGGTGTTCGATCATATCGAACGCTGCCATATTCTCATGTTGCTTTTGCAACTCTGAGTTCATGGCAGCTAGCATGAGGCAAGCAGTCTCATGGTGCAGAACTAAGAGGTTCCTCTTCAGGAACAGGTTTCTCTAAGACATACAGCTTTCTATCATGTTTGAGGACAATCCTCAGATTTCGGTGTCAATCCAGAAAATTTATCCCAGACAATTTTTCCTTGTTAAGGATTGATCGCAAAACGTTGTTAGAGGTGTTTGTTGTCATGGTAATCTACATAAAAATAACGAAAATATAAGTATCAATAACATATTTAATTAGGCCTTTAATTAAATATGCTCCCACTATTTTACTCAACACAAATGACCCTCACCATTTGACTCGGAAAATCCCGTTGGAAGATTTTCTAGTGGGTCGAGATCCACATTTCACTTTGTTTTAAGTCCACGTAGGCTGATTACACAAAACTAGGTTATTTAGGTAGGAACTTCTTCCAATTGTATCTAATACAACTCTCAAATATTTTAGTTGGGTGAATAACTCCTTATTCCAATCCATCACATGGATCATTTCCAACTCTTGCTTCTAAACATATATAATCTTATTATAATTTGTTTAGTTAAGTTTGACCCATTGTTTTAGCAATTGGATATTACAGTTATCCCATCGCACCTTACTAATATAGAACATGCACCTCGCGTAGGCGAAACCTACATTATCCGATACTAGTCTTGATGAGTGCTAAAACTTGGAAAGCATAAACTTAATATTTAATTTGAGGGAATTTGCAATTATTCTGATCTCACCGGCTTATTTATCATATAAATCGTCTCTCACCTGCATCAACATAGATTCACATGCATCAACATACATAATGAAACAGTTATGGCCCCTAGCGCAATTGTTCTCCCAAGCCAATGAGAGAACCTAAGCTAACCTAATAACGATCTAAGCTTCTCCAAGCAAGATCTTCAAGGTTGTCCTCCTTTGATATTATATTCTTCTCTTTCTTCATAACATTACATTACATAAAAAAAACTCGTTTTACATACGAGGGAGTGAGATGAGAAAAGAAATTACATTAAGAGATTAAAAGAGGGGCACGACACGCAGGTCGTATTTTAAAATCCCAAAACAAAATAAAGGAAAACTAAGGCCATAACCGATCACCATAAGATAATAATAATAAACACATTATTATTATTAATTTAAATTCTGTTAATTAATTAAAACCAAATTAAATTTCGGCGACCGATCACACTGCGGGGTTGCAGGGGCAGCGCCCCGACTCTAAATTTTAATGAATAATTCATTTGAAGTTGACGTCGTTTTTCGCATCAACACTTGATACTTTAAAGCACAACTCATGCGCAGTCACAATCCTAATCGCATAACTCTTTGACAGCACAACCCTTGTGTCGTCATTAACCCTAATTCACCATTTTCAGACCGTCAAACACACCTCAATTGTTAATTCTATATGATTGATCAACACGTCATTGCTTCACCATACTAATGTCGGATCAAGAAGCAAATGACCATTGATCGCTCAAAGGAAAACAACCATTAAGTGTTTGAATGAACGAAACAAAAACAGTATATCATATATACTATATTTTGCATCAGGATTACTTATATCATATATATAACTTGATCGATCTCAATTACGTAACCTATGGACGATCGATGTATCGCTGCTTCACCATACTAACATCGGATTTCGAAGCATAGTCAACATCAATCATCCAAATCGTACACACATGATTTCAAATTTAATTACTCGTTTATTATTTGGTTCATTCTATCTTTTAATCGTATTAATACAGAAAATACAGAAAATAAACAGTTATCAGATGCATGGTTTCGTAAGTGGCTCTGATACCACTGAAGGAGAAAAGCAATCCAAAATGCAGCGAAATTTAAAAATTTCTACTTTAGTGATTCTTACGAATGGGCATGATTAGTGATAGAATCGTTACCTCTTGTGGCGATTGTAACCTTTGATGCGGATCTACGGAGAGATCATGAACGTTGAACAATGACAACACCTCTACTCATCCACATGAACGGATTCCTTCAATCTCAGTGCTAGCTGCTACAAATGAAGGCTTTGAGTGAGTGAGTGAGTGAGAGAGAGAGAGAGAGAGAGAGAGAGAGAGAGAGAGAGAGAAAGAGAGAGAGAGAAACAAAATTGCAACTGCGCAAATGCTTCTGCACAAGGGTTCTATTTATAGAACCACTTGTGTGGGCTGCAAGCTAAAAAGCCCACTTAAGTGTATCTGGCCCATATCTTATAATATGCCAAAATCACTTAAGCTCGTGGTACCTTATCATATTTCGTATTCTACTTAAGTACACCATACCTTACGATGTTCTACAATTCACTTAAGTGCATCGTACCTTACACTGTTCCTTAGTTACTATATCTCCCATCAATCCGTATTTTTGTGTGTGACCTTGTAGGTTTTCGCGGCATTGGGAATTATATTAAATCACGTATTTAACATAATAAACAGTTAACGGTATCTAGCAACACATCACTGCTACCCAAGACACGAAAATGTCATGTGATCGTACAAATCCTTTTGTGATAATACTTATGTGTACAATTACCCTTTTTCCCTTATGTCTATATTGAACACAAGGCATAGACCGTGTCATCCTTGTCCAGTTCAATATTGGGCCCATAGACATTTATCCTGTTACGCAGGATGGGAAAATTCCATCTAGGTCACTCATGTCCCTCAGCATGCTTCGTGGAGTACCCATCGACTGTCTTTATGGTCATCCAGTTACGGACAATGTTTGATCAATAATAAGGCATTTGACTCTACATCTAGGGTCCATAGTGGTTTCAGGTCGAAGGGTGGTATACACCATTATCACCATGAGAATAACTTATGACACTTTGCATAACATTCTATATAGTATTCTCATAGCGGGTCAATCCAGTATAAATATTACTCTTAATATTCATACCTATGTTTAGGACTTGATAACTCCTTATCCATGATCCATGAGATGTGATCATCAGTCTATATACATAATAGTCTTAATGCTTTAATGTTATCCCACTTCACAATAAAGCTCGACTACTGATACTTTAAGAACAGTGTCCTTATGTTTAATGTGATCTCATGATTAAGTCACACTTGATACATTAAACGAACTAGCTATTTTAGGGACTTTATTAAACAAACATAATAAAGAAAAAGCCTTTTATTATTAATAAATAATTCGATACAAGTACCAAAAGTATTGGCCTCCAGGGCTTACACCAACAAGCCTATCATCAATGATGTTGGCATGCCATAGGGTTGTTTTAGACCAGACATGGGCATTGTGAAATTTATGGCAAAAGGCCTGAAGTCACTTTCCATGGTCGGCCTAGGAGTTAGAGGGTGACCCTGTGTTATTGATGGGGAGAATACCACCCTTTCTTGCGCAGTCGGTGGCATGGCCGTCATGCTGGATATGGAGGGAATTGCTTCATTCGAATTTGCAACGACTATGCCTTCCCCCGTGTTATCGTACGATTGTTCTCCATTGTTGTTATTATTTTTGGGATTTTCCATTCTTGCAACATATCTCCACATTGGTTTTATAATGTATTTTTTGGTTATCCTAACACTCCTCAATCTCATGCACACTCACAAATTTGATAAGTTTCACAAATGAAGAACTTATGCAAATTTTAAAGAAAAAAGTAAGGTTTCACACAAATGGTCCTACTGGGCGTGCCAATTTGTTTACTGTGAAATTTGATAAATAAAAAAGTTTGATTTCACTTAAGGGATTAAACTCGAAAAGATCACATGACATATTGTGCAAAAATTATGAGTTTGAAACATGTTTAAATTTAAAGTTGAAAGTAAAATATTTGAAAATAACTTCAAAAGAAATAAAGAACTTAATTCATCGAATGGAACGCACATACATACATTTTCATAACACTCTTTTCTCACTAAACACTTGGATACTTTGAGTTTTTCGAATTTGTGTACAATTGCGGACGCCTAAAACTACAAGTAAACTCTACTTATATACTAGTCCTAACATAACCATTTACAACAGTTGCCACATCAAATCAATCCACATCTTCGTATCCATGCAATCTTCGATCTTGATAGGCTTCCACGTGTCCTAGAGTAACTTCATGATATTATCCACTTGCTTCGTTCGACTGTGTAGAGTAACATTATATTGAAACTGATTACTTGATAAATTCAACTAAGGTTAGCATTGTCTTTCTAAAAGATAAATTCTTCAAAATACATGTTCCAACTCCATGGTTGTGGCTGACCACTTCGACCTAGATCATAAACCCAAATAACAAATCAAAACTTTTCAAATCCTTACAATCAAGGCATGTGTAGAAAATTTGAGGTAACAGTGGGGGAGGGTAATTCCCTTTAAGATTGTCTTCGAGAGGCATGCATTGTGGCAACAATGTGTGAAAGAGTCTAGATGTGCTACAGGAAAGGTGGATTGGAAGTTTATGGATAAATAAGTGTATGAAGTTGTATTTGATAGCACTTCTAATAATGGTGACATTGAATCAGTGTCTTCTTCCTCAGGTTCAATCTGAAGGAGAATTGCGATCCAAAACGCAGCGGAATTTAAAAATTTCTCCTTTAATGATCCTTACGAATGGGCATGATCAGTGATAGAATTGTTACCTCTTGTGGCGATCACGAACGTTGAACGATGACAACGCCTCTACTCAGTCCACACGAACGGATTCCTTCAATCTCAGTGCTAGCTGCTACAAATGAAGGCTTTGAGTGAGAGAAAGAGAGAAACAAAATTGCTAGAGTGATAATGCTTCTACCCAAGGGTTCTATTTATAGAACCACTTGTGTGGGTTGCAAGCTAAAAAGCCCATTCAAGTGTATATGACCCATATCTTATAATATGCCAAAATCACTTAAGCTCGTGGTACCTTACCATATTTCGTATTCTACTTAAGTACACCGTACATTATGATATTCTATAATTCACTTAAGGGCACCGTACATTACGGTATTCCTTAATTACTCTATCTCTCATCAATCCGTCCTTTGTGTGTGACCCTATAGGTTTTCGCGGCATTGGTAATTATATTAAATCACGTATTTAACATAATAAACAGTGAGCGGTATCTAGCAACACATCACTGCTACCCAAGACACGAAAATGTCATGTGATCTGACAAATCCTTCTGTGATAATAATTATGTGTATAATTACGCTTTTGCCCTTATGTCTATATTGAACACAAGGC
The DNA here is from genome assembly GCF_024323335.1 of Lathyrus oleraceus. Classification (NCBI taxonomy): domain Eukaryota; kingdom Viridiplantae; phylum Streptophyta; class Magnoliopsida; order Fabales; family Fabaceae; genus Lathyrus; species Lathyrus oleraceus. The sequence goes on along the minus strand of NC_066584.1, from coordinate 314,443,278 downwards.
ATAGACCGTGTCATCCTTGTCCAGTTCAATATTGGGCCCATAGACATTTATCTTGTTACGCAGGATGGGCAAATTCCATCTAGGTCATTCATGTCCCTTAGCATGCGTCGTGGAGTACCCATCAACTGTCTTTATGGTCATCCAGTTACGGATAATGTTTGATCAGCAATAAGGCACTCGACTTTACATCTAGGGTCCATAGTGGTTTAAGGTCGAAGGGTGGTATACACCATTATCACCATGAGAATAACTTATGACACTTTGCATAAAATTCTATATAGTATTCTCATAGCGGGTCAATCCAGTATAAATATTACTCTTAATATTCATACCTATGTTTGAGACTTGATAACTCCTTATCCATGATCCATGAGATGTGATCATCAGTCTATAAACATAATAGTCTTAATGCTTTAATGTTATCCCACTTCACAATAAAGCTCGACTACAGATACTTTAAGAATAGTGTCCTTATGTTTAATGTGCTCTCATGATTAAGTCACACTTGATACATTAAACAGACTATCTATTCCAGGGACTTTATTAAACAAACATAATAAAGAAAAAGCCTTTTATTATTAATAAACAATTTGATACAAGTACCAAAAGTATTGACCTCTAGGGCTTACACCAACACAATCAACATCATCACGAAGCTTCTCACTGACTCTTTTAATGACGAGGTTTTGAGTTACGTTTTTCTTCGACGATCCTTGGGTGGAGAATTTCAAGAAGGCCTTGAACTGTCTAATATCTGAGATGAGGCCGATATCATATTTTGGAACCGTGCATCCCAAGAGAGAAGGTTTAAATGTGATGACAGCCCGACGTGCTTGATTAATACTCATACTTCAACCCCAATGTTATTGACGAATTTGGCGTGGGTATCACTTTTTCTTTCTTCCAAATTGAACTTCTAAAAACCCTAAATGTCACTCCTTCCCAAATTTATCCTAGCATATGGGATTTTTCCCGAGCATTTAAGGTTATGTATTGGGGTCTTAAGATCACGTCCATCATTGACATCTTCTTTTCTTTCTTTGGATCTAATGGTGTGTATAAAGGAGGTTGGGTTTCTAATAATTTTATGCATGGATGAACTTTCCTTTCCCCACTAAACTTCGAACTATAAGTGCTGGAAGGAAAAATTCCTTCAGGTCAGGGGTGGTGCCCATTGCCTGAAAGTCATATATGAGGAAGATGGAACGTACTAGTTTCCTCTTTATTGGACCAGTGACCCCTTTCTATTATGGTCTATGACCCCCATAAACTTAGTGCCACTAAAAGATAGGCAATTGATCTTCTGGATTAACTTCAGGCTATGTGGGTGCGTGACTTGTTCAAGTATGAAGACAAATTAGATAGATTGGTCGGCTATCTTGGTAAAGTAAATTTCCTAACATACTATTTGTTTTTTCTTTATCCGACACCTGACTTGATTTTTTATTGTCTATGCAGAAAAGATTATTAACATTACAGTGGCCCAAAAGAATGCACTTATGGCTCAGGCCAAAGCCCACCGATGAAAAGTCTAGTCTGTGCATCAGAGTGATCTAACCGGACTTCAAAATTGGGCCACTAAAAAGAGAAAAAATGTGCCAGAAGGAACCATGGTGAAGGTCATTCCTGTTACAAACCAACCCGTTGCTAGAACCTCTAAGTCACCTCCGGCGAAGAAGAATAAGGGGTGCCCATAGATTCATTGTTGGTGACGTGACCCTAACCTTCATAGATCAAAAAGCATATGTCTTGTTGGGAAGAAAATTAAGGGAAACCATGTGGCTCCTCTTTCAAAAACAATAATGAATTCAAGTTTTAGGATGAGAGTTTGACGACTTAGGTTTCCAATACAACCACCTTCATTCTACTAAAGATGTCGATAAGGCCAACACTATGGGCGACCAAAAGTTACTCCAACATTTGGGAACTTACCTTATGAGGGGTTGTGTTATAGATCGAACTTTGTATGAGGTCACTGATTCTTTCGACCAACAGGCGACTGATTTGAGTCTTGAGCTTTCCAAGAGGAAGGAAGCTCAAGTTACGTATCATAATATTCTTAACTCACCTAACAAAAAGACTTTTGGGCTTGAAAAGGAACTAAAATCATCCCAAGATGAACGCAATTCCCTCAAATATGTGAAGGAGTCCATGGAGCTCGGCTGCAAATCACACTACAAGAAACTTTCTCAAGTCTTGCAGGAGGTAATTTTGCTCAAAGAGACCATCGAGGGACTCAAGAAGAACCTTCAGGAGAAACGTATGATTGGCCTTTTATCTAGGGATCAAGGTTTTGAAAATCCAAAACCCGGGCCATCGACCTCTACCCCTCATCCTTGACTTATCCAAGCTGAATTATTTGAAGGTGGTGGTGGAAGGACGTCTAGTGGACAAAGCTGGCACTTATTCAAATATTGAACCCAATAATTTTATTAAACCTAAATTTGTCAGTGGAGGTTAGGCGCATGAGAAGACTAATGCAGATGTGGTTCAAGACGAGAATATTGTGGCATCCACCCGTGAGGCATATATCTCTTAATTTCTTTGTTGTTTATAGATTTTTATCCCCTTGAGGGTTTTATATAATTATACTTGTTGTTATTTTAATTTATTTTTCCTAACTCATTTTGTATAATTTTTTTAAAGCATTGTTTGTTTGTATTTATGATTCTTAACATAGAGTTTTCACTTAGCACACAGAATCAGGTGAGTCCTATCCTTGAGCATTTAATAAACGTTATTTGTATGAGAAACCCAGGGATTAACAATTTTTGTTTCTTGCACTTTTTTTTGGATTAAGTGACACGAATAGCCCATTGGGTTTCAACCTTTTTCTCCATGTGAAAATCATGGGTTAAGTGACATAGAAAGCCCAATAGGTTCTAGTCTTTTTCTCCATATGGAAGTATTGGGTTAAGTTATACTCATAGTGCGGTACATTTCAGCCTTTTTATCCTTGTGGAAGTCTTGAGTTAAGTGACACGGAGAGCTCGATGGATTCTGGCCATTTGCTCCATGTAGAAGTCTTAGGTTAAGTGACATGGGGAGACCGATAGATTTCTGCCTTTTGCTCCTTGTGGAAGTCTTAGGTTAAGTGACAGAGATACCCTGATGGATTTCAGCCTTTTGCTCCCTTTGGAAGTCTTTGGTTAAGTGACATGGAGAGACTAGTGGGTTCTAGCCTTTTTCCCCTTTTGCAAGCCTTGGGTTAAGTGACATGTGTCATACCCTAAATTTTATCCCAACCCTTTTAACCATTTCATTAACTCATTTGCATCACACTTCTTTGCATTCTTTGACATGGCTCGCTAAGGTCAACAAAAGTCAACCAAAAGTCAATTGTTGGTCTAATTGATCAATATAGTTTTGTTCTTAAGCATCATATTAAGATGGTTCATTTCATTCATCATATCACATTTCCTTACTTATAAAAATCCAAAGTCAACATTTGTCTTAAAAGATTATTCTTTCTAATTTCACATTATTCTATCCATTCATCATTCATCATCTTTCTCATTAATAAAAAAGTAAATAAAGTCAACATTAAGCCAAGTGAGAAAGTCAACATGGTGGTCCAAAAAGAAAGAAAAATATGAAAAGGTTTTGGTGGTACATGACTATATGTGATTCCCTCATTTATCCAAGTACATATTTTATGGTTTTTTGTTAACCAAGTACCAAAATTTTGGATTCATTTCTCATTTCATGTACCATTTACCATCATATCATCCACCACTCTTACATCACATTTGAAAGCAAAAAGATTTGAATTATGAAGTAATTTGTATTTTGTTCATTCATGTTCATTTTATCCAAATTTGAATTTCAATTCTTACCATTGCTACAATATCCATTCATTCACTAATCACTCATTAATCATGCATCATTTCATTTGATTTTTATTGATTTACATTCAAAGTAAAACAAGGGAAACAAGTGATGTGAGACAAATTTTGGACTTGATTTTGAATTTACCACATCGCAACATTACTTCTTACCATGGATCAGGTACATGATCATCACACTATTATTATCATGAATAACCATCACCAACATAATGAAAATGAAAAAATATAAGTCAATCAATTTGAATATGAATAAATATTTTAATTTCACCTCATTTAATTTGTTACATCACCACACGATTTTTGCACATGAACAAGATTGAACCATGCACTTTTCAACATGTTCAATTCAAATTACAAAAAACATGAGAATTTGAAATTAATAATTCGAATTTCATTTGAATTTCAAGATTATTACATTACAATTTGAGAATTAAAACTTGCACATGGACCACTAACAAACCACACACGGTTTGCACATCCCCGTTCTCCACAAAATTCGCAACAAATCTTTACATTTCCCTCCCAATTTTTTTACTCCTCACATGATTCGTAACAAAATCACACTCTCACACAAAAAATCTTCCAATTCACACAAATTCTCACTCATTTTCATCACTTTTCACACACTTGAAATTACTTTTCACACACTCACACTATACCCTAATCTATGCCTATTTAAGCTAGCTCTAATTCACACACAAAAGGGGAATTCAAAACCTACAAATAATACACAAAACTTCACACTATGAACAAGTAAATTGTAACACCTTAAAATCCAAAACCTTCATTTAGAGCTCCTTGTTGTAGCAATTAGAGCTTCTCATTGAAGCTCTAATTAAGCTGAGCTTAACTCCTTCAAGCAACCTCAGTCAAAGCTTGATGGAATGCACAGTAGCAACAGAGGAAAGTAGTAGAAGAAGAAGAAGAAATAATTATAATCATAATAGTAAAGGAAGTGAAATAAAGGAGAGCTAAAAGGCTAAGATCATGCTACCTGAAAGTTAAAGCTTGTTGGAGTTCTTCACCAGAGTAGTTTGCTCCAATTTGGTACCTATTGCATGATTTAACACGCTTTCTGTTTGATTTTACACTTCTGCGTATGCCATAGATGTTTTCCCTAAATTAATTATAGTGTTTGATGCTTAACATGTGTAGATCAGACATATTTTTAAACTTAGGGATCTATTTTCTTTGTTTCGATCCGCTTAATTTGTTGCACTTTTTTTTAGGGTGGATTTGTGGTTAAGGTTGAATTTGAGCTAGGGTTTGTATTTATTGTATGAGGGTCTGGGTAGTTTTAATGGTTTCTGGAAAATCACCTCAAGAACATTCAAGATGTTCTTGAGATGTTCATCATGTTTTTCGTTTTTTCTGGAAATTTGAGGGGTTTGGATCCTAGAGAGAGGCGATAAAAAGTTTTCTTCATGTTACTTAGAGAGAGAAGTAGAATTGGGATATGATAGAGGGACCACCGATCCCCTCTTTTATGCGTAATCCTCTTCCCCTCAGGTTGAGCCATGTGGCATCCTCCATGGCCCTTGATTTAGTTGACTGGACTTTAACTCAGTGACTTCTGTACATGAGTCCCAACCATGTGCCCTCCATCTAAGCCTTTTGATCTTTGTTGACTACTATACGGATCTGATGGCAATGGGAAAGTCAACATTCCCCTAATTTTGACTTCGACCATATTGGGCTTTCCTCCTTAATGGGCCTTCCTTCGTTAATCACACCCGCCTTTTCCTTTTCTCACCTCCTGATTGTGTGATGGGGAAATGTTGGGCCTCTTATCTAAGCCCATATACCTTTTAGGTGCCACATCCCATGGGTCTCTATTTGCAGCCTTTTATGTTTATTTTATTTTTATTTTCTTTTTGTTTTATGCCAAACTCATTTCTGTTTTTTGCTTTTACACCATCCATTTTCACTTCTCACCCCTCTTTATTTTCATTTTTATTATTATTTCTTATTAATTAATTTATATTTAATTAATTTAGATTAATTAAATAAAATTTATTATTATAAATAAATAAAAATAATTATTTTGTTTTTAATAAAACAAACTTCAAACCAAAATTCAATCAAACCACATTAATCAACGTCAAGTCATTTTCCCAACTAAATCATTTTCTTCTCACAATGAAAGCGAATGCCTTTTTAAAAAAAGGATTCAAATACTTAAATCATTTGTATCAATAAAATTGGATTTAAAAGGACAATTGGGGGAATACTCTTTTGATCCCCGAATAATCGAACCCAAAATGTATGCATCGTTCCAACCAATTACTCGTCTTCCATCAAAATCAAACTATTTTTCACAATTGAATCACTTAACTCTCATGATCAAATAAAACTATTTTCACAACAAAATCAAATCATTTTCCATTAAAATTCGTCTTCAAACATTTTCTCAATAAAATCGGACTAAAAAAGGACTATTGAATGCACACTCTTTTGATCCCCGAATAATTGGACTTGACACGTACGCCTCATCCCAATCAAGCATTCGTCTTACGCCAAAAAAAACATAACCAAAATTTGATTAAAAAATGACAATTGGGTGCACACTCTTTTGATCCCCGAATAATCGGACCTGAGGCGTACGCCTCATTCCAATCAATAATTTGTCTTTCGCAAATAATTTTCATAAATAATTGGACTAAAAAGGGTAGTTGGGTGCACAATCTTTTGATCCCCGAATAATCGAACATGAACTGCACATCTTGTACCAACTGATGATTCGTCTTCCACCTAAAAGCAACTTCAACTCATCAAACATACATTTTTTCGTCCAAGCGCGACCGTAAATTTTTTCATAAATTAATTATGTTTTATCCATTCCAACGCGAACAAACAATCCTTCAGCCTCCCATGCGCGAGCAACAAGCAATTTTTAACTGCTCGAATGTGACCTAAACTTTGTTCACTAAAATTGACCGACCAACAAATATTTGCTACAAAGATTTGTTTAGTTTTAAAAAGATTTGATATAGGGTTTTGATTCAGATGGTAGCTTTTAGCAAGTTTCAAGTTGTAACAAAAATCAATAATAATGAATATGATTCTTTTTGTTTTTGGCTTTTGATCCATTTGAAATTTTCACTCATGCATTTTTTTGGTGTTTTTGGTGATTATTGGATTTATTGACTTAGTTGACCTAGGATTTGACCGAACTTAGACTCACGATAAAAATAAAAATAAATATAATAACAATAATAATAATAATAGAAACTAATAGTGATAATTAGCTAAAGTTAAAAGCGAAAAAAAAATAAAGTACTAATAATGACTATAATAAGCTAATAATAGTAAAATAAAAATAATAACAAAATAAACTAATAGTAATATTAATAATAAAAAGAAATAATAATATAAAAAACTATAAAAATAAAAATACTAATACTAATGTTTAAATTTGCTAGTATAAAATATAAATATAAGATGAAAAAAAATAAAAAATGAACTTAACAAATAAGATTAGATGAATTTTTTTTAAAAAGTCAAAATGGTCCTCCTTTGACTTTTGGATCATTAGAGTTGACCCTTTGACTTACACAGATGATGAGCTCAAATGAAACGTTATGTCTCAGATGACATTGGTCTGACCCAGATGAAATGAAATTAACTAAGGATTCAAATGCAGATGACCTATATTGATGCAGGGTATGGACTTAATGAAGGAGAAGGGCGATCCAAAATGCAGCGGAATTTAAAATTTCTCCTTTAATGATCCTTACGAATGGGCATGATCAGTGATAGAATCGTTACCTCTTGTGGCGATTGTAACCTTTGATGCAGATCTACGGAGCGATCACGAACGTTGAACAATGACAACGCCTCTACTCAGTCCACACAAACGGATTCCTTCAATCTCAGTGCTAGCTGCTACGAATGAAGGCTTTGTGTTTGTGTGTGTGTGTGTGTGTGTGTGTGTGTGTGTGTGTGAGAGAGAGAGAGAGAGAGAGAGAGAGAGAGAGAGAGAGAGAGAGAAACGAAACTGCAACTACACAAATGCTTCTACACAAGGGTTCTATTTATAGAACCACTTGTGTGGGCTGCAAGCTAAAAAGCCCATTCAAGTGTATATGGCCCATATCTTATAATATGCCAAAATCACTTAAGCGCGTGGTACCTTACCATATTTCTTATTCTGTTTAAGTACACCATACCTTATGATGTTCTACAATTCACTTAAGGGCACCGTACATTACGATATTCCTTAGTTACTCTATCTCTCATCAATCCATCCTTTGTGTGTGACCCTGTAGGTTTTCGCGGCATTGGAAATTATATTAAATCACGTATTTAACATAATAAACAGTTAGCGGTATCTAGCAACACATCACTGCTACCCAAGACACGAAAATGTCATGTGATCTGACAAATCCTTCTGTAATAATAATTATGTGTATAATCACCCTTTTGCCCTTATGTCTATATTGAACACAAGACATAGACCGTGTCATCCTTGTCCAGTTTAATATTGGGCCCATATACATTTATCCTGTTACACAGGATAGGCAAATTTCATCTAGGTCACTCATGTCCCTTAGCATGCTTCGTGGAGTACCCATCAACTGTCTTTATGGTCATCCAGTTACGGATAACGTTTGATCAGCAATAAGGCACTCGACTCTACATCTAGGGTCCATAGTGGTTTCAGGTCGAAGGGTGGTATACACCATTATCACCATGAGAATAACTTATGACACTTTGCATAACATTCTATATAGTATTCTCATAGCGGGTCAATCCAGTATAAATATTACTCTTAGTATTCATACCTATGTTTAAGACTTGGTAACTCCTTATCCATGATCCATGAGATGTGATCATCAGTCTATATACATAATAGTCTTAATGCTTTAATGTTATCCTACTTCATAATAAATCTCGACTACGGATACTTTAAGAATAGTGTCCTTATGTTTAATGTGATCTTATGATTAAGTCACACTTGATACATTAAACGGACTATATATTCTAGGGACTTTATTAAACAAACATAATAAAGAAAAAGCCTTTTATTATTAATAAATAATTCGATACAAGTACCAAAAGTATTGGCCTCTAGGGCTTAAACCAACAATCTCCCACTAGCACTAGAGTCAATCAGGCATACCCCTAATGCCCATAGATCTAGTATGGCCATCATGCTTCTGCTGCGCAAGAGGCTTTGTCAGTGGGTCAGCAATATTGTCAAGTGTAGGTACTCTGCATATTTTCACATCTCCTCTATCTATTATCTCTCAAATGAGGTGATAACGCCTAAGTATGTGTTTGGATCGTTGGTGAGATCTAGGCTCCTTAGCTTGTGCGATAGCACCATTGTTATCACAATAGAGACCAATGGGATCCACAATGCTAGGAACTATGCCAAGTTCACTAATGAACTTTTTGATCCAAACAGCTTCCTTTGCTGCACTTGAGGCAGCAATATACTCGGCCTCGGTTGTAGAATCAGCAACTGTATCTTGCTTTGAACTTTTCCAGCTCACAGCGCCACCGTTTAAGCAAAACACATAACCAGATTGCGATCTAAAGTCACCCTTATCTGTCTGGAAGCTAGCATCGATGTACCCAATTACAGCCAACTCTTCCTGACCTCCATATATCAAGAATGAGTCCTTAGTCCTTCTCAAATACTTAAGGATATTCTTGACAGCTACCCAATGAGCATCACCAGGATCAGATTGGTACCTACTCGTTGCACTTAAAACATACGGGACATCTGGTCGAGTACATAACATGGCATACATGATAGATCCTATTGCAGATGCATATGGAATCTTATTCATGCGATCCCTTTCTTCCTTAGTTGAAAGGGATTGTGTTTTTTATAGACACATGCCATGTTGCATAGGTATGAATCCTTTCTTGGAATCATGCATATTAAAGCGTCTCAGTACTTTGTCTATGTACGTACTCTGACTTAGGCCAAACAGTTTTTGTGATCTATCTCTATAGATTCTGATTCCTAATATATAGGCTGCTTCACCTAGGTCCTTCATAGAAAAGCATTTCCCCAACCAAGACTTTACTTGTTGTAGGGTAGGGACATCGTTTCCAATGAGTAATATGTCATCTACATATAATACCAGGAAAGCGATCATGCTCCCACTAACCTTCTTGTAGACACAAGGCTCATCTTCGTTCTTGATGAATCCATATTGTTTTACAGTTTCATCAAAATGAAGATTCCAGCTTCTGGAAGCTTGCTTCAATCCATAGATTGATCTTTGTAACTTACATATCTTTTGGGCTTCTTCTGGTATGTCAAATCCTTCAGGCTGTGTCATGTACACATCCTCAAGAAGATTCCCATTAAGGAAACCAGTTTTGACATCCATCTGCCATATTTCATAATCATGATATGCAGCGATAGCAAGTAAAATCCGAACAGATTTAAGCATTGCAACTGGTGAAAAGGTTTCATCATAGTCAACCCCATGAATTTGTTTATATCCTTTTGCAACCAGTCTTGCCTTATAGGTATGTACCTTACCATCCATGTCAGTCTTCTTTTTGAAGACCCACTTGCATCCTATAGGGTTAACTCCTACATGAGGCTTTACCAAGGTCCAAACTTGGTTTGTGTACATGGAATCCATTTCAGATTTCAAGGCTTCTAGCCACTTCTCAGACTCGGGACCAGTTATGGCCTCTTGGTAGGTCATATGCTCATCTTGATCCATGAGTAATACATCACCTTGATCAGTTATGAGATATCCATATCTCTCAGGTTGGTGACGTATCCAACTTGACCTAGGCTGGTCTTGTTCTACTTGAGCAGGTTGCTCTTCCACAACTACTTGTATTTCCTGCTCTAATTCCTCCATAGGTGCCTTCTTTTGTTATGCCTCCACTAGGCTTCAAAGCAGCAACAGTGGGTTTGGGTTTGGCAACTTCCTTGCCTTTCCCTTTATCACCCTGCTTGGTGGGCCTTTTGTTCTGTCTCTTTCCATTTTCGATCATCAGAATGGACTTCCCTTTTGACTTCAGATTCTGCTCAGCAGTTCTTAACATGGCTAGCAGTTCAGGAAGAGATTTTTCCATATCATTCATATTGAAATTTAGGACAAATTGACTGAATCTATCTGGCAACGATTGCAAGATTAAATCAGTCGCAAGTTCCTTTCCGAGGGGAAAACCCAATCTCTCAAGGTTTTCCACATGCCCAATCATCTTGAGCACATGGGGACCTACAGGGGCTCCCTCAGCTAACTTGCCTTGAAAAAGGGCTTTTGAAACTTCAAACCTTTCATGTCTTGGTTTCTCTTGATAGAGCATCTTGAGGTGTTCGATCATATCGAACGCTGCCATGTTCTCATGTTGCTTTTGCAACTCTGAGTTCATGGTAGTTAGCATGAGACAAGCAGTTTCATTGGCATCATCGATATCCTTCTTATAAGCATCTCTTTCTGCCTTAGGTGCAGAACTAGGAGGTTCCTCTCCAGGAACAGGTTTCTCCAAGACATACAACTTTCTATCATGTTTGAGGACAATCCTCAAATTTTTGTGCCAATCCAGAAAATTTGTCCCAAACAATTTTTCCTTGTCAAGGATTGATCGCAAAATGTTGTTAGAGGTGTTTGTTGTCATGGTAATCTACATGAAAATAATGAAAATATAAGTATCAATAACATATTTAATTAGGCCTTTAATTAAATATGCTCCCACTATTTTACTCAAAACAAATGACCCTCACCATTTGATTCGGAAAATCTCGTTGGAAGATTTTCTAGTGGGTCGAGATCCATATTTCACTTTATTTTAAGTCCGGGTAGGCGGATTACACAAAACTAGGTTATTTAGGTAGAAACTCCTTCCAATTGTATCTAATACAACTCTCGAATATTTTAGTTGGGTGAATAACTCCTTATTCCAATCCATCACATGGATCATTTCCAACTCTTACTTCTAAACATATATAATCTTATTATAATTTGTTTAGTTAAGTTTGACCCATTGTTTTAGCAATTAGATATAACAATTATCCCATCGCACCTTACTAATATAGAACATGCACCTCGCGTAGGCGAAACCTACATTATCCGATACTAGTCTTAATGAGTGCTAAAACTTGGAAAGCATAAACTTAATATTTAATTTGAGGGAATTTTCAATTATTCTGATCTCACCGGCTTATTTATAATATAAATCGTCTCTCACATGCATCAACATACATTCACATGCATCAACATACATACATAATGGAACAGTTATGGCCCCTAGCGCAATTGTTCTCCCAAGCCAATGAGAGAACCTAAGCTAACCTAATAACGATCTAAGCTTCTCCAAGCAAGATCTTCAAGGTTGTCCTCCTTTGATATTGAATTCTTCTCTTTCTTCATAATATTACATTACATAAAAGAAACTCGTTTTACATATGAGGGAGTGAGATGAGAAAAGAAGTTACATTATGAGATTAAAAGAGAGGCACGACACGCAGGTCGTATTTTAAAAACCCAAAACAAAATAAAGGAAAACTAAGGACATAACCGATCACCACAAGACAATAATAATAAACACATTATTATTAATTTTAATTCTTTTAATTAATTAAAACCAAATTAAATTTTGGCGACCGATCACACTACGCGGAGTTAGCCGGGGGTCCGCTGCCCGGTCAGCGGGAACGGGTGTTTTTCGCATCAACACTTGATACTTTAAAGCACAACTCTTGCACAGTCACAACCCTAATCGCATAACTCTTTAACAACACAACCCTTGTGCCGTAATTAACCCTAATGCATAACTCTTTGACAACACAACCCTTGTGCCGTCATTAACCCTAATGCACCAATTTCAGACCGTCAAACACATCTCGATTGTTGATTCAGTATGATTCATCATTACGTCATTGCTTCACCATACTAATGTCGGATCAAGAAGCAAACGACCATTGATCGCTCAAAGGAAAACAACCATTAAATGTTTGAATGAACGAAACAGAAACACTATATCATATATACCGTATTTTGCATCAGGATTACTTATATCATATATATAACTTGATCGATCTCAATTTAATTACTCGTTTATTCTTTGATTCATTTTGTCTTTTAATCGTATTAATACAGAAAATACAGAAAATAAACAGCTATCAGATGCATGGTTTCATAAGTGGCTCTGATACCACTGAAGGAGAAGGGTGATCCAAAATGCAGTGGAATTTAAAATTTCTCCTTTAATGATCCTTACGAATGGGCATGATCAGTGATAGAATCGTTACCTCTTGTGGCAATTGTAACCTTTGATGCAGATCTACGGGCGATCACGAACGTTGAACAATGACAACGCCTCTACTCAGTCCATACGAACAGATTCCTTCAATCTCAGTGCTAGCTGCTACGAATGAAGGCTTTAAGTGTGTGTGTATGTGTGTGTGTGTGTGTGTGTGTGTTCGCCGTGAATTTTGGCGAACAACCTCTGGTTTACCAAAACTTGTAGAATTGGGTTACTTGCAGGATCAACCACATAAATCCTGGGACATGTGCAGATCTAGATGACTTTGAAGATATCTAGAACAACTTTCATATCTTTCATTTTAGTTCTCTAAGTGTTTTATGTCGAAAGATGTTGATTAAAGTGTTTAAACAGATGTAAATTTAACAAGATAAAGTAAATGGCGGAAAATAACTGACGAAATGTAAAGTGTCGAACAAGAAAAATGCAGAAAGATAATTGACTGGAAAACGTAAAAGGAATTTGTAAAGAACTTTAAACTTTATAAAATAAACTTTGAAGGAATTGGTGTTTGTTTACACATACATGTTCCAAATATGACTCTTTTCTCTCTCGCGGGTACTTTGAGTGTTTTCAGGAATTTTGTACAAGTAAATTTTCACACCCTTTTTCAGATAACAACTACCCTCTTTATATACAAATAACATAACCGTTATTAACTACCAAATCCTAAAAACTGTGACAAACGGCTTTCTTCTTTTCGCCTAAATGCTTCCACGCGTCCCCTGCCAAACGTCACAACTCTCCTGAATTTGAATATTTACACTTTTACGTCGAACTGACGTCTTTCTTCAGGCTTTGTCGAATTGTCGAAATACTATAACATCTTCCATATCTGTCGTAGTGCCTTCCCATCTGCAGATACCTTGTCGAAATGTTGAAGCTTCAAATTTGTCGAAGTGTCAAACAACATTTATCAACCGAACCGTTTATCCCATGTCATCATCTGTCGGAAGGACCATTCTGCATATCAACTCTTATGGCGTCGAAAACGCATGTATACAAATTGCCCCCCAGCAAAGACGTTTCGACTGTTTTTTTTTTTTGGAGAAACAGTCATTTGTTGTCAACCAGTGTTTTGATGCCATGTCAATTAATCTTTATTAAATCCAAGTCTGATAATCTCAATTTCCAACACAAATTCATCATTACACTTTCTCCAAAATGTCACGTCTAGCCCACGTTCAGAATCCACTTCCATCATTTCCTTACATCATGATTTCTTTTCAACTTCCACCCTTTTAACACTCCCATCAGAATCGGCCACGTGTCCCACTACCATCATTACTACTCTAAAGCATTTCATCATCTTCTTCCTATAAATACCCATAAATCTCTTTTCTTAAACCCTTTTCCGCTTCAGATTTCTTTTCTTCATACCCATTTCTTAAGCTTTCATATTTTCCTGAGAAAAATTCCCAAGCTCTTCTTAACAATGGCGCCTCAAAAACCTTCGAGCAGCAAGCATTCCAAGAAGAAACAAGACTCAACTTTCTCTCCCGTGCATGATTTAAAAGGACCATTAACTATTGGAAATCAACAGTATGTTCCAGAACCTCCAAACGAGAAAGAAAAAGAATGCATCTATAAATCTCAGGTATTAATCCCTGTTCTTATTTCTGGAAACTATCATGCCATATTAGGTCCTCTTCCAAATCCAGAAATTAAACCGGAACATTTAAGAGAATTTTTTCCATCTTATTTCCATACAAAACCCATAGGTGCTGGAAGAAAACCTCAGCCTAAGGCGAAAATTGTAGGACAAAATGACCCATCGAGTTCGACGGATACTAGAGAGTTGGACTTAGCCTATTTGAATTACCCCAGGATATTTAGAACTTGTCCTTGGTCGAAAGACCCTTCTGACTACGTATCTTGGTTAGATAAAATTGAAAAGGTTAAAGGGGCTTTTTGGAAAGAAGTAGGCATTTTCGACCTTATTCAGTTGTCGAGAGTAGGACCCAATGTCTGTCCAAATATGCTTTTATCTTCTCTCTACTTCTGGGATAGTACCTACAACACCTTTCACCTCCCTTGTGGGATGGTTACGCCCACTCTTTTCGACGCGGCAGCCATTGTTGGCCTTCACCCCAACGGTATAGACTTCGACCCTACTGTCTTAAATGAAGATACCATTGCTTTCGAGACTAGCCTTGCCCCCTACTCCTTATTCATGTCCTATTATCATGACAAGAGTACCACTGAAGTTTTAGATGTCGAACACATAGCCTTTCTAACACTGTGGCTATCCAAATATGTGTTTTGTTCTCGCTCTCTCCAGGTTGCTAAGAGATTCATTACCATAGCCAATCAGCTTCATGCAGGCACAAAACTGTGCTTGAGCGAAATGATTCTGGCGAACCTTTATGAATCTCCGAGTGAGAGCGTACATCTTTTAAAAAACACCAAAACCCAAGGTAAAATCAACTTATCAGGACCTTTCTGGATCTTGCAATTATGGCTCAATGCCACATTTGAAGCCAATCTTCATGTAGCACCAAAAATAGATGAAGAAGAAGTAAAAAATAGGACTGTCGAATGGCCAAGGTTGGTGCTAATAACGCCAACTGATGAAGGAATCAGCCTTCAACAAGCTTTCAAAAACTATGTCATGATGTTTGCTAAGAGGTATCAACTCACTTCGACCATGGCCCCTTTTGCTGAAAGAAAAATTGGACCTAAGTGGTTTACCCAACAACTACCTTTGGAGATGCAAAAGGATGAAAATATATTCCTGAATGTTTGGGAATCATTCTTAACCCCTAGGCTCCTTTTTTCTTACCGTAACACCACTAAAAACCAAATTGCTTTGATAGTTTATCAACCCAACCTTGTTTCTAGACAGTTTGGCCTAATTCAGATAAAACCTCGACCTATATTCCCCAAGAAAGGATCCATCATCTTTTATAACTCCCTCCATACTGAAGACGAGGGCAGAGAACTGTCGAAGAAATTAACTGACGATTCTCTCGATATTCGACCAGTTATATTTCGACCATCATTCCTATGTACTCCTGAGTTTGCCGAATGATGGAAAGATTATTATTCCAACAGATTTTTCGACGTAGCTGCCTTTACTACACATTTGACAAACGCTTTCGCTTTTGTGCAGGATCGGACCAAAAAAGGTATTCAAAGACACATTAGAGAAATACAGAAATTTCAAAAATATTTCGAAACTGTGTATAGACCTGATGATCTTAGTTGAACCATACACGAAGCAGCAGCATAATTAAAACGCAAACTGACGGAGAAGTTTGAAAAACTGTCATTGCCCTTAAATCTTCGACCAGAGGAGCGCTATGACCTGGCTTTCAGTTGTCATCCCCCAAAATTCCCTCCTTTGCCAACTGCTGACTTTGGGGTGGCATTTAGTTTTCCACTTCCAGATTGATTCATTTGTGGGGATTTTATGAAAATTCTTCGTCAAAAGTGCAAAAAACCTGCTGAGCGTGTGGTTCCGACTAAGTATCCTCTGGACGAATACCCAGGACACCTTCATATTGGAATAGAACACGTTCGCGTGGAAGATCCCAGTTTTGAAGGTGTTCACAGAAAACATGACTTTTTCCTTTGTTATTCTAACTGTATTATCATGTATCTCTTACATTCGTTTTTTTTTAATCTCCTTTCTTCCCTTAGCCGTGAAGATCCCTGCTAAGAAGACTGATGTCGAAGCGTCGCCCAGTGCTGCTAGGAAGCCTTCGACAAAGGTACAAAACTTTTCTCTTCTTATTTATTCTATCCCCTTTTTCCACCAACTAACTGGCTTTGGTCTGCATGACTAGGTGAGTCGAAAACCCCCAACAATCCAAAAGAGAAAGAGTGAAGAGGAGAAAGAAGAGGATAAAGTCCCTAATGAAGAGTCTGGTGACGAATCTCCAGAGTTAATCCCTCCCCCTCAGAAGAAGAAGAAACTCACGAAGGTCTCTTCCCAAAGATCTATCGTTAAATCAACTAGGAAGGATTCTGCCAGTACTCCCCCTACTAAACCTCAGTAGAAAGACACGGAGAGTGGGAAATCCAGCTTTAATACTGAGATTCCTGAGGTAATTTTTTATTTCGACAACATATATTCACCTTTCCTGCATCTTTTCCTTCTAAATCTTAGAATTATTTTCAGGAACAAGTGGCTGTCGAAAGAACGCCTGAGAAAATTCTGGAGGAAACAACCCCAGAAGAAGATATCCCCACAAGTGATCATGACGTGCAAACTGTAGCAGAATTCGACACTACAGTGGGTGAAGCTTCTGAAGATGAATCTCCTCCTCATCCAGGATTAGATGCTGCACCTCAGGGTGATGACATTGACATGGAGGCTAGGGTCGAAGATGATCCTGAAGACGAAGCTGTCAAAGATGGGGGCAACCAGTCGAAATAAACAGAGGCTGAGCATACTTCAGAGCGAAACACTCCACCTGCTCCAGACCAGACCCAAGGGAGTGGCAAATCAACTGGTTCGACTGGTTTCTCTCGCGAGGAGCTTGAAAATCTCAAAGTGCAAAGACCTTTGGAGTATCTGAAGGCCATGCTTAGCACTCGTTTTAATTTTCAAGATTCTTCGTAGAGTAGTTCGACCACCTCTGGGGCAACTTCTGAAACACCATCACTTGGCAACATCTTGACCAAAATTAAAACGAAAATCCTTGATGTCGATTTGTTTAAAGTCTTGGAAGAGAATTCCCTTGCTCACCTTGAACTTAAGAAAATTTTGAAGCAAGTGAATGTCCTGGAGGCTTCTGCTGAGGTTGGAAGTTTTATGATGGAGCTGATGACTCTTATTGACTTGGCCACTGCAGATCTTCATCGCCAAAGGGATCTTATCAATCAAATCTCCTCAAAGTCTGAAACTCAAACTGCTGAATGGGATGCCGTTTCGACTTCGACTGACAAAGTTTCCAAATTGCAAAAGCTTTCTGAAACTTATGTCAAAGAAGTTGCTGCTTGTGATGACAATATCCAAAAATGGAAAAAACAGATAGCAGCACTTCAAGAGAAGATCTCTCAAGAGGAAAAACGTAAGGCATCCATACAGCAACCCAAGCAGAGCGAGATTGACGAAGAATTGGGAGTGGGTATTCGACATGCTGAGAAGGCCCAACAACTTGGTCAAGAGATTGAGACTCTTTCCACTCACAAAAGTCTTTGTGTTCATCGACTCCAATTTCAGAGGCAGAAATTCGCCACTTTGAGGGAAACATTTGCCAATATTAATTTGTAATTGAATTGATTTAACAGTTCTCAGCCGTTTAAGGCTTTTGTAATGACTTTAATGCCATTTTTATTTGGCAAATTTTATCATGATCATGTTTGCAATTATTCCATTATTATTCTTACTTCCTGCAATATTGGCTTGTATTTTTTCAAATACTTGCCATTTATCTTTAGGATTCTCTCATCCTTCCCTATTTCTTCAATCTCATACGCGCCATTTGAAAATATTTTCAAAATTTGGAAAGGTCCTTCCCACTTAGGAGACCATTTTCCCATTAACTTATCTTTTCGATCCATAGGAAGGATTACTTTCCAGACGAGATCACCAATTAAAAAGGTCTTGAATTTTACTTTCTTGTTGTAAAACCTTTCGACTCTCTCCTTTTGTCTTCTTATTAAATCTAGCGCGCGCAGTCTTTCTTCGTCCAAATCTACCAGTTCATCCATCATCATACTCCAATATATATCCGATGGGATTTCATGATGCCTTTGCACTCTAACCGACTGCAAATATATTTCGATTGGTAAAACTGCATCATATCCGTAAGTCAACTTAAATGGAGTCGAATTCGTTGCTTCTTTGGGAGACGTTCGACAAGCCCACAAGACTTGATCTAGAGTCTTATGCCAATTTCTAGGTTTTTTCCCTACATGCTTCTTGATCAAATTTATCACTACCTTGTTGGCTACTTCGACCTGCCCATTGGCTTGAGCATAGTAAGGTGTCGAAGTAAGGAGTTTAAAACCTGTTTCTTGTGCAAATTTCTGCATGTTTTTACCAGTGAACACAGATCCTTGGTCTGTTGTTATTGTTTCAGGTATCCCAAATCTGTAAATTATGTATTTTTGGATAAAGTCTATGACTGCTTCTTGATCCACATTTACCAATGGTATAGCTTCAATCCATTTAGTGAAATAGTCTATCCCAACCAAAATGTACCTTTGTCCTTTTGAAGAGGCTGGTCGAATTTCCCCAATCAAGTCTAAAGCCCATCCTCTAAATGGCCAAGGCTTTATAATTGAATGCAGCTCACTTGCGGGGACATGAGGTACGCCTACATGTACTTGACACTCCTGACATCCTTTTGCAAATTCGACACAATTTTTCAGCATTGTTGGCCAATACATTCCTTGTCGAAATAATAACCACTTCATTTTGTGACCTGCTTGGTGTGCGCCACACGCTCCACTGTGTACATTCGACAAGGCTATGTAGGCTTCTGTAGTCTTTTTGAACAATTCATTTCCCAAAAGTACATAACTCAAAGCTCTGTATTTTATCTTTCTTTCTACTTTCTGATTTGGGTCTTGTAGATAATCCTTGATAGGCTTTCTCCAGTCCGAAATTCCTGAACCATCTATGTTGAATATTTCAAAGTTTTCTTCGTCACCGTATCCTAATCTTATTGACTCTAGATCTGATGGGGACAACTTGGTGGCTACGACTCTTCCTCTGACTTCGATGGCTTCTTCTAACTTTTCTTTCGACACTCTATATCCAGATGCTAGCTGAGCAAGATCGTTCGCTTCTTGATTCTCCAACCTGGGAATGTGTCTGAAGACCACACTGTCGAACTCCTTGAGAAGTCTATTGGCTATTACAAAGTACATGATTAAATTTTCTTTCACGCATTTATACTCTTTAGTCAACTGCTTTATCACCAGTTCAGAGTCGCCCATTATTTCGACTCTTGTTGCCCCCAATTTCAACAAGATTTCAAGTCCAGCGATCAAAGCTTCATATTCTGCTTCATTATTCGAACATAGACTTTCAACCTTGTACTTGAATTTTGTTGGAATTCTGTCGGGAGAAATAATCAACATCCCAACGCCAATTCCATTTTTATGACTGGAACCGTCGAAGTACAGTTTCCAAGGTTCTAATTCGACATATTCCACGTCTTCGTCTATAGAGTGGTCGACTATGAAATCAGCGACCACTTGTCCTTTCACAGCTTTTAAAGGCAGATATTTCAAGGAGTATTCTGTTAATGCTAGTGCCCATTTTCCAATTCGACTATGTAAAATAGATTTAGATAACATATACTTTATTACGTCGAAATGGGAGGAAATATATACATCAACAAGTTTTATATAGTGCTTCAATTTCATACAAGAGAAATATACACATAGGCATAGCTTTTCTATAATACTATATCTAGTTTCAGCATCATTCAGGACTCTACTGAGATAATAAATGGCTCTTTCGACGCCATTCTCGTCTTCTTGACACAACATACTTCCTAACGTTTTGTCTGATGCTGAAATGTACAATCTCATACTTCTTTTTCTACAAGGAGACATCAGGATTGGGGGATTAGCCAGGTATTCCTTGATTTTGTCGAAAGTCGCTTGCTGTTCTTGCCCCCATGCGAAGTCTTCCTTCTTTAGTCGAAGTAGAGGAGAGAAAGCTTGTGTTTTCCCACTGAGGTTGGAGATGAATCTTCTGAGAAAGTTGATTTTCCCTAGCAGAGACTGCAACCCCTTTTTGGTTGATGGCGCTTTCGCTTCCATTATGGCCTTGGCTTTATTTTCGTTTATTTCGATCCCCTTCTTGTGGACCACAAAACCTAAGAAATCACCCGCCTGCACACCAAAAGCACATTTAAGTGGGTTCATTTTCAAACCAAACTTTCTCATCCTTTCAAAGGATTGTCGAAGATGATCTATATGACTTTTCCCTGAAACAGACTTAATCACAATGTCGTCAATATACACTTGCATGAAAATCTCGATAAAGTCATGAAAGATGGAATTCATAGCACGTTGGTAAGTTGCTCCGGCGTTCTTTAAACCAAAAGGCATTACTACCCATTCGTACGTTCCTATTGCTCCAGGACAATGGAAAGCCGTTTTAGGAACATCTTCTTCAGCGATAAAAATTTGGTTATAGCCAGAGTATCCGTCTAACATACTTAAGTACTCATGGCCGGCTGCAGAATCTATGAGCATTTCTGCCACTGGCATAGGATATTCATCCTTTGGGGTAGCCGAGTTTAAGTCTCGAAAATCAATGCATACCCTAAGTTTACCATTTTTCTTAATTACTGGAACAATATTTGCAATCCATTCGACATACCTGGTTGTGCGGATGAACTTGCATTTTAGAAGTCTTTCGACCTCTTCTTTTATTTTCGACAGGATTTCTGGTGCGAAGCGTCTCGGAGTCTGTTTTACTGGCTTTTTTCCTTCCATTATCGGCAACTGCATTTCGACCAAACTTCTGTCGAGACCAGGCATCTCGTCATAATCCCATGCGAAGCAGTCTTTGAACTCTTCCAGCAACTGGACTATTTCGACCTTGAACTGGGGGTCCATTTTTGCGCTTATGTAGGTTGGTCTATTCTCTGCCCCCACTCCTAAGTTTATTTCTTCTAATGGGTCCTGCGCCACCATCTTCTCGTTAGTTGACACTGGATCTTTTTCGAACCCTAGAGGTTCGTCGTCATAAATGGCGTCGAGCTTTTGGTGTTGCCATTCGCCCATTTGGTTGTTATCGTGATCTTCTGCAACGTCTCCTTGGGGACATTGTTTGTTGGAGTTTTCTTTGCTGGCTTCGACAGCCATGTATTTTACTTCAGCCTCGAGGGCCTCTTTGAGTTTGTTTTCGGCTATGTAAGCCGTAATCTTTTCGAGCGCTGATCGTTCACTCGTCATCGTCAAATTCGCTTCCCCATCCTGTTGGCGCTATGTGAGTAGTTCCCCACATATAGGTTTCGCCAATCACTTCTTTATCCCACTGGAAACCATGCGTAGGATGAAGGCACATGGAGCAGTAGGTGTTGTCTGTCGCCTTTAAATTGAAT
The DNA here is from genome assembly GCF_024323335.1 of Lathyrus oleraceus. NCBI lineage: Eukaryota > Viridiplantae > Streptophyta > Magnoliopsida > Fabales > Fabaceae > Lathyrus > Lathyrus oleraceus. The sequence goes on along the minus strand of NC_066584.1, from coordinate 314,421,161 downwards.
TCGGCTGGACTGCATGGAGGTATGTGGGCCAGGTTTTTGTCGAAGCTTTGGCCGTTGATATTGTTTATCTCTGACATGAAGTAGCTTTGATCTGCCTCAATGTTTTCAACGATCCCGTCTGGCCTCCATATGGCTATTCGTTGATGCATCGAAGAGGGTACGGCTCCTACACCATGAATCCATTCCCTTCCAAGCAGTAGGTTGTAGTTGGCCTTTAAAGCGATGACTATGAACATTGTTGGCCTTGTTATGGTTCCAACAGTTAAGTTCACTTGGATGACGCCCATAGTTGTTCCCACTTTCCCTTCATAATTCGACAGCACCATATTGTGAGGTTTCGCGTCTGAATCGTCTTTTCCAATCTTCTTCAGCATGTAATGGGGCATCAAATTCACTGCTGCTCCCCCATCCACCAGTATTTTATTCACACCGATATTCTCCACCTTTCGTTTTATGAACAAAGGTTTCAAATGCGCTTTCATGGAGTTGTCTGGTCTTTCGAAGAAAGCGTTCTGCTCTTCGACGCACTCGTTATTCATCACGTAGTAACAGATGGGCCTGTGTGCCGTTGTTTCCTCCTCCATCTCGTCTTCTTCGTCTTCAACTTCCATGACTCTATCATAGTCTCTAGGGAGAACAGAGACAACGTTGCAGATCACGTTGAAGGATGATTCTGAGTCAGAGTTGAAACTGTTAGTTACTTCATCATCTTCCTGGTTCTTCGCCTTCGACACCACTAGTTCGACAGCGCTGCCAGGATTGTTCTGGGGGGGGTCTCCTTTCTGCTCCTTGTCTGACGATTGTTGCTAGATTCTGCTTCGTCTTTCCCATTCATGTTCTTTTTAGCCGCCTCTATTTCTGCCCTCTTCTGCCTCTGGAACCTCCTCCATTGGGATCTGGACATGGGGTTTTTGCCTTTGTAATTCTCTGAAGGATATGGTCTTGGCTTGTGTTTTTCCATTTCCTTCTTGCCTTCCATCGAAGCGCCTCTCTGAACCTCAAACTTTCCCCATTTCTTCTGCCCCTGGGCGTCTCTGATGGGTTGAACCCATTTGTCGTCCATTGCTTTGTCAGATGGTTTATAGGTGTTTTGGCATCTTTCCCCGTGCCTCCACTGGTGGTGATCACTTCTCCTTGGGTCATATCTCACTGTTCCCCAATTATCTTTCCTCTTGGCTTTATTCACTGCTTCCTGGTTGGTTGCCGCCTTCCTGTCGAAGATTGCACTGCAGCGTGGGCACAACATTACTTCGGTTTTCGTCCTTTGGCACCTCTTGATGAATTCTATCAAGTTTTCCTCCTCTTTTGGGTACGCCAGCCTTTGGTACTCTTTTCGACGATGATCTTCGTCCACTTCGGCCCGGTCCTTCTGAGATATTTCCACCATATTTACCCCAACATTTCGTTCGTCGGCGATGCTTAATTCGTTCATCTTTCTAACGAGTCTCTCTTCTTCGCCTTCGACGCCCTTTGGTGTTTGGTCGAATTCCTTCTCTGGGCAGCAGCACCAAGATATGGTCCTGGGACCATGTTTGCAACAGCATTTGTTCCAATTTCTTCTGGGGTCTTCCATTGTCCTACGCAGAATCGCACTGACCACGGGCTTCGAAGGACCGTTAGCGGCTTCCGCTTTGCTTTTTGTGACTTCTTTACTGAAAGGCCCCATAGTGTTGACGCAGTTAGCGACATCACCTTTCTTCGTTTGGTCGGAATCAAGGCCTTCAGCAGCCTTGTTTTCAATAATGAGGTCTTCAGTAACCTTCTCTTTCGTATTAGGGGAACGCTCAACTGCCTCGACTGTTTCTTCATTGTTGTCTGAAGAAGCATCTCCCCAACCGCTTGGTTGGATCGTGTTGATGTCTATCTGAGAGCTTGCCGGCGCATTGTACTTTACAAGATAATCATACTTCCCACTTGGCTGTCCCAAGCGGTCCCAATTTCCCTCTTGTCGAAACTTCATATTTTCGGCAGTATTGTCACCGTCCTTCTTGTCGAAACCTTCAGTAGTTTCCGTTCTTTTCTGGTTGTCGAAGCCTTCAATAACTTCAACTTCGTTATGGCTTGCGAGATCATCAGCAATCTCGACCATGTTGATATTTGTGTCGAAACTTCCAGGGGCCTCCACCATTTCCAAATTGCCATCAGGAGCAACTTCGGCCTCCACCATGTTCACGATGGATGGTTCAGCGTTGTGGGCTTCGACTGCCTGCATAGGATTCGCATCGATCCTCATTTGTTGTTTCGGTTTGTCACCAAACTTCAGCCTTCCGTCACGGATAGCATTTTGAACGAGATCCCTGAAAAGGAAACAACGAGACGTTTTATGGCCCAGAAAATTATGGTATTTACAAAACCCTCTCTTTTTCTGTTGTTCCATAGGCGGTTCTTTAGCGCCTGGCGGTTTTATTAATTGACCATCTTTAACCAACAGATCGAAGATTTCGTCACATTTGGTGATGTCGAACGTATAAGTCCTTTTGGGGAACTTATCGTTGGTTTCGACTGGGTTTCCGTTCGACGAAGTTAGCACTTTGCACGAATAAGGTGGGCCTTGCTTTAGTTCTGCTAGGTCAATCTCTTGTTCGTCGAAGTTACTTGGTTCGTTTTCGTCGTACTCATCATCTTGGCGAACCCCTACGTAGGCTACCCTCTCTTTTTTATTCTTATTTGCTCTGAATTTTTCGTCCCTTAACCTTTCGACCTGTCTCACCCTATCTGCCAATTGTGCCATATCCCTCAGATATTGGGTATCTAGTTTCTTCCTTATAGAATAATCTAGTCCCCCTGCGGCCATTTCGACCAACTCATGTTCTGGCACCGGGGTGAAACATCTAGCCTTTAGCAATCTGAACCTATTTAAATAATCATCTATTGGTTCTGAGTGTTTTCTCTTAACACTGGCTAATTCTTTCAGGCTTATTTTTGTTTGTCCCATGTAGAATTGTTCATGGAACAGCCTTTCTAATTGGGTCCACGTATATACTGAGTTTGCAGGCAAAGATGTAAACCAAGTAAACGCATTTTTTGTTAAGGAACTAGGGAAATATTTTATTTTCAAATTTTCATTACGGGCTATTTCCCCTACCTCGATCAGATAATGTGCCACATGTTCTATGGTGGATTCACTAGTGTCCCCAGAGAACTTTGTGAACTTAGGGACTTTCCACCTTGGTGGCAGTTATCGTTTCGACCATGGCTGCCAAATTGTTTTCGACGGGTGGATTATTATACTGTATCCGTTGTTGCAATACAGCATCCGCGTCTTGGCCTCTCTGGATTAGTATCCTTCTAGGCTCTTGTGGAATAGGGATTTCGACACGAGGCTGTTCGACTACATCCTCTTGATTTCTGACGTTTGTTTGAGGATTATCTAATGGTATCTGATTTATCGTAGGCTCTTCCTGGACCGCTACCACTGGGTTATGAATCACTTGTTCTCTGTGTCGAGTTTGAGGGACTCCAAAGAAATCAGCAATGCGCGTCATTTGCGCTGCCAACAATTGGTTTGTTTGGGTGGTGTTTTGTATTAGAGGGTTAAACACCGCTCCCATTTGTTGTGTCAACATTTGGACCATATCATGATTACTCTCGTCCATTTGTTGTCTAATTACCTGCGCAGAATTATTTGTTATCGGCGGCACATAAAGTGGTTGTTGATTCAGTCTACTCATGTTTCCACCATACCCTGACCCTTGTAAGGGTGAAGACACGTTGGCCATCGAATCAGAATATATTAACGGGGAATTGTGTAAATTTGCCATTACCGAAGTTGGCATTCCAAAGGGTTGTTCCCTACCAGGCGGAGGCATGGTGAAATTTGTTACAAAAGGCCTAGAAGTGTTTCCCATAGGAGGGGGTGTCCCAACGGGCACTTGTTGTGCCCTGAAGGACGAACTAGGCGCGTTTTGCGATATTGAAACCGCTGGCATTGACCCTGTTGACGAAGGTACAGCCTCTGACACAGGCACTGATCCTACATTGCCTTCTGTCGAAGGGACAGGGTTGGATACTGGGATGGATTCGTTTGGATTATTTGGCTGGTTCGCCATTTTCCTTACTCTTGTTCTTTTTGGTATTTCTACGTCGGATACGGCTAATTTACCGCTTCTCAGTCTCATACAACGAAGAACAAACTTTGACTAACGATTATCTAAGTTTCTAGATTTCTGCACTGTCCCACTGGGCGTGCCAATTTGTTCGCCGTGAATTTTGGCGAACAACCTCTGGTTTACCAAAACTTGTAGAATTGGGTTACTTGCAGGATCAACCACACAAATCCTGGGACATGTGCAGATCTAGATGACTTTGAAGATATCTAGAACAACTTTCATATCTTTCATTTTAGTTCTCTAAGTGTTTTATGTTGAAAGATGTTGATTAAAGTGTTTAAACAGATGTAAATTTAACAAGATAAAGTAAATGGCGGAAAATAACTGACGAAATGTAAAGTGTCGAACAAGAAAAATGCAGAAAGATAATTGACTGGAAAACGTAAAAGGAATTTGTAAAGAACTTTAAACTTTATAAAATAAACTTTGAAGGAATTGGTGTTTTTTTACACATACATGTTCCAAATATGACTATTTTCTCTCTCGCGGGTACTTTGAGTGTTTTCAGGAATTTTGTACAAGTAAATTTTCACACCCTTTTTCAGATAACAACTACCCTCTTTATATACAAATAACATAACTGTTATTAACTACCAAATCCTAAAAACTGTGACAAACGGCTTTCTTCTTTTCGCCTAAATGCTTCCACGCGTCCCCTGCCAAACGTCACAACTCTCCTGAATTTGAATATTTACACTTTTACGTCGAACTGACGTCTTTCTTCAAGCTTTGTCGAATTATCGAAATACTATAACATCTTCCATATCTGTCGTAGTGCCTTCCCATCTGTAGATACCTTGTCGAAATGTTGAAGCTTCAAATTTGTCGAAGTGTCGAACAACATTTATCAACCGAACCGTTTATCCCATGTCATCATCTGCCGGAAGGACCATTCTGCATATCAACTCTTATGGCGTCGAAAACGCATGTATACAGTGTGTGTGTGTGTGTGTGTGAGAGAGAGAGAGAGAGAGAGAGAGAGAAAGAGAGAGAAACGAAATTGCAACTACACAAATGCTTCTACACAAAGGTTCTATTTATAGAACCACTTGTGTGGGCTGCAAGCTAAAAAGCCCACTCAAGTGTGTATGGCCCATATCTTATAATATGCCAAAATCACTAAAGCACGTGGTACCTTACCATATTTCCTATTCTGTTTAAGTACACCGTACCTTACGATGTTCTACAATTCACTTAAGGGCACCGTACATTACGATATTCCTTAGTTACTCTATCTCTCATCAATCCGTCCTTTGTGTGTGACCCTGTAGGTTTTCGCGGCATTGGCAATTATATTAAATCACGTATTTAACATAATAAACAGTGAGCGGTATCTAGCAGCACATCACTGCTACCCAAGATACGAAAATGTCATGTGATCTGACAAATCCTTCTGTGATAATAATTATATGTATAATTACCCTTTTGCCCTTATGTTTATATTGAACACAAGGCATATACCATGTCATCCTTGTCCAGTTCAATATTGGGCCCATAGACATTTATCCTGTTATGCAGGATGGGCAAATTCCATATAGGTCACTCATGTCCCTTAGCATGCTTCGTGGAGTACCCATCAATTGTCTTTATGGTCATCCAGTTACGGATAACGTTTGATCAGCAATAAGGCACTCGACTCTACATCTAGGGTCCATGGTGGTTTCAGGTCAAAGGGTGGTATACACCATTATCACCATGAGAATAACTTATGACACTTTGCATAACATTCTATATAGTATTGTCATAGTGGGTCAATCCAGTATAAATATTACTCTTAATATTCATACCTATGTTTAAGACTTGATAACTCCTTATCCATGATCCATGAGATGTGATCATCAGTCTATATACATAATAGTCTTAATGCTTTAATGTTATCCCACTTCACAATAAATCTCGACTACGGATACTTTAAGAATAGTGTCCTTATGTTTAATGTGATCTCATGATTAAGTCACACTTGATACATTAAACAGACTATCTATTCTAGGGACTTTATTAAACAAACATAATAAAGAAAAAGCATTTTATTATTAATAAATAATTCGATACAAGTACCAAAAGTATTGACCTCTAGGGCTTACACCAACACTTAAAAGAACTCAGTCAAATGAAACATAGTGGTCATAATTTTGGGTATGACAATATGATATCACTTCGAAGGGAGGCAATGATTCCTTCATGAGGATCCAACAAGTGTAATCGCCTCTAATGGTGGCAAGGACTCCTCCATGTGGATTTAACATATATGATCGCCTCTATGGAAAGTTTTGATAAGGTTTTCTTTCACTCTTTAGTTCCTTCCAACAAAGCAACAATAATTTCAATTTTATATGATGGCATGATGCCCCTCGTTAAAAACCATTACGCCAGTGTAAGGGAAAATAGTGGTCCCCGCAAAATAAAGAATGTCATGAATTTAACCATAAAAGTGGCATAAATAGTAACTCGCCTAAAAAACCAAATTAAACTAAACATGGCATAACACCTGAGATAATGAAATGTCTCTAACAAGTATTTTCTTTTGCCTCCTCAGTACTCTCCTAGAGTAGGGTGGCGGGATCTTCATCCTCGAGAATAACTTCTTGTGACTTAACCCATGACTTCACGTCTATATTGTTTACTCGCACGACCCTAATCTTCTTTAATTCAGGTTCTATACTTAGCACTTTTTGGCGGTCTCTTGATCCCCATGGATAACCCTAACTTGCCCATTTATGAGTGGTAATTTCATGCATAAATACAACGTAGATAAGGTGGCTCTAATCTTGTTGAAATCATACTGCCCTATAATCATATTATATGAGGAATGTGCATTCATAACCAAGTACATTACCTTAATCCGCTTCATGCTATCCTCAACTCCAAATGTAGCCTTAAGGGTAATATAATCCTTCATATGCATTTGCTCGCCTAAGAATCCCACTAATGATTTTTGCAAAGCATTGATGTCGTCTAAGTCCAAGCTAAGCCTTTCAAAAGCATCCCTATATAGGATGTCTTCAGAGCTTATTTGATCAATCAACACCCTCTTAATCTCCCAATTGTCACACCTTATGGTTATTACCATGAGATCATTATCATTTGGATAGATGCATGAAACGTCCTTCTCAATGAAGGTTATCTCGGATTCTGGTGCTTCCATCTTTCCTAAATTGGAACTAGTGGGTGAGCCCTCAATGGTTAGGATTTGGAAAATATGCCTTCTACGAGCGGAACTGGTATCTCCACCCCTAATAAATCCTCCTGCGATGGTATTAAGGGTGTCACGTATGGTTCTATCCTCTCCCCTTGCTAGGTTCTTTACTATTTTTAGATCCGAAACTCCAATATGCATATCGCCCTTGAGATCTAGACCCGCCTGGTGTTTGTGCATAATCACTCCAAACATATTTCTTTTAATGGACTTCTTAGATGAGGCGTTATATCTCCTTGATTTGATAGCAATCTTCGGTGTGGTTCCATTTTCCCCATGATGTTTGACTTGGGCGTTGGTGGTTGTGGAACGTCATGCATATGGAGGACCTTACACCATATATATTTCTGGCGAGTGTTTAAATGCGTGACTAGGGGTGGCAAATGGGCATGCCCTCCCCGTTTAGGCCCGGCTTACAAAAGCCCGCAAAAAATGGGGTGGCATGGACATAGTTAAGGATGTGGGTCTGAAACCTAGGTCCGCCAGTAAAAAACTGAGGGTGGGGCAGGGAAAGCACAAGCATTGTACCTTCTAAGCCTAAAAATGAAAAAATTGATGTAAATATTTGTGCTTGCACAAGCCCGCGAAGAAAATGGGGGGGGGGGGGGAGGTGAAGCGGACACATTAGAGGGTGAAGGCCTAAAACCTTGGCCCTCCCTTCACTAAAGTGCGGGAAAAATGGGCATGCCCAACCGGATGGGCCCGTTTTTCCACCCCTAGATGTGATGTTCTCTGCAGGTTTTCCGCTTCGCTTGAACGCCACTCTGTCAGATGTCATAGGGAAAGGGGAAAACTTGTCAGATGTCGCGAAAAAACTGCAGAGAGATTTGACATTTGATAGGGTACGATCTTTGACATCTGTCATAAAAACGTTGAGGGGTCTGTCAGAGATGTCAAAGATCATACCTGTTTAGATGCCTGAGGTGTAATTCTTTTATCATGACTGTTGTGAGCTATCAGGGTTACTAGTGGTACGAACTTTGACATCTATGGCCTTATTTTTGCGATTTCTTTCCTCACTCTTTATATAGGATACTATATGTGTCACTACCTCATCCAAGGAAGTTTCATAACTTTGGGCGAGGGATTCATTCAAATAAATGATCCTCAAACCATTTTGAAATGCTCCCAAAAACATTTTTTGGTTAGGCTGGACAACCTTAATCGTCGCCTCATTGAAGCGGGCAAGATACTCCCTCTAAAACTCCGCGGGGCCTTGGCAAATTTTGAAAAAATTAGTGGCAGACATCTTTCTACTCCTACTTGCTACAAACAGATGAACAATTTTTTTCACCAGGTCTTGGTAGCTAGTGATCAAGAGCTGAGGAAAGCCCTTGTACCACCTTAAAGTTGCATCTCGATGTAAGAGATAAATTTGTATTTTAAGGAATAAAAAACTCTAATAATGGTCATGTGCTGTTTGGATCAAACTCTAGCCTCAACAAGGTTAACTTCATGGTTTGACAAGTAGTCGAATATGTGCATGTTGTAGTCGAAGTTCGTTCCTGCATGCAAAAATATGTTAGCTTGTTATTTAAGTTAGCATGTTGAATTGGGCCAGTCTGTTGAGCCAATTGTTCAGTATGTTAGTTGAAAGCTAGGGTTTAGTTTTCCTATAAATAACATACTAGTTCTCACATCTCCATCAATCACTGATAATCCTAATCATAAGGAGAAAATGGTATGGTTGAGACTCAATTGTAAACATTGTTTTCCAATGTGTTATTGAATCAAGAATCTAGTTTTAAACCATTTCAAATTATTTTTTCTCTTTTCTTCTCTCTTTTCTTTTACTTTTTGGTTTTCTTATTGACTAAGAAACTGATCATACTTTGTTTTCTTGGCCATCGTTTCACAACAAATTGGTCCAATGAGTATGGAGGAGAACATGTCGTAAACAAAGTATGAGAATGAGAAATTCACTAGTGTTAATGATCTCGATTTATGACGCTTGAATATGCAAGCCCTACTGGTTTAGCAGGGTTTGTTAGAAGCGTTGAACGGATCAGAGAATATGGATGTTTCCCTAACGGAGACTAAGAAGATGATGATGATCGAGAAAACCCACAACGACATCATATTGAGCCTTGGTGATAAGGTTCTCTGGCAGGTTTCAAAGGAGAAAACTGTAGCAGGTGTATGGAGAAAACTCAAGAGTTTGCAAATGACCAAATCTTTGGTCAATCGCCTCTACCTGAAGCAAGCCTTATATTCATTCAAGATGAGTGAAGACAAAGTCTTGGCTGAGCAGCTGGATATGTTCAATAAGTTGATTCTTGATCTTAGAAATATTAAGGTCAATAATGATGATGAAGATCAAGCATTGTTGATTTTGTATGCTTTACCAAGATCTCATTTCCATTTCAAATCAACTCTCTTATATGGAAGAGATTCATTGACCTTTGAATAAGGTCAATCAGATTTGTACTCTAAGTATTTGAACAAACGAAAGGAGCACAAGTCATACTCTGTTGATGAAGGTTTGTTCATTAAGGGGAAATTCTTGAAGAAAGATGGTAGGTTTATAAAGAAGAAGGGTAAAGTCCTATAAAATTCTTATGGTGGTAATGCTTCTGAAATTAGGTGTTATCATTGTAAAAATGAGGGTCGCATAAGAAAGGTCTGCCCTGATCGACTAACTAATCATGGTGGAAAGGATAATGGTAATGCGACCATTGTGTAAGATGATTATGAATCATCTGATGTCCTGGTGGTTTCAAGAAGCGACTTTAGAAAGGAGTGGATTATGGATTCAGGTTGTACTTGGTACATGACTCCAAACAAATACATGTGAGATTCAAGCTCCATGATGATTCAATTAGGCCATTGACTGATGTCCGGTATCTACATGGTCTTAAGAGTAATTTGATTTCTCTTGGTGAATTCGACAAGAAAGGATATGTTTTTAAAGGAGGGAAAAATATCCTAAGGGTAATGAAGGGTTTTAAGGAAGTCTTAAGAGGCATCAATAGGAAAGGCATGTATACCCTTGAGGTTGAGGTTGTAAGTGGTTCAACAGATATGGTATCCATAAAACCTGTAGTGAGGATTAAGCTATGGAATAAGAGAATTTTCCATGTCAGTGAAAGAGGCATGGTCGAATTTTTGAAACAAAATCTGTTATATGGTGACAAGTTCAAAAAATTAGAGTTTTGTGAACCTTGTATATTTGGTAAACCCTGCAGGGTGAATTTTCACAAAGGTAAACAAAGAAAACATGGCTCCCTTGATTATATCCATGTTGATCTTTGGGGTCTGCAAGAAATCCTTCATACTCAGGTGCAAGATATTTTCTATCATAGTTGATGATAACTCACGAAAGTTGTGGGTATTCATTCAGAATGCTAAGGATGAAACTTTTGACAATTTCAAAAGTTGGAAGACTTTGGTCGAAAACCAAACTGGAATGAAGGTGAAGAGGTTGAGGAACGACAATGGTCTTGAGTTTTGCAATGAGGATTTCAACAGTTATTATGTTACGTCTAGTATTGCAAGGCACATAACTACTGCGGGTACTCCCCAACAAAATGGTTTAGCTAAAAACTTTAATCAAACCATTCTAGAAAGGGTTAGATGCATACTGGATTGAATAAGGTGTTCTGGGTCGAGGTTGTTGCGACTGCAACATACTTGATAAATAGGTGTCCTTCGACTGCTTTGGGGATGAAGACGCCTAAAAAAGTCTAGTCAAGACATCCCTCTAACCTCGACAGACTTAGAGTATTTGACTGTGTAACATATGCTCACATTAGGCAAGATAAGGTCGAACCTAGAGCTCTAAGATGTATGTTCCTTGGATACCCTGAATTAGTCAAAGCTTATAGGTTGTGGTGCCTAGAGCCAGGTCACATGAGGTATATCACAAGGTGATATATAGTTTTCAATGAAGCTGAGATGGCTTTCAAGAAAACTGATCATGTTGGTTGAAGTACTAAGATCTCTGGAGAAGAGCTGGAATAGGAAGAGATTCCAGTTGAGGTGGAGCATGGTGATGTTGAATTACATATCCCTAATAAAGTCGAATAAGAAGCACAATTTGCTGATGAAGACGAGGAGATTGATAATGACTACCTACTGGCAAGAGACAGGTTGAGAAGAGTCATCAAGCCATCTCAAAGACTTAGTTATGCAAATCTCATGAGTTATGCCTTAATCTCTGCAAGTGAGATTCTGGATGAAGAACCTAAAGACTATAAGGAAGTTATGAGGAGCCGAGACAATACTGAATGGGTGAAAGTCATGGATGATGAGATGAAATCTCTTTATGGATATAACACTTGGGAGTTGATCGAGAAGCCTGCAGTGGCCAGGTTAGTTAGTTGTAAGTGGATTTTCAAGGTTAAGGAAGGAATCAAAAGAGTGATGTTGAAACGATTTAAGGCAAGGTCAATTGCTAGGGGGTTCACTCATAAAGGAGGTGTCAACTTCAATAATGTGTTCTCACCTATTGTAAAGCATAGATCCATTAGAATGTTGTTAGCCATGATGTCAAAGTTCGACCTAGAACTTGAACAGATGGATGTGAAGACAACCTTCCTGTATGGTGATCTATATCAAACAATCCTGATGGGGAAATCTGAAGGGTATGCATAAAAAGGAAAGGAAGATTATGTGTGCAGGATGAATAGGTCTTTATATGGCTTGAAACAATCTCCTTGACAATGGAATAGGATATTGAACAAGTTCATGGCACACATAGTTTCACTATGAGCTAGTTCGACCACTATGTTTACTTCACATTTCAACCTGGAAATTCACTTGTTATTTTGTTGCTTTATGTGGATGACATCCTCATAGTAAGAAACAGTGTTAAGGATGTTATGAAGGTTAAGGCTAAACTCGATAAGGAGTTCGACATGAAGGATTTAGGAGTTGCCTTTAGAGTTCTTGGGATTAACATACAGAGAGATAGAAAGCATTCAAGATTATGTTTATCTCAAAAGACATACCTACTGAAGATTCTCGACAAGTTTGGTATGTCAAATTCAAAGCCTATGGTAACACCGAGTAATCCTCAGTTCAAGTTGAGTACGACTCAAAGTCCTAGTACTGAAGTCGAAAGAGCCTATATAAATAGCATTCCATATGCTAGTATAGTAGGTTCTTTGATGTATGATATGGTTTGTACGAGGTCAGACATAACGTACGAATTAAGCCTTGTAAGCAGGTATATAGTCAATCTTGGGAAGGCACACTGGAAAGCATTAAAGTGGATCCTAAGGTAGATAAATGACTCTCTAAGCAGAGTCCTGGTTTATGGTGGAACCTGTGGTATTTATGGCAAAGTAGGAATCAAAGGATTTGTCAACTCTGATTATGCAGGTTGTATGGATTCCAAAAAATCTATTTCTGGATATGTATTCGTTATGTTTGGCACAACAACCATTTGGAAAGCTACACTTCAGAAGGTTATTTCCTTATCAACCATTGAAGCGGAATATATTGTCCTCACTAAAGCTATGAAAGAAGCATTGTGGCTTGAAGGTTTTGCTAAGGAGCTGAAACTTCAAGGTCAAGTTATCACTATTAAATGTGATAGTCAAAGTGTCATACATATGTTGAAGAATTCAACCTATCATGAGCGAACCAAACACATCGATGTGAGACTGCATTTCATCAGAGAGATAATCGAGTGTGGAGAACTCCAAGTGCTGAAGATTTTGACTGGTGACAATGTTGTTGATATGATCACCAAGACATTGTCGAGTTGCAAGTTCTTCCACTGTATGTAGTTGATAAAGTTGCATGATGAAAACTAGTTGGTTCCCTTGTTAGTGTAGAGTTTGTTCCAGTGTGAAGATTTGTGATATTTGGATCGAACTCTAGCCTCGACAAGGTTAGCTTCATGGTTCGACAAGTAGTCGAAGATGTGCATGTTGTAGTCGAGGTCTGTTCTTGCATGTAGAAATATGTTAGCTTGTTGTTTAAGTTAGCATGTTGAATTAGGCTAATCTGTTCGGTCAATTGTTTAGTATGTTAGTTGAAAATAAGAGTTTAGTTTTCCTATAAATAGCATACTAGTTCTCACTTCTCCATCAATCCCTAATAATCTTAATCAAAAGGGAAAAGTCGTGCGCTTGAGATTCAATTGTAAACATTAATTTCTAATGTGTAATTGAATCAAGAATCCAATTTTAAATAATTTTGAATTGTTTTTTTCCTTTCTTCTCTCTTTTATTTTAGTTTGTGATATTTTTATTTATAAAAGAAATCAATCCTACTCTATTTTCTTGGGTATCGTTTCTCAACCGACCATAAATAAAAGCAAAGCTAATGAAATTGAAGCAAACAAAGGTAGGGACTACATGTTATTGGAAACAAATTCCAAACTAGTCATATTTGACTTTAAGTCTCCTACTTTAGTCCTGAGAAAACTCAAGAGTAGATTATTGAACTGTCTTTTCAAATTACAAAACGTATTCTTTAGTCCCACGCATTTACACCGAAGATATTCATTGCGACTATAAGCTAGCCATCATTGGTTGGATGATTTACCACATATTATTAGAGTATATTTTAATCACAATAGATTAGACCTTTCCTCTTTTCATTTTTATTAATCTCAGAATTTTGGTTGATGCCCCTCATTTTGTAATTCTCATTTTTAGTAATATACTTTTGACTTAAAAAAAAAAAGTGTCACAGGAACAACCTTAGCTATAATGTTGTTGGAACAAGGTCATTAAAAACAAAATAGTCAACACGAAATTGATGTTAATTATATTTCTAAGGCCTAATTCATAGTCTCTGCTAATTCATTCGGTAGATAGAATTTAGGAAAGAAAAAACAAACCAAAACCCAACTCCCCACAGCACTACAACAATTCCAAATTAAAGTAACACCAAACAATCACAACATACAATAAAATATTCAATATTCATTCCTCCAAATCAATGTCTCAAAATTAAACCACCAAGTTAATTCCTATAGCATTGAATTGAACCATCTCCAAAATGAATGCTTCCCATTCCATTTCCACCACCATCATCTTCTTCACTTTCACTTTCTTGCTCTTTCTACCTTCTTCCAAACAACTTTCCAATCACAACACATTAGTATACAAAACTTGTTCAACTCAAACCTTCAACCATCAATCTTATTATCAATCACTCACTTCCTTATTCCAACTACTCATAACACAATCCTCTCAATACAACTTCTTCAAAACCAACCAAGCTATCGACGATAACACCTTCCTCTCCGGCTTCTTCCAATGCAGAAACGACATCAACAAAGAAGACTGTTTCACATGTGTAACATCTTTACTTCCTCACATCATATCAAACACCCTCTGCAGTGATTCCACGTCTGCACGGTTACAACTCGAAGGTTGTTACGTTCAATATCAAACTGAAAATTTTCAAGAAACAAGTACTTATGAATCCCAAAACAAAAACCTGTTTCACAAGATTTGTGGAGTTCCTGTTGTAGAGTATTATGTTGAGTTTAAAGAGTTGATGGATGAAGCATTTACGATACTGGAAAATGGGATAGTGAATAGTGATGGGTTTTACGCAACGGATTATAAAAAGGTGAAGTTGATGGCACAGTGTGAAGGTGATTTGAGAAGTTGTGCATGTAGTGAATGTGTTGGTGATGCAGTGACGGTTGCTAGGGAAGAATGTGGTAGTTCAGTTTCTGCAGAAATATATCTTGATAACTGTTTTATAAGATACTCATACATGCAAAAATCAGGTAACGGTGATGATGAAAACTCTGATAAAGGTAATTCTTAAACATGTTTAACATGATAATTTATAAAAGAATTAAAAATGAAAGTTGATATATTTATTATTTATAAGGATCAAAACTTTATTTTTGACATAGCTATTTGATAAATATAAATATTTGATACTTTTTATTGATACAGGGGCAAACATGAACAACAATACCAAAAAGGTGGTAGCAATAATTGTTGGAGGAGCTGCAACTCTATTTTTGGGTCTTTTATTTGTATCGCTGCTTAACTCCAAAAAAGATGACTATGAGTAGAATGAATCGGGTTATTAATAAGATCTTCTTTGCTTTGTTGTATCTTACATTTTAGAGAACATTTGAAACATAACTTTGTACTGATTCATCGATAGAATAGAAAGAGATTTACATAGTAGTACTTTGTATAAGACGACCAACGTTAAGAAATCTACTTTGAATGAAATAAATTTAATTCAATATTTTGTATTGTTTTGAAAGGGATAAGTATTTCATTTTTATAAGAATAATGCTAAAAAAAAAGTTTTCATTCAACCTATTTATTAGGGTTTAAGGTGAGCATTTTGTTGGACAAATGACTTCAAGAATAAGAGAGGTGAATTGTGGTATTTAAAATTCGCGATTGAATTAGTGGTTTTCTTAATTATACTTGAAATTACGTTAGTAATTTCTTACTGATAGAGTAAATAGCAACGAAAATAAACAACAAAATAAATAGCAAAAATTAAAGTGGAGAAGGATTAGAGAGGTTGCATTAGAGATTTATCAAGATTTGGTTGAATGATAACCTAGTCATGTCTCTAAGAGATCTTTTTGAGATTTTGGCTATAAACTTTGAGTTTTTATAGATTATGTCCGGGAACCTTAATATAATATAATCTTGATATTTTTACAAACTTATCCCCAACCAAAGATAACTTTTACCACAGACTAAGCTAACGAACTTTTAATAGAGCTTTTTAGGTTGATCTTAAAGACACAAACAAAACTTTTTTCGACGAAGTTCTATAAACCAAAACATAGATTTTATGATTGATTTATTTCATGAACCAAACTCAATCTCCCAAGAGTATCACATTCTCAAGAATTAAACAACCAACATGACCACTTACAAACTCTTCCTCACAAGTAAAGTTTCACTTAAAAGCACTAGGGTAACTTAAGTGACAAAGAAATATTTCTAGAGAGAGAAATAGAGAAAATAGAGAGATAAATTACAAAGAAAATGAAAAGCTTTGGAAAGTGGCGTGAAATGAAGAGAAGGCGATCCTCTTTTATATAGGTGATGGAAAAACCAGAAAAGGAAATGATTCATGGGCAAAATTCATGAGTCAATCGATTGACATCTTGCTCCAGTGGATTAGAAACTCTCAAAATAATTCATTACCAAAGTTTAAAAGAAAAAGAAGGATACATAGTCGTTACAAGTCATTAAGATGTTGTCATAATCGTTTGGTTAATCGTTTAGGCCTTCTCCAATCGATTAACTTAATGCTCCAATCGATTGGCTGATTCAAACAAGTTTTCCAATCGATTGGGTAGTTCAACAAAATCTTTTATAATATAGAGGACAATTTCTTAATCACTTGACTATCTCTTTAAAATATTTTTATGTTATAAAAATACTTTTAAGTGAGTGTGTGAGTTGCCTTAAAACTTAAGAGTTGTTTTCTTAATTTTATAAAATTTTGGTCACTCAGACAGACACAAACACACACAACTTGATGGACTTTCACACTTCCTCTCTTTCATTATTCTGAAGCTTCAAGATTTTTTTCCAAATACATCGATCATATAAGCACTTCAATCTTGAGTCTCTTTTCTTGACGAGGCTTGAGATGATTCTCTAGTTAGGTCATCATCATCGGAGAGTTGAAAGTTATTTCCACTTACTTCAATAAATGTTGTCATCATCAAAACTTTATGGATGACCTTTTGCAAAATTATCAACTTTATACATGTAAGCACATAGATGCACGTTCTTCCCCTTTCTGATGATGACAATGCATCTCTCAGAAAGATGGTAAAAGAGAACTAGATAAATATATAATCGGAGCAATTAAATTCCCTCTTAATTAAGAAGCGAGTATATTATATCCCCCTTAAGAATGTACTTTTCCCCCTTTGGTATAGTCAAAAAGATATAATATAATTAAAGCACATAGATCCCATGTAAAAAGAACAAGTTACCTTATATAGATGGACATGAGCATTCCAGAGTAAGACATAAAAAATAGGATATAAGATCTTATTTTTCCCCACTGAAGGTAGCATTCAACTTTGAAATTAACCGATAGATAAGTTTTGGAGAACTTTTTCCCCTTGATTCTTTCTCGAACATAACTTATAACTCTTTGAAGTTGTCTAAACCGAAAATAAATTTTGTAGTCTACTTCTATCTTGCTCATATTTCTCCAAGATATAATTATTTCCCCTTATGAGTATTTTTGACAACCTCTTTTTAGTCTCCTTGGGCCTTAGACTGGTATTGGGCTCTAGGTGTTTGGCACCACTTTGCTCCAAAAACTCTTAAAAACTCACCCCAAAGTTATTAAGAAAATAAATGGACCATTCAATTAATAAATCACTTACTAGAAATTCAATCACATTTTTCCAATATCTATTTGAGAAAACTCCCCCTTTCAAGGGAATGAGAAACCATCATTGGTTTTCCTTCTCTTATAAGAGGTTTCATGATCAACGTCAACACCTTGATCATATCCGTTGAAGATCACCATTAATGTCTTGATCAAAATCCATCAGGATTGACAATCTCCATCAGGTAACCACTTCTTCTTGTACACCCAAGATAATGTGAAATACTATCTCATATTTCAATTTTAGTCTGCATTATATCAGAAACATTCTTACACAAGGATTCGTTAGTAGTATCGAATCGACAAAAAGAACATGCACGAGAGAAAACACTTCGTTTTGAAAAAATAATATATCATTCTTCCTTCTTAGAAACTTATTTTCAAGTAGAGAATAAGATTTTTATAAAATCGGTAGAAGGATTAACTTTTTTATGGATGTAACAGTTCAAGAGTGCACTATTTTCATCCATTTTGAAGATTTTATAAAAATGCATGAGAAATCTAAAACCAAACATAAGTTTCATCGAGATTCATGCTTTGTTGTTGATTGTAATATTTTGTGACGAGTCTTGTTTTATTTCTCAAAACATTTTCAAACTTATCAAGCTTGTTGTGAAAGATCCACTTCAAGCTAGTTATGAAAGATTTACTAAGCTTCCAATCACTAAACTAGCTTTGGGAAGGAGTTCCCAACCGTTGCTTGTGTCAAACTGATTTAACTTTTCTTGCATAGTAAGGGACCAATGTTCTATTATGATAACTTCATTAATTTCCTTTGGCTCAATTTTTGAAACAAATTCCACATTGTTACATACCTTGCTAAGGTAATATGGAGATGTAATTCCCTTAGAGATATCTTCATTTACATTCTAAATGGGATGGTCCTTAATGGTTCTCCATTATTAAGATAGACATTGATTCTCTAAGTTGACTACTTCAACTTGAATCTCTCCACTTGGAATTCAAACTTGCTCTTATCTTCTATATCTTTTTCTTTCCCTTGATCATCATCTTCCAAAATGTTCTTTCAGGGATACCTGCACCATTAACAACCTCTACTTCTACCTGTTAGGGGTTAGTTCACCAAAGGTAGTATGTATAAGTTCTTCTATAGTCATGGTATTTTCGAAAAGAAGATAAAAAAATATTTTACATTAAGTTTTTTAAAGACCATGCATATTGAGGAATCAAACATACTCTATTACCTTTGTTACACAACTTACTTAATACTTAGTAACTTGTGAAATAAAGTTTTAATCAATTAGAATAACTAAAAGGTAAGATCAGTGATCTTACCAAAAATCAAAGGTTCAATGATTTTTTCTTTCTTTTATTATGTGAAGAGATTTCTTCCCTCGTAGGAGTGGGACAATAAAATATATTTATTTCTTCATTTGTGTGACTTGAAAAGCAACTGTGAGTATCATGATCTACATCATAATTTGACTTTTCTACCTTCGGTATCCAAATCTTTTTGGATCCTTTGATGTTAGAGGAATTCATGTTATGAGCATACATATTTCTCTTTTTAATTTCACAGGTATATTTATAAAAGTATGAAGAAGGATATCCTTATTTGCTCTCATGACTCTTTTTGATAAAACAAAACATGGCAATGTGACCGTCTTTATTGCAGTAATTACATTTTAGGATTTTGCATTTAGATTTTTGTTGGGAATTGAAAATATTGCCAAAACTTTAACTATTGTCATTAGGTTCATAAACAAGATCAACCTTATTGTAAGACGCCCTTTGGTTACCTAATAAAAGATTCAAGTTGCATCTCCCTTTAGCGAATTTATCAAGTGTATTTTGAAGATCATCAATTTTATTTTTTTTAAATGTCATATTGATTACACTTGACAGATTCATATAAAACTTGATGAGATGAGAAAGAGTTTTGAATTATATAATATTATCTCTCTCTAAGACTTTCTATTTCTTCCAACATGTTTTTATTTTTCAATACAAGGGTGTCACGCCGTGAAAAATTCACGAGCGCATCGCACGCTCGAAATACAACAGAGTCACCACTTAATTTTATTTATTCTAGGAGAAAGGGAAATATCAATAAAACCCAAATGGAAAAGAAAAGGGTAAGAACGTTGGTTATGCAAGGGGAAGGTATTAGCACCCATCATATTCGTTGTACTCAACGAGAATCATTTTGGTAGTTCTTTGTGTGTATGGGTGTTATTATTTAAATGTTACTTGTGATTGGTTTTAATTAACGGAAAATAAGTTTTTAATTAGTGTGCTCGCCAAGATTTTGAAATCTTGTGTCTACGTATATCCATAGTGCAATGAGAAAATCAGAGCCTCGTAGTTCGCGGGGTAGAAAATAAGTGATTGTTGGTTGTTTTTATTGAACAATGTTAACATTCTCCCTCTAGCAGTTAAACGTTTGTTTGTAAACTTGCGCATGAGAGACTTAAGCGTTTTTTATATTTACGGTAGAAGGGACGCGCTTGGGCCAGAAGATGCCCTACCATGCCGGAAATCACTTCAAGAATCTTGGATTTAAGAAATGTGAAATGGAATATGGTGTGTATGTATGTGTGTGCAACATACTTCTAATGGCAATATAATTCTAGTGTGGTTTATGTAGATGACCTTAGAAATATGGTATATTTTCTAAAGATGAAGATTTTGCATTTTAAAAAGGGAATTATTGTGCACCAACTGAAGTATGAACTTGAGTTGCTGAAGAGATTTGAGATGATGAAGTGTAAGTCAACAGTCACACCTCCTGAGATAAATCATAAGCTGGACTCTAATTCAAATAGTGATGATGTAGATGTTATAACCTTCAAATAGTTGGTTGGCTGTGTGAAATATCTATGTAACATCAGGCCGAACATATGTTATACAGTTGGAATGATGAGTAGGTTTATGAGTAAACCAAAGTGGTCACATTACCAAGCTGCAGTCTGGATTCCGAGGTATGTAAAAGGGACTCTAAGGCATGGAATTTTATTTCTATCTAGAATATCAGATGCTACTGAGTTGATATGTTACTCAGAATCTAACTAGTGTGGGGACATAATATATAGAAGAAGTATTGTAATATATGTGTTTATGTATCTGGGAGCTCCTACTTCTTAGTGTTCAAAGAAGCAACCAGTGGTTGCATTGTCAACCTGTGAAGCTGAATACATAGTTGATACTTTGTTAGCTTGTTAGGTTATTTGGCTGATGAATTTGTTCTATGAATTGAAGTTCAAGGTAAGCAAACCAGACAAATTGATTATTGACAACAAATATTTCATAAGTCTTGCTAAGAATTCAGTGTTGCATGGAAGAAGCAAGCACATTGATACCAAGTATCATTTTTTGCGCAATCAAGTTAGAGTACTTGAGGTTGTTCATGTCAACACTCATAATCAACTTGCATATGTGCTGACCAAGGCAATCAAAACTGAACACTTTATCAATTTAAGGGATGAAATTGATCTTGTTGATTTTTATACTTAAATGTGAATTAAGGAATGATGTTGAATGTAATTCAATATTCAAGTTAGTTTAGTTTTGAGTTTTATTTGCATTTAAGTTTCATGTGAATTTGAGTTGAATTTTGGTATTTATATAAACCCATATGTAATTGCATTTATAAGAGAAATCAATTTTTGCAATTTTGATATTAGAAAGTTAGTTACACAGTTCTCTCTCTCTCTCTCTCTCTCTCTCTCTCTCTCTCTCTCTCTTCTCAATTCTCTGTAAATATTCTTCATCTTCTTCAACTTCTTGTGCATTGTTAATAGAGGTTCATTGTTGAACTCCAACATCTCCCTCAAACCGATAATCATTCATCTTCTAAGAGGTAAATTCCCATGTATTGTGTTATCTTTCATTTATTTAAAATTTTCATTCTCATAGTCGTATATGCAGAGCTGTCTCAAACTTTTGAGAGACCATGTGCAAAAAGATGATGTTAGCTTCATTTTAATTATAAATTTTTTCGAAAAACCCTATTTAACCGTGGAATATGTGTAGTATGTCCTTTTTTCTCTAATTAAATCATGAAAAAAAAAGTGAAATTATGTATTATAAAGTGTCTTGAACGTCCTTAAAAATGGTCTTGCGTATATGTTAATTATTTATTTATTAGTATGATAGTTGAAAATACATTTAAATTTTGTGTGATCGTGAAGAAAATTCATTACTAGAATTTTG
Source organism: Lathyrus oleraceus (assembly GCF_024323335.1). NCBI lineage: Eukaryota > Viridiplantae > Streptophyta > Magnoliopsida > Fabales > Fabaceae > Lathyrus > Lathyrus oleraceus. The sequence continues at coordinate 314,399,372 of NC_066584.1, read as the reverse complement.
TAGAAATTATTTACGGTTATTGATCATGAGTTGTACGATTGATTGTCCAATCAAATTATTCATAAATCAATAGTTTTAACATTACAATTTTATATAAAATTTCCGTTTTTATTCGTCAATTGTCATTGAAATTTGAAAATGGGTCATAATAATTCTAAGTTTTCGTTTTGGAGCAAAATCTAGTTAAAGAATGTTTCACATCGATACTTAGGTTCTTTCAATTTAAGTGAAAACATGTTAATAGTTTTTGATTGGTAGAACAATTGATAACAATAGTCATTAAAAATCTACACATATAATAATCGATAGTTTTGGAATTTGATGAAAGATTAAAAATTAAAATATAAAGTTTTCTATAAATATCATTAATAATTTTATGTTTTTTTACACAATAATTTTATATTTTTTTCTCGCGAAATTGTGTTTGAGTTTGAATTTGTATTTTTTTCTTCAGCCAACCAAACATAAATTTGGTTAGCGCACACCTACTTAAATTAAACTTTTTCTCTCCAAATTAAGTTAAATTTTGTTAATATACTCCTCCTTAAATTGAGTTCTTTACCCCAAATCTGTATTTCTTCAATACAAATCAAACATAAATTTGATTAACATACACATACTTAAATTGAATTATTTTCCCCCAAAAATTTGTAGATTTTTCTCAAAAATTAGACTTAAATTTTATTAACTTAGACCTAACAAAAATTGGATCAACGTATATCCACTTATCTACTTAAATTGAGGTTTTTCACCATAAATGTGTTTTTTCTTGTGAATCAAACAAAAATTTGGTTAAAATGTATATCTACTTCAAAAAAAAAATTCAAGGAAATTTATTTATTTTTCGAAATCAAATATAACTTGGATTACTTACACTTACTTAAATTGAATTTTTAGCAGCGGATCTCTAATTTGTAATTTTTTACACAAACTAACATAAATTTAGTTAATATAAAAAAATTATGCAAGATATATTAATAATGAAAGTAATAAGGATACTCAAACCCTAGATACAATAAGACAACCTGATAGAAAATCGAGGAAGAAGAGAATCCAAACCAACTGAATCTAAAACATACAAATCAAAGGCGCCTGACAAAAGTCGAAAAAACTACAGTTGGAATAAGAATTATCCCTATAAATGACCACTTCCAAACCCTTAGTTTAATGTCTCAAATCAAATCCGGAATAATACAAAAAGCTCCCTTGAATAAAATAGCATTTTTTATTTTTCAGATGTTCCAAACCAGTGCCATCCAAATAATTCTAAAGTTTCCTTTCTTCAAACCTTTAAACCTCTCATCACCTGACCAACTCAAAAAGCTCTTCCATAAAACCTCCTCATAAACCCACTCAAAACCAATCCACTGAACCACTTTTCCCCAAATAAGCTTAGCCACCCTACAATTAAAGAAGAGATGACTCAATTCTTCATCAGCTTGAAAACAAAGAACGCACGGGAGACCGTGAGGAGAATGAAGAATATATCTACATACTAGTTGATCCTTAGTTGGAATCCTATTGGTAAAACACCTCCAAATGAAAGTACGGACTCTGAATGGAGAGTTGGTTAATCAAAGAGAACAATAAGCCTTCTGTAGGATAAAATCTACATCGTATTCGACCTTACCCTTCTCTAAAACAATAGTATCTGATTTAATAGAATATCCAACCTTCGGGTCAAGAATCCAAATAACCTTATCCGTAACATCCAATAACGGAACACCATTAGCCAACACTTGCATAAGAGAATTCAGACAACCCACAGAAACTACCCCACCTGCTCAGACAGACCAAAACTCCCTCATACCCAACAATCGTCTGCCCAATCTCCCATGTCACAAACTTTGGCTTCTTTCTGGGCACTAGCCAAGAACAAATCTAGAAAGCACTCATTCAACGGTACATGACAAACCCAAGAGTCGAACTAAAACAGAATAAATGAACCATCCCCAATTCTGAAAGCAACATTATTCGAAAAAGAAATGGACATACCTCCAGCAACATTACCAATAAGGAGCAGATCCTTCCACCAAGATGAGCAATGCTTCAAATAAGCCTCGTTGATTCCTTAAATTAACGATTTCCTAATATATTTGTACCTTGCCTTAAGGACATTCAACCAAATAGCCCCCTTCTCTGTCAAGATCCTTCATTTCCATTTCAACAAAAGCGCTAAATTGACTTCTTCAATCTTCTTCACTCCTAACCCACCTATATGAATAGGTTTACAAACATCTTCTCAAGCAACCCAGTATATCTTCTTAATATCCTCCAGAACACTCCAAAGAAATATATTTTGAATACTCTCAATCTCTTTCCAAACTGAAATTGGAGCTTTAAAGAAAGCCATAAAGAAAATGGAAAGGCTCCCTAAGACCAAATTAATCAACGTAACTCTTCCTCTGATTTACAGCATTTTACCTTTCCAACAAGAAAAATTAGCTCTACCTTTTTCCAACAAAGGTTTCCAAGCAGCAACTCTCTTTGGATTATCCCCAATAGGAATACCAAGAAAAGAAAACATTTTGTCTTCAACTCTGCATGAGAGAAAATTTGCAGTTGCATGTAGAAAGTTAGTATTTAAATTAATCCAATCACTATACTTTTGTGAAAATTGACCCCTAATCCATATACAATTTCAAATCCATGCAAAATATATTTAATAACCCAAACATTCTTCCAATTCCCTTCCCCAATGAATAGAGTATCATCCGCGAATTGCAACAAATCGACAATACATTGGCCAAAGAAATAAAAACCTTTATATTCACAAGTTTTTGATGCCTTCCTAACCAAACATGTTAATCCTTCCACAACCACTATGAAAAGGAACAGAGAAATAGGACCGCCTTGCCACAAACCTCTTCCGAAAATAAAATCCTTTGTAAGTTTGCCATTAACCAGAACCGACATTTGACTTGAAAACACCATAACTTCCACCCATCTCATCCAAACTGCTCCAAACCCCATTCTCTTCAACATGTACCTGATAAAATACCAATTAACCATGGTGTATGCTTTCTCGAAGTAGACCTTAAAGAGGAGGCAATCTTTGTTATCACGAGTAGCAAAATCCAATGTTTCATTGGCCACTAAAACACCATCCAGCAACTACCTTCCAGGAATGAAGGTTGACTGGCTTCTCGCTATCAACGATCCTAACACTTTTTTCAGCCGGCCCCAAAAAATCTTGCTCAGAATTTTATATAAGCTTCCAACAAGACAAGTAGGCTTATAATCATCTAGACTTAAAGGAGAACAAGACTAAGAGACCAAAGTCAAGAAATAGGAAGTAATAGCTTTCGAGAGTTTCGCCTTGCTATGAAAGTCTTTGATGAAATGAGAGATATCCTCATTCAAAAAGTGCCAATAATCCTCGATAAAGACAAAATTGAAACTGTTTGGACCATGACTTCTCAAGCCCACACAATTCCAAAAAGCTACATTAATTTCCAAGTCATTGAATTATGCCTCTAAGAAAGCTTTTTCCGAGCTTGATAGAGTATTAAATCCTATGTTGTCTAAAGTAGGCTTGTTGGCTTCAGGCTCTTTGAATTTGGCAGATAAGTGTCTCCTAACCTCCTCCTTAACTTCCCTAACAGTATCACATAAACCACACTCCAAATTAACAGAACCGGTGAAATTACGTCTTTGCCAACCTTTCAAAACATTATGGAAATATGCATTATTCAAATCACCATCACTATTCCACCTTAGGCAAGATTTCTAGTTAAGAATACTCTTTTGAGAATCTTACTTCCTCCACAAATCACTAGTAACCTTGCTTCTACTAGCCATCAGACCTTCCACCTGCTCCTCCTTACAGCACCCTAGCAATGCATCAATTGAGTTAATCTTGTCCGTATTATCATTAACCTCCAATAATACTTTCCCAAAAACCTCATAGTTCCACTTCTTAAGTCTCCCTTTAAGAATCTTGAATTTCTCCTTAATCACAAAATGACTTCTCCATACTACCGTTATACTCTTCCATTCATCTTCACAAAACCAATAAAATCTTTGTTGTAGAACCAATAATCAAGCAACCTAGAGAGTTTAGGACCCCGATATTATTTGTTAATAGTAATCCAAATAGGGAAATGGTCATAAATCTCCCTTTTGCCTATAGTTTGGCCAACAATGCCCCAACTATCTATCAACACGTCAGACAATAAAAAAAGATCTATGTGACTCATAGCCTTACCATCTCCACTAAACCAAGTTTAATATTTACCCTTGTAAGGTAAATCAACTAGATTGGAGTCCTCTATGAACTCAGAGAACTGCCACATCTCAGAAGACATGTTCACAAGAGCACTCCCTTTCCTCTCCATCATGCTAATACCTGAGTTAAAGTACGCTCCGATGCACCACTCCCCATCCCCATACTTCCTTTTCAACTCAAGAATTTCCTTCCATGTCAAATATCTTTTCCCACCTTATAGAGTCTCAAACTCTGGTAGCATCTATGTTCTGACCATGATTTCACCAACTCAGTGATTGATTACTATCATTGGTTAATGTCACATCATGCTTTTCAATCAATTTGTTTTGCCTCTTGGAAATCCAATCAATCTATCTTTCCTTGTTCCGCATTAGTTCCACGAACTACGGAGCTCTGACTTTCTCATTGCATGGTGAGAATACGTAGGCTGGTTTGAATCCTCCGCGAGCATATTTATTTACTCTTTCTCTATTCTTCCATTCATATCCATGATTCCTTGTCCAAATCTTTTACCTTCAATAACTTATACAATCATTCACTTCATGTGATATACTCTCTCTTTGAGCCAAATACATTATTTATTTGAGCTCCATCTAGTGTTTCCTTTGAACCGAGAGTTGTTTGGATTATTGTCAAACACTTAATTTTGATTTTCGCCCATACCATATAGTGGTTATTGCTTCGGCCATACCATATAGTGGTTAATGCCAGTTTTACTCTCTGGTTCAGATTTCATCCTTTTTTTGGAGTCAAACCACATTATTCTTTGGTTCAAACCATATTTGTTATCACTCTTCTTTCATCTCCCACCATTGGTTCTATGAACTACGGAGCTCTGAATTCCTTATTGCACTATAAGGATACGTAGGCATGAGGGCCCTAATCCTCTCAGAGCACTTTATCTATTCCATTCTTTTTTCCCTTATTATTTCGTGAATAATCCTTAGATAGAACACTCATTCGAGCGGGCAATAATCAAAATGGTTCCCATTGAGTACAATGGATGTAAGGGGTACTAATACCTTCCCCTTGCATAACTTACTTCCTTACCCATTTTCTCTTCCCCCGGGTTTTATAAATGTTTTCCCTTTCCTTCGGGAATAAATAAAGTTCGATAGCGACTCTATTATATATTCGAGCGTGCGATGCATTTGGGTATATTTTTGCTAGCTTCAGATAGTAAGTTATGGTATTGAACTAGGTTAGTGTATCCTGTATAATAGGAATCATAGTTAGTAAATTATTGAATTTAAGTAAAATTGGTTTGAAATTAGTAAGTGAGTTTGATGTGAAAGAATCAATTAGGTTAGTTATGTAATAGTTAGTTAATGCTAAAAAGTGGAGTTTGTGAATGAGTTTGAAGCAAGCCTTATGACTATGTTATGACTGATGTTGAGATTTTAATTGAATTAATTAAAATAGTTAGTATTATGATGTAAGTTGTTAACTGAAGTTAATTGAGTGTTAAACTTGAATTTGCAGTATCTTGAACAATAATTGCTAGAGTGTTAGGGTCCGTTTGTTTTAGATTAAATAAAATAGATTTTTTTTTTTAAAAATTTGAGATTTTTTTTAGAGATTTTATTTAAAAAGTAGAAGTTAATTTGTGTTTGTTTTCTTTCATAAAAATCATTTTTTTTAAAATCATTTTTTTCTTGTTTGGCAATTTAAACGTAAAAATAATTTTTTAAATATAAATTACTAAAAAGGACATAAAAATTAGTATTAAATATATGAATAGATGATTATACATGATAATGAACTAATAATTATTATATAATTTTTAAAAATATTTCTGTTACTTTACGATTAAAAATAATAACGCTTTTAAATAACAATATTATATATAATATATATATATATATATATATATATATATATATATAATATATATATATATATATATAATATATATATATATATATATATATATATATATATATATATATATATATATATATATATATATATATATATATATTATATATATATATATTATATATATTATATATATTTGGGATAAGACCTCTAATGCTAGTTTCTCCATAGAAATATTTTTAAAGCATTATAAAACAAACACATAAAAATAAAACTACATCTTCTTAAAGACTCATTCTAGTTTTTTTATAGTCATCAAACATAAAAAAAAACTACATCTTTTTTAAGTCTCATTCTAATTTTTCTAAAGCCATTAAACATAAAAATAAAATTATTGTCGTTGTCGCCCCATGTTTCTTGGCAATTGGTCTCTGATAGTGTTTCTTATTTCTTCAATATATCTAACATCAGCTTGAGTTGGAGCTTTCCATTCACCATGAGTAGGTACACCATTTCCATCTCCTTCATGGAAATCTTGCTCATTGTCTTGTAAACCATTGATGTTCTCTAAACTTTCAAGAATATCCAAGTCACTTGAGTCTGTTCTTCTTAAAAAGTTATGAAGTGCAAAACAAACCCAAATAATAGCCATTTGAGTTTGAAGCTTGAAATTAGGCATTTCTTGTAATACTTTCCATCTTGCTTTTACCACGCCAAAAGTTCTTTCAATCACACTTCTCAAACTAGAATGATAATAATTAAAAATTTTATTTCTTGATCTGAATCCTGGAGCAAGTCTAAAATGTGTAAGATGATACCTTGCATTCTTGTATGGTGCCAAGAAACCTTTAAGTGACGGGTATCCTTAATCTACAAGATAGTATTTACCTGTATATATAAACAAAACATATCAGATAAGAACATAAAAATATTAATTATACTAATAAAATATTTGAAGTACCAAAAACTAACCTTTTGTGGGATAAGGAAATCGTAAATTGGGTTTACGAAGAGTATCCATAAGAATCTTTGCATCATGAACAGATCCTTCCCATCCACACAGTGCAAAAGTAAAGCACATATTGAAGTCACACACAGCCATCACATTAGTACTTGTATGTCCTTTCCTATTGAAAAACGGTTTTTGTTTCTCTGTTGGGACATGTATTTTAATATGTGTGCCATCTATTGCCCCTATACAGTCTTTGAAGTAAGGCCAATATCTATTATCATCTCTGATATATTTAGAAGAGTCAACAAGATCAACATGTTTTATGACTTTTTTCCCCAACTTGCATACAACTTCTAAAACTTTGTTGAAATGTTTATGAATGGTCTCACTAGAATGTTGAAATCGCTCTTGGGCATTTCTATATGAGGAAGGTTGCCCTATCATATATAAGAATATCCCAACACTTTCCTCAACTCCAATGTGTTTAGCAGGTGTCAACCCACAATTATTAGTTAACTCGCATACCAAATTCTGAAAGACTTGTTTCCTCATTCGAAGTTGCTCAAAAAACTTGTTATCATTTCCTGTTATCAACTCTATAAACCATAGTTGGCCGGAGAGAATTGACGTAGTTTTCTTTTCTTTGACAATGTATTTCAAAACATGGTTTGTAACCATAAAAGCAGCCATCACCGTTGCAATATGATATTGACTTCTATCAACCTGTTGGACTTCAATATCTATTTCAGAAGTATTGTCACTCTCATATGAACTATCATCTGAACTCTCACCCAAACTCTTATTTGAATTTTCACCCATCCTGTTACACAAAAATGTAAAATTATAAATGTTTGGATAGTTAAAGATCATGACACCTTAAATCCTTAAAGCAAGAAAGTAAGAACACAAGAATGACATTTAAGAATCCAAAATCACATATTCTAACAAGTCAATAATGAAATTTCCATTTGGTATCAATAATGAAAAATATCATATTACATCAAGCTAATAAAAACATAATAGTTCAAACTATTAATGGTTTTTTTCTAAGAAGCATGCAATCCTATCAACGATCACGCAGATATTTTTTTTCGGGACAAGTGTCTATCCAATCAAGAGCCATATCAGCAGTTGAGGTATTCATGAAGTAAGAAAATGTTGTCATATTTTCTTTATTGGCAAGGATTCTAACAGCCTTAAAGTGTAAATGTGATCCTTTTACCAAGGATGGGATTTCATCCAACATTTTCAAACATTTAGCATAACTAATGTTATCTTCTGGGAGTCCTTGTTGGCTTGGCCCAAACCCATCGAGTATACGATCAAGAGATCGTTGAAGTATCTCTGTTGCCCCGATTTTCTCTCCTTTCCCTAAAACCTTTCTCTTTTTGGAAGAACTTGGTGTTGGATTGGGTTGTACTTCATTGTCAACATCAAAATTATCTGCATCTCCTTCATCCTCAGTAATTGTGTTATTCTCACGACCGTCTTCAAAAATAGATTCTGATCCTTCACATGGTAATTGATCTTCATATGGTTTGTAAAGGGCGAATCCAGTAGCTATGGCACCCTTGAAACATTTATCTAGCAATTCAACAAACTTAGGTCCTCCATGTTTCCATTTCAAAATATCTGGATCCTCCTGAAAAATAAATAAACATTCAAAACATATATCATGAAAAACTTCATGCAATTAATTAAATACTAGTCTAGTATACATCGACATAATCGTACCTTACTCTTTTCAGCCCACCAATCATCGTCAGCCATGATAGTTTTCTTTTCATGATCCCATCCTACTCCAGTTTGCTTATCCACTAACTTCACAAATGACGAAAACTCTCTTTTCAATGTATCCCATCTATTTTTTAGTTGAGTGCGATCATAAGCATACCCGGTTTTATTTTGAAATTTTTCAGTAATATTCTTCCACCCTTCTTTACTGAAGTGGGTAGTTGGCCTATTACCCGCTTCTATTTCTTCAATGCAAATTTTCAGCAAACTTTCTGTTTTACTGTCATCCCCCCATTTTGCAACAACTTTTCCATCCTTCTCTAAACTTTTCACATATTTTTTAGATGTCATTCTAGTCATCAAATACAATATTAATATTTATCACTAATAGAGTAGAAATTTGAAATAAACCTATTAATATTTATCACTCAAATAAGAGTTTATGGTATGTAATATGGTATTTACAAACCTATTATTATTTAATCCTCATGGTTGATATAAAAATATAACTCTATATAAGTAACAACAAATACATGCTCTAAATAAGAATTATGTGCTTTATCCAACAATAGTGGCACCACACACTATAACTACTATAACTTTTCCAATAAAGAAACTATATAATGATGCAACCAAAAAAGTTATGTGCTAAGGAAAAGGCGGTGATTATTCCAATTATTCTAGGCATGATAGTTCTCATTATTTTACTCTCTATGTTACTGTATTAACCACTGTCATGCTTTTTCTTCTTGACTTTCCCTTTTGGTGTCCAGGAATCCTTACCTCCATGGTGTAGTGCATCGAGAGTCTAGAGTTTTTTAAATTAATCTTGAAATTTATTTTATGGAAAATTCATAACATTAACAGAAAGATCCCAAAGAGGGCATTACAGAGTTACAAGAAGGTGGCTATACTAGCCAAGACTTAGCTCCACAAAGTTTCCCCAAACCAATAAGGTTATGGGAATCACCAATGAACTGTCTATTTAAAAACATAACAGACCCAATTTTAAAACTAGCAATTAAAGTTTTAATATCACTAGCAATGAACTCTAGAGCAACCAAAGTGCTCATGGAATTGATACAATCAATCACTAGCAATTAAAGTTTTAATATCACTAGCAATGAACTCTAGAGCAACCAAAGTGCTCATGGAATTGATACAATCAATCACAGCCAAAGCATCAAACTGCACCAGAATTTTCTTTCGGGTTTTCTTAGTGGTTAGAATTTTCAATTGGTTCCTATAAATACTCATCTCAAGTATACATGACAACTCCAATACAACAAACAAATCAAACTGGACAACAAAAATTGAACTCACTTGAAGCTATCGTATTAATAATGTATTTGGAAATAGTTCAATCTCATGAGGTATTTCAAGAACAGAACAATTAGCAAACAAACAACTCTAAGCAACTACATCCAACCCATGACAATATGCTACCACATTTAAATTGTTCATACCATGAATTTCACTATTAACCATGACAAAGAGCTCTAACCTGAATTACCAATAGCTTCAAGTTCCAGAATTCAATTTCAAAATAAGTTGAAAACCCTATATCACAAATTTAACAAAATAAGTTGAAAAATTGAAAATCCCAGATAACATTAAAGAAGGAGAAGATTCGTGATAATTTTTACCTGGTGCAAAGAAGAAGAAGACGACACTGCTCACGCCGCCATTGAAACAGAGGGAAGAAGACGACACTGTTCACAATTCTGAACAAAATGAAGCTAAACCCTCGAAGGGTATTTTCGGAATTTTCAGAAAGTTTAAGGATAACTATGTAACTTGAACCATTGTTGGGCATGATTGAATTGTAAGTTGGTGTTAAATGGTTAGAAACTGAATATTGAATTTGAGATCATCTATTGAATGTTAGCATGGTTTGAATTTCAAAGTTAGTTGAAAAATGTTTATACTTGTTGTTAGGAACAATAGGATTCTCATGAAAATGGTTTAAAATTACAATTTGCTTATAAGTTATGTTAATGAAAGATGAAGTGGAATTAGTGATTATATATGTTATGCCACATTGTCATGTGTGGATCAATTATGAAGTTATTAGTCAAATGTCAAAAATGTTTGAAGTGTTAATTTTATGACACATTGTGAAATGTTATGTTAATGTTGAATGGCATGCATGATGTGTTTATGGATCTTGACTTTGTATTTATGTATGTGCTTATGTGTTGGAATTTTGTCCTTGTAGGGGTAATATGCATAAGGTGGAATGACTAAGGCTCATTTGTGACACGTTTAAGGCAAATCATTGAAGATTTGGAGACACAAATAAGGGGAGATCCATGAATATGTCGAAGCAAGTAGGATAGGATAGTGAGTTGACTTTGGTCAATTGTTTGACCAAAAGTCAACAGTGGACCAAAAGTCAACTCTAGGAAACATGTGTAGTTTTGTGTACTTGCTTTTTGTAATTTAGATTTGTAATGTAAAATGGGTTTTCTTAAAATGAAAAATGGCCTCTTGAATATGGACTTGAACTTGACTAAGATCTTACCTTTGAAAGCTCTTGATATCTTGGATGACATATCATACCAATGAACCAAACAAAATAAAAAAGTTCACCCAATAAGGATGAAAATGGTCAACAAAAGGATATTCCTTAATGGTTAACCCCTATGGACTAAGGCCAAGACTTGAAATTGACTCACATATGTCATTGACATGGTGTAACTTAAAAAACATCTGAGGTCCAAAACCAAAGATTAGGGTTTCCTTGGGGACTTGACTAAAGAAACAAGATCAATCCACCAATTTTGTTGCATCTATAATTAAGATGTCCATATGAACCATTATAACCATAATCTTGAAAATTCTACTTAAATGTCTTGTATCTTAAATAGCAAGAAACTTTCGAATCAATGATGTTATTTGAAAGATGCAATTGTAAATGAATGCCTTATGATATGTGAGTTATGCATATGATATCAGCAATAAGCCAGACAAAAATTGAAAAAAGTAGGGCAAATTTTTGGGTATGACAATTGCCCCTATTTAATCATCTTGGACTTGAATGTATGAATGGTGACAACTTTTGAGGCATTCAAGGTAGAAGAGGATAAAATACAAGAATATCCAAAAAATTATCTGTTAAGGATGGAGATGCATTAAAAGGAAAGTAAGTGTATTATTGGGAATTTGTTTATATGGGATATGGAATGGCAAACAAACTTTTATAGGTTTACCTGTTGGGGATTGACTGAAATATTTGTTGGGGGAACAAGGACAATCCTAAGAGAAATGTTTGATGTGCATGATACATGCAATGTATGATTTATTTACACGATGCATGAAATTATGCATGATATTCAGCAATGAGGGTTATTTTTGTTGAAAGAGTGATTGGTATTGATAGAGGTGGACTCTAGTTCTGGTTTTTGTATGGTGGCGATTCTTCGACATTCGATAACTGAATCGAGGAACTCGCAAGTTGATCAAGAGAGTTTCAGGAGGCCACTACTATTGGAGGTTTCAATTTTATCCTTTTTGAGAGAGATGTATAATAAAAGAAAGATCGTCACCGACTCATTAGTTGGCAATAAATCATGAACATAGAGGTTAGAAAAAGGTCAACAACCCAGAGGTTGGAAAAAGATCATCAACCATGGAGGTCGGAAAAAGGTCATAAACCATGGGGGTTGGAAAAAGGTCAATAACCATGAAGGTTGGAAAAAGGTCACCAACCATGGAGGTTAGAAAAAGGCCATGGTTCGTGAAACCACGAATCCAATTAACTTTATTGTCTTGAATCATACCTCTACATCCTGCCTTTTGGTTGGTAAGCACCGCCCAATCAGTACTCATCACTATCCAATTCTTCTCATAGGGGTTCCACTTGTGCACACGAACTAGGTTGGTCTTGATTTTCACTTTCTGGATCATTTCCATAGCTTGATATTGTTGAAATCTTTTGTGGATTATCTGCACGATGTCCTTAGGCATGATATAATTTTCAGGATGCATTTTCTGATTCCTCAAGAACCAAATGACATGACACGCATTTTCCCATATAGATTTCCATTGTTTCTCTTTTTGGTTGTTGTAATTCCTATACAAATTTTGTTGAATCCATTCGCGCGCTTCTACTTTGAAAAACATGTCCGAATTATCTTTATACACCAGTTTTAACCATATGTACCCGATAAAAGGGAAATCTCTAATAACTTGAAGCATGGTTTACTGATCACTACCATAGTCAGTGCATTAAGGATCCGAGACGTGTCTACTTGCAAGTGTTGCTTTGGTCTTCAACCTATCATGCTGCATCATCTAGATATGTAGGCAGATTCTTTCTGGGACTTGAATTCTCCAGATACTCTTGCAATCCCTTTTGTCCTTGCTATTTCCTATTCTTGTCCATATACCATAAGCAAATTCAAAGAAGTAATTTCCATTAGAGGTGACTCTCCACTTGTTGTCATTAATGCTTAACTCATTCTTAGGAGGATGAATGGCTGATATCCTATCAAGAATGTTATACTGAAACAAGTCTTTTTAACTTCGCCCATTCCCAATCTTCACTATCCATTTGAGATATTTAATTTTGCTATTAATAGTTACATGGGAATTACTTATCATGTGATTCTTTAGTATAATCTTGTAATCAACCCAATAATTGCTTAAAGCCTTTATCATGTCCCCATTGCCCACATTCCATATCATGTTTTCTCTTATCTCTGATCAATAATTGATAAGGTCCTCCAAAGATCCAAATCATATTTTTTTTCGCTTCTCATATGCTACCCCCATGTTATACCTCTAATATTTACCTTTAATCATCCTGCACTATGGGTGTTCACGGTGCGGTTTGGACGGTTTTGACACTAAAAATCATCTAAACCGCAAGCGAAAAAAGCATGCGGTTTGGTTGGTTCAGTTGGCTTTTATAAATAAAACCAAACCAAACAAATATGATTTGGTTGATTCGGTTGGTTCAGTTTTTTACAAGATTTTTTATTAAGCCATACATACACCTATAGAGAATAACATAATTTTGTGTTTAGTCATTCATACATTACCAAATAACAACAAAACTCATCATATTTAGAGAAAAACTTCTTATTCATTATACAAAAATAACATTAGACAAAAGTGGTATAAAAAACATAAAATAGTAGCATAAAACAATATAAAAAATATTATAATAAAAAAGAAGAAATAGATAGATGAGAGATTAGAGAATATAAAAAAGAAAGAACATAGGAGATGCGAGATTAGAAAAGAAATGTGCGATAAAAACGTAATTAGAAGAGAAATCAATAACATAAAAATGAGAAGATGAGAAGAATGCGCGATACTACTAGAAGATATTTGAGAAGGTCAAAACTAAAATCCTAAGTGTGAGTAAGAGAATATTTGTAGGGTTAAGGCATAATAGGTTTGGGTTTTGTGTTGGATGTGGGATAAGTGAAGTTTGGGTTGTAAATGCGGGTTAGTTTGGTTTGAAAAATACAAACTGCAAACCAAACCAAACTACACGATTTTGTTAAAAAATGGCTCAAATACATCTGAACCAATTGCGGGTTTTTGCGGTTTCTGTTTGGTTTGGTTTGGTTTGAGGTTTTCTATTGGGTTGGTTCGCTTTTGAACACCTCTACCCTGCACCATAAAATGTTCCCCTATTTGTAGTACTTCGAACTAAGTTTGACCAAACATGTTTTTTCATGATGTTGAGGTTACGCAGGCTCAAGCCCTAATCCTTTTTAACTTTCACAAGCTTGCTCCACCTAATAGTGTGAAGATGTTTGTTGTCATCCACTTCTCCCCATATAAACTTCAGTTGAGTCCTTTCAATTTCTTTCAATGTTTCTCTAGGCATTCTACTGCTCATCATGGAATACATCATAAAGGCTTCAATCACTAACTTAGCTAACGTTCTTCTCCCTGCCATGGATAAGTTTTTCTCCTTCCACAATGATAGCTTATTATTGATTCTATCTGTGGTATGAAGAAGGTCCTTAGCTCTTGGACATTTACCAGTAATCATCACTTATAAATACATACATAGGTTCTTCAGTTCTTTCATGCATGCCACCTGAGTTAATTCCTTCTATAAGTTGCACTCAGTATTGCTCAAGAAGACGGGGTTTGGTTTGTTGTAACTGATATTTTTCTCTGAGGTACCATAAAATTTGTCAAGGACATCTCTAACTATCTACATTTGCTTTACTATCGCTTTGCCAAAAAGCAATAAGTCGTCAGTGAACATGAGGTGAGATATATGAGGCCATTTCCTTCCAACTGTTATACAATCCCAATTACCTTTCTGTACTTTATCAATGATCGATTGGGTTAGCCTTTTCATACAGAGAATGAAGATTAATGGGGAGATAGGATCTCCTCGTCGAAGACCTTTATGAGTATCAAAATTGCTATCTTTTTTGCCCTTCCAAAGCACTATCATGATGACTGTTGTTAATGATTCCATTATTACCTTAATGATCTTGTTAATGATACCAATTTCTAAGAGAACCTTATGCACATAACTCCAACTCATCATATCGTACGCCTTTTCTAAATTGATTTTCATGACAAATTTGCCATGCTTCCATTGCAACCTGTTCATGAGGTAAAGAGTTTCTTGCGCCATGATAATGTTGTCCTGAATGCTTCTACCTGCTATAAATCCTACTTGGTAGGGGGAAACCACCTTATTAACTATATTTTGCTTAACAACTTGTATATTGTGTTGCACAATGATATATGTCTGAATTGAGTGACAAGTTAGGGGTTTCACACTTTGAGGATAAGGAAGAGATATGTCTGGTTAACCTTAGCTACATTACTCGAATTCCTCCATAATTTTTTAGCAAACTTACTAACTTTGTTACCAACCATGCTCCAGGATTTTTGGAAAAAGCCTACTAAAAAATCGTCAAGGCCCGGGGATTTCCAATGTGACATGTCAAACATAAATTTGTTCATCTCAGAGCTTGTTAAATCTTCCTCAATGTTCTCCTTAAATCTTTCTTCAATGTCTGGAAATTGACTTTTGTGTTATACCATTCTTCTACCTCCACCTTAGACGTGTGTAACTTATGATACCATTTCTTGAAAAGGTTTTTGATGTCTTACAGATCCTTTACCCATCCGACCTTATGCGATTGATGATTTTCCTTATTATTCTTTGAATGTCAGAAATGTGATAAAGACGAGTATTCTTATCCCCATCTACCAACAACATTAACTTAGATCGTTGGCACCAGAGTAACTCATCTTAGCGAAGAATCTTATTTAAAATTTGTTGGATATATTTTCTACCTTGACAATACCCATAGTGAAATGCCTTTGGGATGCCACTAAGCCTGTTCATCATATGACTTTTTCTCCCTTTACAAACCTCTAACCATGACCATGTTCCACTTATTGGAAGCTTGCCTCATGCTTTTAAGATTAACCTATAGATCCGTATCTCCTTTCCACGCCTCTATAATCACCTATTTATACGAATCTTCGATCACCCACACGCATTCAAATTTGAATGCTTTATTGGGCTTCATGTGTATTTTATTTGTTTCTATTCAATTCATTATTTCTAACAATCTCCAATTTGCCTTCTCTTGGTGAAACTCCACGTTTGCCTATTGACTCTTGTTTGTTTTTCTCACTTCTTTCCAATAATTTATTCGTTGTGACTTGTTCTTCTTCTTTCTGGATCGACACGAATCTAGAGCCACACACACCATTGTTCACGTTGTTTCCTTTTCAATTTTCACCTTGATTCACTTGATTCCCTCCTTGTTCCTCAATGCATTAGTTTTCCCTATGTTTCTTAGCTTTTTGAACCATAGTCCATGGACTTATGCTAACCGGTTCACATCATTCAAGTCTTTCTCAGTAACTTATTTTCCCCGTGCTTATATAATGCCTTTCTTCATTGTCGGCTGATTGTTGTCCATACACCCTGTAGTTTCTTGCTCGTACCTACCATAAGAAAGACACAAAAGGTGAAGACCTTCATACTCCACTTTGTAATGTTTCCCTTTTATGGAAAACATGGCCAACAAAGACGTCTTCAAATCGACTTGAACACACGTGCGAGCGTGTCCGCCCCATTCTTTAGATATAATGGTTTTGTCCACCTTAACAGTCCTGCCAATTCGGTTTCATATGAAGGAGAGAACCCGATGATCATATTATTTGATAGGTAATCCAAGTATTCTCATCCACACAACAAAATTGTCAATTAAGTCGATATTAGGGTACAAATTGAATATCCATTCCTACATCGTAAGGTAGTGATCATAACCGAGCCAAATGCCTTCCAAGACTGTTGCATTATGATCTTCTTCACATATAAAGGTGACAAGATAGTAATCTTTCCCTATGCCAATAATTTTCAAGACTCCTCTTTTCGCCCACAATTGGTTAAGTTTTGTCTCCAATGCTTTGAAGTCAATTCTCCTCCTTATCATCTTCATAATGACGCATTTCTTCCAAGGTTTAATGATTATGTGTTCTTCTCCCTTCGACAAGATAAATTATGGACACTTATAATCTCCTACTTTTCTTTCCTCCAC
Organism: Lathyrus oleraceus; assembly: GCF_024323335.1. Lineage (NCBI taxonomy): Eukaryota > Viridiplantae > Streptophyta > Magnoliopsida > Fabales > Fabaceae > Lathyrus > Lathyrus oleraceus. Next base: position 314,382,094 of record NC_066584.1, on the reverse strand, counting down.
CCACAATCCATCATATCGCTCATCTCCTTCTTCAATTTCGTCTTCTTACATCTTCTCCATAAATTCGCCTGTTACCATATTCTTGTAAGAGACCATTGTGAAAGGACTGTGATTCTGCTTCGTTCTCGAAGGTTCCTCTTCCTCTAATAGAGATATATAGTTCGTATCTCTTCGATCTTTAACTTTCTTGGTGCTCCTTTCTTTTTATCTTCTTCTTGCGTTTGAGAACCATGGTCTGCATATGCAAACTCCTGCGAGAAACTTGTCATGCGAAACCCTATGATGAAGTTATCTCTCCCATTTAGCTAGAAGATGCGTCGAGGATTCTTAACAAGATTATGCACAACCAAGTTGACCATATTCAAAACCAATAATGCAATAAAACACTATTTAATTTTCTCTGCTATTATCAATCAAAATTCAACCAAAGAGGTGTGCTACGTCAAACGTAATTTCCCCATTAATCTCCGTTCTTAGTCTAATACCTGAAACTCAATTCTACCATAATTTATTTTATCATCAAGTCACTTTAACCATATCAATTTTATAAAATTAATTTACTCAAAATTAATTTTCTTCAGTGTAAAATCAAACTCATTTAGATTGTGGCAACTAGAATTCGAATTTTGACAATCACATAAATTGTTCCTTACAAACATACCGTTAAACTAAGCATATATTTGGTTATGCGATGGAAAAATTGATTCTTAATAAATTGATTCTATAAAATCGATTTTGATTACAAGTGAATTAAATGTAAAGTAATTTATTTTTAAATAAATTTACATAAAATTGAGTTGAATATAAATTTCAATGTAAAAATCAAGTTTAAAGTTAAAAACTTTAAATTCTAGATTTAAATAAAATTCGAAGAAAAAATCAATTTTATTTTAAAACAACCAACACTTCAAAATTTCTTCTTAACAAAAATTTCTTTTTACCTCTTCCAAAAACTAAACTAAATATCTAATGAATAAGTTATTATTAACTTGTAATAGGGATTTTACTATATCAATCTCTTAATCTGGTTGGATTTCAAACTCATATTATATATGGTAGATTACTTCAATATGATATAACCAATGAGTAACATGTGAATCAATTGATCTCAGATCAACAATTGAGATCGATTTATTAGGTAAATATATTTCCATTACACATCAATTATTTCCATTAAACTTCATAATAAATTTCTTTGATTTATACTAGCTCTTCAAAACTTTTCCTTAAATTGTCAATTCGCAATCAAACTCTCAAGTCCATATTATACTCAAACTTTTTACACTTTATTCGTTTTTCGAGGCCCAAATAGTGAATAAAAAATAAATTTTTTATCTCGCGTATATATACCAACAAACTGCTGGACCCAACACCAGACCCGCGACTGTACGCCTTCCTCCTGAATAAATACACCAACGCAGTCGCCCACGCTTTTTTTTCCACTGATTTTTCGGAACAAAACCGAATACACATTCGTACCCTTTTTCAGGGTTTACAAATCTTGAACTCGTTCTTCTTCGTCTTCACTACTACTATTCCCTTTTCGCTAGATTTTTTTCATCACGTTCTGGTTCCGTGTTCTTCAAGGGAAGCTTCACTCTTCGCTGTTACATCGATCAATCACGTTCCCGTTTCTTGATTCTTCGTATTCAGTTTTCGTTCTTCCATTCAAATTACTTCTTCAGAGCTACTGCATGTATGTGAAATCGATTTTGTGTGTTTAAATTTGTTTTTTTTTTGGATTTTGACGATAGCGATAGCTTAATGTGTGCATGGAGGGTTTTGGTTTGGAGACAATGACAACGCCAAGCGGAAGCTATTTTTTTCGTCAAGTATTTGATTGAAAGAAAATTTAACCTACATTTTTCGTTTGCGTAGGATTCAGTTCAGTGGCTCAGAGTGATTTTGGTCGTCTCCGTTTGCTGAATGCTTATTCATTGGAAGAGTACTATTTCACTGTAAGTCTTCGCTTCGCTGCCACTTGTTAAATTGTGCCTCTCTTTCATCACATTACTTATATCTCGCTGTGGAGTGTTTTGATCAACTTATTTGACACTTATCTATTGGTATCGGTGGTATTGTGCGGTTGTTTGGATTGACTTATTTAAACTTATTTATCGGGTATCGGCATGATCACTTGTGAGATTGTTTGGAAAAGTTTGGAAACAAACTATTGACACTTGTTTTCAACTTTTTTTATAAGCTCTCTGATAGCTTATGAAAACATATTGTAACTTTATTTTATAGCTTATACATAAACCCTAACCCTTACTCTCTTTAGTCACTATAATAAAGGGCTTATGTATTGCTTTCCTGAGATTGGATTCCAAAATTTGAAAGCCTTGTAATGTTCAGTGCTATATATCTCACTATGGCATCACTCTTCCCTGTTTTGATGCAGAACATAAGTTTGTTTTTCTAAAGGAGCAAAAAGTTAATCACTTTTTCCTTCTCCAGGTAAATTAAATGCATTATTGTAGGAGTCTTAACACAGAAAGAGTAGGAGTGTTAACACAGAAAAAATGGTTCCTTATTAGAAACTCAAAGGGTCAAGTTTATAGACTTAGCAGTACAACTGACTAACTAACAGCATATCTTAAGTGTGTGCAAGACTTAGCAATACAACTTACTACCTAGAAAATAGGAAACTACCTCACACACTAACATCATATCCTAAGTATGAGAGAAAATAGGAATTGAAAGCAACAAACAATTAATTAAAAACAAACAATAGAAATAATTCTAAAAATCAAACTGACTTATTCAACAATTCCTCCCTTAAACTGTATGCTCCTTGCAACAGGTTATCACAAACTCATCAAGCATTCCTAGAGCACTTAACATATGTTGGAATTCTTCAACTTTAAGTGGCTTTGTCATGATGTCTGCTAACTGATCTCTTGTATTGCAATAATTCAGCTCAATAACACCATCATTACATAAATTTCTCAAAAAATGAAACCGAACATCAATATGTTTACTTCTTCCATGCAAAACTGGATTTTTGGATAATTTAATTGTTGAGACATTATCACAAAACACCAGAGTAGCTCCTTCTTGACAATGACTTAGATGTTCCAAAATTCTTCTCAGCCAAACACATTGACAAGCACATAACGCGGCTGCTATAAACTCTGCTTCTGTTGTGGATAAGCTAACAACTGGCTGCTTCTTCGACACCCAAGAAATAACACCTCCTCCCAGCAAGAAAGCATAGCCCGAAGTGCTCTTCCTGTCATCAAGGTCTCCTGCATAATCACTGTCGGTATAAGCAATTAATTCTTCATTTCCTCCCGCCTTATAGAAAATTCCCAGATTTTGGGTGCCTTGTAGATATCTCAAAATTCGCTTTGCTGCCAAGTAATGACTCTCCTTTGACTCTTCCATAAAGCGACTTATCAAACTGACAGAATATGCAATATCTGGTCTTGTAGCTGTGAGGTACATAAGACTTCCCACAAGTTGTTTAAATAGAGTCGTATCAACCTTCACTCCTTTGTCTTCTTTTAGTAACTTACTTCCTGGAACTATAGGACTCTTCACGGGATTACAATCAGACATGTTAAATTTGTTTAACATATCCTTAATATATTTCTTTTGCCCAACGAAGATACCATTGCAACCTTGCAAAACTTCAATGCCCAAGAAACATCTCATCTTGCCTAAGTCAGTCATTGCAAATTCTTTCATCATCATAGTTTTGAACTCTTGAAACATCGACATATCATTACCGGTATATACAAGATCATCTACATAAACACACAATTAAAATTTCACCTTTCTCTTTCTTCTTCATAAATAAAGTGTGTTCATGTGGACATTTCAAAAAATCATTTGCTGTAAGATAGGATTCCAACTTGCTGTACCAGGATCTAGGAGCCTGCTTAAGGCCATACAAGGCCTTCTTAAGCTTGTATACTTGATGCTCACATCCTCGAAATACATAACCTGGTGGCTGCTCTAGGTAGACATTTTCGTTGATTGCTCCATGTAAGAAAGTTGATTTAATATCAAGTTGATGAATACCCCACCTTTTTGTAGCTGCCAATGCAACAACAGTTCTGATGGTTTCAAGACGAGCAACCGGCGCAAAGATCTCACTGTAATCTATGCCTTCCTCTTGAGTGTAGCCTTTTGCTACGAGTCTAGCCTTGAATTTGTCAATCTCCCGTGTCTCCTTCAACTTAGTTTTGAAAATCCACTTGACTCCTACAACTTTGCAATATGGTGGTGGATCAATTAGCTCCCATGTATCATTCCTTTGAATTGCTTGAATTTCAGCATCCATTGCATCCCTCCTAATGCTAAATTTTTGATGCTTGTGTATATGTTACTGGATCTGAACATGCAAACATGGCAAAATTCATTGCATCTTCCTCAGTTAAATCATCACCAGTGACATAATCTCTCATCCATATTGGTGGTCTTCTAGTCCTCCCTTGAGCTGAATTTTCTGAAGCTCTTGAAATGTTGGAATCCAGCATATTTGAAGTTGAGTTTGGAGTTGCATCACTTGTAGTTGCTGTTGTATCATTAGAATTTTGGATTATCTCATCATCTTCTTGACTAGATTCTTCCAAAGGATTCAACTCACCTGTATCAAGTGTTATGCTTGTTTTTGCTTCACCCCAATCCCATGCAGCATCCTCCTGGAATTTAACATTTCTACTAATCCAAATTTTCTTCTTGATTGGATCATAAAGTTTGTAGGCCTTAGACTCCTCACTTACACCCAACAACACACATTTGATACTTTTATCATCAAGTTTGCTCCTTTTCTGATCAGGTACATGAACGTATCCAATGCTGCCAAAGATTCTAAAATATGAAACAGACGGCTTAATTCCGCTCCATGCTTCCTCTGGTGTGACGTTCTTGAAAGCAAGAGTCGGACTTCTGTTTAAAATATGAATCACCCATTTTACAGCTTCTGGCCAAAAAGATCTTGGAACTCCCTTTTCCACCAAAACACTGCGAACCATATTTACAATCGTTTGATTTTTTCTCTCCGCCACGCCATTTTGTTGTGGCGTGTATGAAGCAGTGAGTTGCCTTTCAATACCATGTTTACTGCAAAATTCAGCAAACTCTTTAGAAAGATACTCCCCCTCTATCGGTACGTAATATTTGAATGGGAGCGCCAACTTGTTTTTCAACTAATGCTTTAAACTCTTTAAATGCACCAAAAGTTTAACTTTTCTCCGTAAGAAAATATACCCATACTTTCCTACTTAAATCATCAATGAAAGTGAGTATGTACCTTTTATTTCCATTGGATGTAGGATTGATAGGACCACAAATATCTGAGTGAATTAACTGCAACAACTAAGATGCCCGTCAATTACTTTGTCGTGGAAAAGGGTCTCGTTGATATACCCATACTTTCCTACTTGAGGCAATGTTCACAAAGTTGAGATGTTGGTTTAAAGGAGGGCAACCCTTTCACCATGTCATGCTCCATTAAAGTTTTCAGTCCACTGTAGCTCAAGTAACCATAACGAGAGTGCCATACTTGAGCTGGTGGCACAGAGCTGACCTGAAAGCAGGATTGGGAGACTCCGGATTTTACATGAATAGCAAACATACGATTAGTAGTCATGTAGGTTTAAAAAATAAGGTCATTTTCTTTAAACACTCTACACTTGTTTTGCTTCATTTCAACTATTAACCCTCTTTCCAGAAGTTGCCCCCACACTAAATAAATTATTTTTCAGCTCAGACACATAAAATACATCATTTAGAAAATGCACAACTCCGTTTATCAAAAGTTTAACCATACCTTTTCCACATACCTTTAGAGCATAATTATTCCTTAATTTCACTTCATCTGAAAAACTTTCATCAATGGAGGAGAACCAATCCTTTCTTCCTGTCACGTGGTTGCTGCAGCCTGAATCGATGAACCACATGTCTTATGTGTTTGATTTTCCCTCTGATGAAAGTTGTGCCATGAGTAAACACTGCTTCCTCATTGGTCTCAACATAATTTGCAATGCTGTCCTGTGGTTTCTCTGGGCATTCATATTGAAAATGTCCAAACTCATGACAGTAATAACATTCCACTGCTGCCTTGTCTACTCGTTGTCTGCCTCCTCTGCCTCTTCCTCGAGCAAATCCACTCCAAAAGTCACCTCTTCCACGGTCACGACCGGTATTTGTCTCATCTCGAGTTACTTTCAACACTTGCTCTTCATGTGACTTGTGCCCATTCATTCGTTGTTCGTGTACCAACAAACTACTTTGGAGTTCATCTACAGTCATGGAATCCAAAACATGAGATTCTTCAATAGAACACACTACATAATCATACCTGGAGGTCATTGAGCGAAGAATCTTTTCGACAACAGTAAGATCCGACATTTGTTCACCGTACATTCGCATCTTATTTGCAATAGTGAGAGTTCGAGCAAAATAGTCATTAACTGATTCTCCATTCTTCATCTGCAAAATCTCCCACTCACGTCGTAGGGCTTGAAGCTGTGCTCGCTTCACTCTAGCAGTGCCTTGGTATTTCTGTTTTAAGGAATCCCAAATCTCTTTTGAAGTCTCCTTCTTTAAAATTGTTTCAAGCACAGATCGATCGATGGCTTGAAAGAGGTAATTCTTTACCTTCAAATCTTTTAGCTTAAGCCCGTTCACCGTTTTTTTCTCGTTCTCCGTTAATACAGTACCATCAACATGTTGAGGAATCCCTGGATCTATAAGATTCCAATACTCCTTTGACCTTAAAAAGTTCTCCATGAGCATTACCCAGTGATCATAATGCTCACTGAATTTTGGAATTGCAGGTTGCACGAAGTTGCCATCCGTGGTTGTAGCCATGATTGAAGTCCGCTGCTTCTCTTTACTTGCTATACACCTAGCTCTGTTACCAGATGTTAACATAGAAAAAATGGTTCTGTTCTGCGTTCCTTATTAGAAACTCAAAGGGCCAAGTTTATAGACTTAGCAGTACAACTGACTACCTAGAAAATATGAAACTACCACACACACTAACATCATATCTTAAGTGTTTGCAAGACTTAGCAATACAACTTACTACCTAGAAAATAGGAAACTACCTCACACACTAACATCATATCCTAAGTGTGAGAGAAAATAGGAATTGAAAGCAACAAACAATTAATTAAAAACAAACAATAGAAATAATTCTAAAAATCAAACTGACTTATTCAACAAGGAGCATAAGCATTTTTGCTATGTATTAATTATTCAGCATAATAACGAACCTTAGAAAGTAGCACAGCGCTTAGAACTCGTTTTGTGAATCTTAGGTTGGGGGTTCAAGTCTTCAACTCCAAATTTTCTATTTTTATTGTTTTATTTCATTAAAAATGACAATTCAAGGACTTGATACTAGGTACACTAGATTTAACCTTATATATCACTATACTAACAGCTGGTTATGATATTAAATTGAAATGTTATATGTATATTTCATCAAAATGCATAGTGACCCCTTTGAAGTGAACACTGCACAGGTATGAGTTTATATTTTCTTGAATTGTAGAGCACGGATAAACCTTAACTTAGGTCCATTATACAAAGATAACAAGATAGAAAGAGAAATCAGCATAATATCTATCCGGGGTTGATGAAATGGAGGGATACTAAAGATGTAATTTGTGATAGAAATAAACAATTCTAGTTTAAAAGAAAAATGTATTGACAACTATAAGGCTTTATAATGTATACGAAACTCAATACTTGATGATAAAGTGCCAACAACAAGGTAAGCGTAGTGTTAGAGACAAGCGTATTATGATGGATGAATTGTCACACAATACAAAATTAAGAAACAAAACCATTTGGCTGTTTTGGGATAGAGTTCATTGTAGGAAAGATCATAAGAGTTCCATTTTAGGTGCTTTGACTGGGTTTGTATGGAAAAGATGGGTAAAATGACTAATAAAAAAGGTAGATCAAAGGAAGGAACGTCAACCGCTAGAGTTAGAAAGAAATCAAGGATAACTAGAGGACAAACTGTCGGGAGATTTGGATGTATATGGTCTATCAGCAAACATATTCATGACAGACTATTTTTATGTGCTTCTATTGATTTCACTACCAGATTAAAATAGAATTACAGCGTGCAGATCCACCATATTGCTAGTAGTATGACTTTTTTTCTACAAATCATGGCTTGTACTTTATTTAATTATTTACTTTTTTGAATTTTATATAGACACAACAAGAAATAGTACTATAATTAGATATATAGTAAGGTTTATTCATTAATTCTTTTAAAACATTGTTTCTCCCTTTCATTATACGATTTGTGCTTTTGTTCTATTTCTAGAGGTTGTACAATAGCCATGTTGTCCCATGTTGCATGCATTATAGGTTTGTTGTTATTTATTAGGCATGTCAATTAGCAATTAGCAAGCACTGAAATTGGTTTCTCTTCACCATTTTTTCATGAATTGCAATAATAACATTAAATATGATAGAAGTGGTTAACATTTGCAATAATAACATTAAATATGATAGAAGTGGTTAACATTTGCTTATATTTTAGGCACAAAATAAAACTTTTTTGTTGCCTATATTCGAGACAACCGTAGCGAATATCTTTTAAATTTATTGAAATATTGGTATATTGAGCCATAAATATATTGCAATAAGAAATCCTTTTTTATTCAAAGAAGTTTGCTTGAAATGCTTTGTTTTAATTCCTGTTGTCAGGAGTTTCCTTGGTAGGCAATCAAGTAAGTAGGAAGGACCACTATAAAACCCTTACCACAACTTCTGGCATACCGTTGCATTGAAATTAGATGGCCTATTCTTCTCCTAAACTGTTATTTAACAATGAAAAATGTCTAATCTAAAAGTTGACAAACTTGTGATGTTTCAGGTAATAAGTGTTTGATCAAGGTCTGTCATGGATGAAGACATCTCTTTGATGTTTTCCTTTATTTTATTTTTCGGCTGCAAAGTTCTCTTGAAATATACTGATAATACTGTATTTATTTTTATTTGTTCTACAATAACTCTCTGTTTAATACACTGAACCTCTCTTATGCATCACTCTGATTTCATTTTGCAATTTGCAGGAAAAAGATTAACCATTGTGACTTATAAAGTTCAAGTTGATAGATAGCAAGGATTGGTAAAAGGCCATTTGGAGTAGGAAAAAAGTCTTGGCATAAGAGTAGCTGTTGTGATAGTGTGGAATTGTGCAAAATTACTTTTGGAACTATCATGACTACTGATCCAAGGGCTACTAAGGGCTATGATGGTATGAATGACTCAAGGGCTGTGAATGACTCAAGGACTGTTAAGGCCTATGATGCTATGAAGGACTTAGGAATCTCTAAGGAAGAGGTGAAACCTGTGCTGAGAAATTTGCTTAAAGTGTATGATAAAAACTGGGAGCTTATTGAAGATGACAACTATCGGACTCTTATAGATGCGTACTTTGAGTCAAAGGAAGATAAGGTTTCTTGAACATCCTTTGCTAGTTTGTATAACTTGCTAATTTTTTGTCCTTATAATAACTTGTATTTGTGTTAGCTGCATTGGTCAGATTTTTTCTGACACATTGTTATATTCTTTCTAAAAGCCAGAAGAACACAAGAGAAAAGCTCCAATCAATTCTCAAGATGGGGAAAGACCAAAACAGAAACTTCACGTGGCAGATAGGGACAACCGGGTTCCATCAGCTGTCAAATCAATAGAAGTGTTGCCTGTAGAAGACAATGACAAACCTCCGAAGACTCTTAAACAGAAATCTATAAAGTCATTTCAAACTTCGTCGTCACACAAACTTCTATCACAGAGAAGATTGAGTGACGATGAAAGGATCTCAAGCTTACCTTCCATGGCTGCTAGAGGTCAAAAAAGTTATCCTGGGGCAGCTTCATCTGCAGGGCTTTATTCAGAGGAACCTAGCCATCCTTCTATTCAGAGGAAAAATATGTCTAGTGATCAACATCAGAAAAAGATTACAACATCAGGAACTGAGAAGCCTAAGTTTCGTGTTGGAACTGCTTCGATGAGTTGCAATGGTAATTATGACAGGCTTTTTAACTGCCTTTCTTTTACTATTTTCCTTTTGCTGTATGCTGTCTTAAGAAAAGCATATATTGTTATATACTTGAACCTAGTTTGAAGTTTCTTGTTGATTTTCTTTAGGCTCACTTGATGCTTCAAATGGAAATCTTTCTATCAAATCCCTATCAAAGGTTCTGAAATCCGGTCGATATGTCGATGACATAACAAAAGGTTCTGAAAACGTCAAAGTATCATTATTAGATGAAACTGAAAGTGAGGAGTTTCCAAAATTCAATTACATTCCATGTAATGTAATTTATCAGTGCGCTAATGTCAATATTTCACTGGCTCGGATTGCGGATGAGGGTTGCTGTGCTGATTGTTCAGGCGACTGTCTTTCCTTATCATTTCCTTGTGCTTGCTCTCAAGAAACTGGCGGAGAGTTTGCTTACTCTTCAAACGGTTTATTAAAAGAAAAATTTCTCACAGATTGCATAAATGAACCCCAAGCTCATCATTATGTGTATTGTAAAGAATGCCCAATTGAGAGGTCTAAGAACGAGAGCAAACCTGAACCATGCAGGGGACATCTGGTTAGGAAGTTTATAAAGGAGTGCTGGAAGAAATGTGGATGTGACATGCAGTGTGGAAATCGGGTAGTACAACGAGGTTTAAGCCGGAAATTGCAGGTAAACTTTTCTCTGAATGACTTGCAATTTATTTGATGAGAATTTTATTTACTTTACTTTGCTTTAATATTTTGTTATGGTTAGTAGATGAAGTTAAGGCAGGTGAAATTTGCAATATGTTTAGTGAAGGGTTTGTGTCTTTGATCCTCTATTTCTTTAAAACTATTCTCTGAATACTTTTGCAACTCGTTGAAATATTTATTTACTTTTGTTAGTTTTATTTTGTTATGGTTATTAGATGAAGTTTTCATTTAATTTTGTGGTGATAAAAATTGATTTATATTAAAAGTGAGTTGAATGTAAAGTGATTTATGCTAAGAAATGACAATGTTCATGATATTTTTGCTCTTTCTTGTGTTGCAAATGGTCCAAACTGTTGCAGTATTAGGAAATATAAGTAGCTACTGCTGCTCTACCTAAAATGACAAGTCACATATTTATATGCTATTGCTATCAGGGAACTGTGTCTGTCATCAATCAAATACCTAAACCTCTTGATCATTGTTATGGTTTTATATTCTATCACATAAGTTTTTTTTTTACAGAACCTTAACTTGTTTTATTGATATGCTGTGTATTTAGTGGTTGGTAAATAGGGGCTAAAATTTTAAAGTTTTCAAGTGAGTATTAATGACCATTTTGCAACTGTCTTTGAAGGATTCAAACAGTGTTTTAAAATTACAACTTAGATTCTTACCACTAGATAACTTTTTTCTTAATGACAAATGGTTATTAGTGAATTGTTAGTATATTAAAAGATTAAACAATAGCCATGTCAATAATAGTTACCATTGAAGCATATAAGAGTACACAAACTTTATTAAAAAAACTATAGTACAATGCATAAATACAAAATTATCAATTGCAGTTTGCACTGTGCACTGTGCAGAATTCTACGGCCTATACCAAGTACTAACTAGTTTTGTATTTATGGATTAAGGTTTAACAGAAAAAACTAAGGATTCATTGATGCTTTTTAAGACTTTCATCCCAAAAATTGAAGTTTGACATTTATAATCGATTCCTTGGCTACTGGCATTTGTCTTCCTGTTGTATGTTTATGTGTCAAATAATCTCTTTACTTTCAGATCTTGACAAGATGATTGAAAGTTCCATGGCGGTATAATATGGAATGAGAAAAAGAGAGTCAACTAGCTACTTACACTTTCTCATTTGAAACTTGTTAAGAAATGTGGTTGGACCTAATTCAACCCTACAAAATCGGTTGATAGAGTGAGGATTACCCCTACTTATAAACATATGTTCAGGCCATAATTGTCTGATGTGGGACTCTTGACACACCCTCTCACGCCTAGGACTGGACATCTGGAGCGTGGAAATAAATGGTGGGTGATCTGATAACGGAAATCATAGTAGGTGGTCCATCGGATCTTAAACGAGACTCTGATACCATGTTAAGAAATGTGGTTGGACGATCTAACTCAACCCTACAAAATCGATTGGTAGAGTGAGGACTGCCCCCACTTACAAACACATGTTCAGGCCATATATTGTCCAATGTGAGACTCTTAACAAAACTAGTATGAATATAATGGCGTGTAAAATATGCTTAGTGAGAAGACGTGTAGAGTTTGTTGTAAGGAGAGTAGATCAGATGGAGATGAGTTAAACCACTAGAGGAAAACCTAAAAAATATAAGAGACTATTAAAAAGATCTCGAGATAACAAATTGGATAGAAACATGGTGGATAGAATATTGTGACAGAATTTGATCCATATATCCGACCCACTTTATACCAAACCTATACTATGAGTTTACCTGCCATTTCTAATTCTATATCTTCTATTCTTACCACACACAACATAATATTCTCATCTCTACTACACTTATTTTATTTTGATATTTGTTTTTTATTGCCAACATTCCATCTCGTACAATATCGCTCGTCTTACAACTGTCCGATAAAAAATTTCTTCCTATTTGAATGGTATTTTTGTGTGACAAAAATCCTCAAAGTTCTCGTCTATTTCAACCACCCAATTTGTATTTGATAGTTTATGTCTCATTTTATTTCTCATCGTTTTGGAGTGAGAAAATCATATTCCAGTCAGAAAATCAAACTTCTAAATTAAAATTAAATAGTTAAGTTTATGGAATCATATTGTTGTACAAATCTCCTGAATGTTTTTAGGGTCACTGCATTACTTTGGTTCTATTGGTGTGTCAACAGTCAATTCACTCATCTTGCTGCAATTGGCACATTTTATTTGATAAATTAAATTTGTTGTGCTTTTTTCTATGATTGACACGTTATCATTTATTTTTCAGGTATTCTTGACTGATCAGGGAAAGGGCTGGGGCGTTAGAAGCCTAGAAGATTTGCCCAAGGGAAGCTTTGTATGTGAATACGCCGGAGAAATTTTAACTAATACAGAGTTATATGATAGGATTGTAATGAGTACTGGCAATGACAGACATACATATCCTGTAACGCTTGATGCGGACTGGGGCTCTGAAGTGGGATTAAAGGATGAAGAGGCGTTGTGCTTAGATGCAACACATAATGGGAATGTTGCAAGATTCATCAATCACAGGTTATTTTCAAAATTCAATAAAATATTTCTTATTGACTAAATTGAATAGCCTCAAACACTTTTTTTTCTTCTTTAAAATATGTTTGAATCGGTGGTATGGAATGAAATGGTAACTAATTAGAATTTATTGTTTGGATAACCATGGATGAAATGGAATATGATGAAAATCCATTCCATCGAATTTCACCAAATTCTCTAATTTTTTGTTTCATTCGTTCCGTCATGTTTCATTCCGTCCGGTTATATTCCATCAAAGTCTATATTTTGTTTTTTTAATATTCTTTATGTTTTTCTACCTTTAAATATAACCTCTTAAAATAAATAAATTATGGGAATTAATAAAATTAATTAAAGTTTGTTGATTATTTTCTATAACTTTACAAATTTATTCTTAAAGAGAAAATTATTTAATGTGTTTTTTATTCTCATTTTAAAAAACTAAAAAATAATTCTAAAAGTGTATAATTGATTTTGATTTGTTATATTTATTGAAAGTAGAATTGATTATGCTTAATTGATTTTTTCATGAAGTTAAAATTTATTGTTTTTGAATTTGAATGTGATTTTTACACTGAAATATTAATTCACTTTGTATTAATTTAGTTAAATATAAATCATTTTATCTTATATTCTTAATTAATTAGAATCAACTTATTCAAAAATGAATTTTTATGAATGCAGAATCAAACATAATTAACAATATGCATGTTACAGAAAAAGATGAAACATAATTAGAGTTAATGAATAAAAGAATCGTTGATGACTTTGAAGTTCAAAAGTCTTATTAAATTTATATTTAAAGACAGAAATAGTAATAGTGTAACTTAAATCGTTTCTTTATAAAAAGAATATTATTAACCATTTTTTATGGGCTTATTGTTTAATTTGATTAATATATAAACTTTTTATAAGTTAATTTAAATAATTTATAGTTTATTATTTTCTCTCTTAATTTATTCTTAGTTTATGATTGTTTCTTTTTGTTTGTTTCATTTATGTAAAAGTCTAACATGGAACAACATTTTCTCTTTCTACTGTTTTTCATTAATATATTTTGTTTTCTCTTATATCAAGATGTCCTGATAGTTATTTTTGGACTTTGCATTATAATAGTATAGTATATTTATGATTGACATATTTGATTTTCAGATGTACTGATTCAAATTTGATAGATATTCCTGTCGAAGTAGAGACACCTGACCGCCACTATTATCATGTGAGAGTTTGTTTTCATAAGTTTTTATTTTAACATATTAAAAAAAAATTATTTTAACTTTTTTTTTAAAAATTATTGATTTTATTTTAAAATATTTTCAATAATTTATTTACATCAATATATATAAATATAAATAAATATTACGTCAAAGATTTATTTAACTCAACTAATATATTTATAAGCAAAAGAGACAAGTTTCATATTTACTAAGAAATATAGTTAAGTGTATTTAAGTTTCTTGATTTCATGTGAGAGATAACACAATTACTAGTATATTCTCAATTAAATTGTGTTCTACTAACAATATTAAGTAATTAATGCATGTTTACATTAGGGGGTATGAGTAATACATTATATATTCACTAAAATTCTTAAAGTGATAGATGTCTTTGGAGTGAAAGGTGCGTGGATTCTCTTAGTTATAAGTGTTTTAGTCTTCACTTGAGGTGAAAGTATTTCTCCATGAAATACTTTCAATTCACATTTCTATAGTGAGGTGAAAGTATTTCTCCATGCAATACTTTCAATTCACACTTATTTTTTTGAATACTCTTCCTCAAATGTGAGTTTATCCACAATGTTCCTCCTCAAGCAAAAGGTCTGTGTCATCCACGTCCCCTTCTTTTTCAATAGACATCTCCTATCCACCACCCGTGGAAATCTTTTTAATACAAGGAAGTCGGTCTCTCACTCGAATCAGGTACTGATATCGCTGTTGGATTATCAATTCGAGGGATCAGAGAAAATATTTTTACATTGGGGTCTTCTTTTATAAGTAACACACTTTGTGAGAGACACACTACATATTCACCAAAATTTTTAAGATAATAGATGTTCTCTCACTTATAAATCTTCTAGTCTTCATTTTTCTAATAATATATTAATTTAATAAAATGAATGATGGTTATTTTTCAATGGAGGATTATGAAAAATAACTTTTTGAGGATGGTTTTATAGCTTGTTTTGATCTTTGTATGCAGCTTGCCCTCTTTACAAAAAGAAATGTGAGTGCATACGAGGAATTGACATGGGTAAGTACATTAGACAAATCCGAGACATCTTCTTATCTGTTTTAAATAGTAAATGATGATTTGAGAAGAAAATAATTAAGTAGTTGGAATTATTAATTTATTCCAATTAATATATATTCTTCAAAAGTATTTGTATTCGAATACTTGCAAGAACAATATTTATTTATCATCCTTTTGATTTTTAATATAAAAAAGTTATTTTTTAGATACATTACATAATCAATAATCAAAGAGAGTATTGCTATATATCTACATTAAGGAACATTTGGCCGAATTCATCCTCCACATTCCTCTCAGAATAAATGTCTCAGAAGAAAAAATGATATGGAGAATAAAACTATCATAGAAATGATACATAACCTAAGCTAAGATAAAGATGTGACCAATTGTTTGCAGGATTATGGAATTGACTTTGATGATCATACCCATCCTATAAAAGCATTTAAATGCTGTTGTGGAAGCGCTCTCTGCCGTGATAAGAAACAAAAAGGTCAGTTTCATTACTAATCGTTTCTTTGAACTGAGACTTAAGAAGAATAATGTTTACGGCACACTATTAAATGTTTTTATTTATTTATTTTCCTTAATTGCAATTTTCGTTTGATAATATTTATTAAATTAGTTTTTTTATTTTAAATTTAAATAGTTTTATTCTCTCTTTTCATATTTCTTTTCTAAAAATTAAAACATTGTTTATTTTTAAACATGAAATTAATATTTTCAATCTTTTAAGTTTCTACAAATAATTTATAAGTTTCATTCTCACATTTTTTTACTCAAAATTGATTTCGTGTCTATTTTTTATCTTTAAAATTTTACTAAGATTTTTATATGATAATTTTTCACAGTCATTTAAAAGTAGACACATTAATTATTTTAAGTTCAAAAATATAAAAACATATTTGGATTGGTGATATGTGATGTAATGAAAGATAATGGAGTAATAAATAATGAGATTCTATTGTTTGGATTTACAAATAATTGATGGAATGGATTAGAACATGAAATCCATTACATCTTTTCCTCTATTTTTGTTTTATTTGATTTGGAGTGTTGGAGTGTATGTAATGGAATAAGATATTTTTAATAAAGTATCTAAATAATTGAGTGAGATCTATATTTCATTATGCTCAATTCCACTATGTTATGTTCCATTCTGCTCTATTCCATTTAATTTCACTCTATTATGTTTCATTCTGCCTCACTCTATTATATTTCGTCAATCCAAATATAATCTAAGAGGGAGAATAAAACTGTATGAATTTGAAATAGATGCACTAATTTCGTGAATAAGATGAAACCTATGTTTTTTAACAAGTTTTATTCTATCTTCCGACGAGTTGTTCATTCTCTTTACTTCCAAACTCAAATAAAGGATAAAAAAGTATGTTGCTTACTCATATTTTTTTGTCATGCAGGAAGTAGATCAGCAAAGACTAAAAAACTCAAGCATACGAATAGACACTGATAGAATAGTTGAGATTTTACAGTCTGGAGTTAGATATAGCAGAACAGTTTAGACTTCACAACGTGACGAATTAGGATTCAAATCTCAACTGAAAGAGGTATCTGCATTTGATGTTCTACGAAATATTGCGGAACATGTTTGATCATCATCAGTAGAGAGAATCTCTGGACAACAAACTGTTTTGAAGTTTTTTTTGTTAAATTTTCCTTTTTGGTCGGTAAATGGTTGCAATAGATTTTCAACCGGTTTATTATTGGTGCTGTTGCGGTACATACAGCCATAGCGGATAGTTTTATAAATTTTATGACAGATATTCTGGAATAGTTCCAGTTTTTGGAGCAACATTTTTTTGTTGCAAATATTGAACATACAAAATAATAATGGTTGAAAGAACATATTTTGTTTAGGAATTCTTTTGTTTTCTTTTCATAGAATTTTTATTCATTCATGAACAGTGTTTGTCATCTATTTATTCTCTTAATTTGTAAGTGAGGCTAAATAGATAATAGATTAATAAACAATATTGTAATAAATAAATCAACTGATATTTATTTGAGTTAAATGAATGTAATTTGTTAGTCTATGATTCAGTCATTGACAATGATATTTATCTATATTTTATTGATTATGATATTTATCTATATTTTATTAAATATGTAATGTTTTTAAATTATATTGATAAAGTACATTGATTATTCAATAAATTTAAATAATAAATGATGTTAAAAAGATAGATGATAATAATAATTAGAGGATACTTAAATAGAAAAAAAATCCGATTCAAAAACAATTAAGACATCCACCACATAATATGATGGGAAAGTAGGTGAGGGGCATTGAAAATGGGAGATAATCCCCTTTGGTTACAATAATGATAACACTTGAAGGGGCTGCTTGAAACAAAAAGATTGAGTTACTTTTTCATTCCTAAAAATTATCTTAGGAATAAAAGCACACAATGTTTAAAACAAAAAGATTGAGTTACTTTCTTATTCCTAGAAATTATCTTAGGAATATAAGCAATCACATATTGGCTTAGCTCAATACGTTAAATTGAGATAATGATTCCACCGGCTGTTTCTTTTTATCAAAATCATGTTTTTATATATTCTTTTATTAGTTTTTTTTAGCAATCTTGACTCTTGTTCATCTCTTGGATTTGTTCATGTCCTCCCTGCTTGTTTGCTTTTTTATTTGAGATGTCACTGGTACTTGTTTCTCTTTGTTTTTAAGGAGTTGCTCCTCCTTTGATTATTTTTCTTTAAAGGATTCTGTTCAAGTTGCTGGGTCTCATAAGATTTATTCTAGTTTATGTTTTGTTACTCGTAAATTTAGTACTTCCTCCGTTCCTTTTTAAGTATTTATTTTTTTAAAAATATTTGTTTCTTTTTAATTGTCATTTGCAAAGTTGAAGGTAGTATTAATTACAATTTTGTCAAAATTACCCATAGGTAATTATTACAAAGAGAGAAAAAATAAAATGAATGTAATAAATAATTAAGGGTATTATAGGTAAAACAAAAATTATTGTTTGAAAAGTAATAATAATAATTAGTTTCCTTGATATATGTAAAAAATCAAAAAATGACACTTAAAAAGGAACTGAGAGAATATTTTAGTTTAGCTGTCATAATTTACTTTCCTCACATAGTATACATTTTAGAGTTGAGTGTTAAATCTTTTTAACCATGTATAAATCGAATTATTTGCTTAAAATTAACACAATATGTTTCAAGTCAATTAATTTGAAATTTGGATCAAAAAACACATGAGGGCATGATTCAAATTGTGTCGAGTCTCAATTCAAATCAACATTTTATTTTTGTTAAAATTTGAATTTCTTTTGAAGTGTGGTGGAAATGACTTACTCAAATCAAATTAAATGTGAAAAATCAAAAATTGATTATGTTTGCTTTATTCAAATAATGAAAAATAGTGACTTGCATCAAATATGGATTATGAACAAAAATAGGAATTTGCTTATGCGAGGTTGATTCAAATCACAGAAAAATCTGACTCAAATCATAGAGGTCTCGATTCGAATGACAAAAGGGTTTGACTCTAATCAAATATTAGTTGCAGATTTTGGATTTTGGTTATGTATTTTTTATTCGAATAATGGATTTGTTTAACTCGAATCAAATGACTTGAGTAATAAAAGTTTGATTCGAATCATAAAAGTAGTTTTTTTGGTTTTTAATTCTTCATTCAAATCATTCGCACTCTTGAATTGACTCATACCATTTGCTTTTGATTCTAATCAAATGAGTATTTTTTTCTCATTTTTGTGTCTTATCTCTAGCACATATATAAATCATTTTTAAAAATCCCTCTCATAACATTCTATAATTTAAAACACGTAAAATACTTTTCTCTCAAACTTTCGTAAAGCATTTTGAGTTTTGTTTTGAGTTTGTAATCGAAATTTCTCTTCATCTTCAACCTCTACCTTCTATCATGGTCGTTTGATCTAGCTTCTCAACCTAGGGCGTGAGATATGTGTGAGGAGGTTCGTTTGTGATTAACATTTTGTGAAGGTTTGAAGATTTCATGTTGGCATCTTTGTGTAGTTATGATTCAGATTGACAATCCACCTTTGAAAAAGAAGGAGTTTCTTTTCTCCAAATTTGCTTCGATAAATCTATGTGGAGGCTGCTTCGAACGAAGCTGAAGTTTCTATTATCTTTAGAAAAATCAAGGCTCATGCAAGGAACTAATATGACTTAGGAGGCAGAATGGAGACTTTGAAAAAAATTATTAAATTTGGAAGGTAGAAGTGGAAAATGAGTAAAGATCTTTCAGAGATTACTTTCAGCCCTTGTATACATCTAAAGAGAAGATTCAGATCAAAGACCATTTAATTTTAATCATTATTTTGAATCGTATGGTTGTATTAAAAAACTCTATAGAAGTTATCAAAATCAAAGGAAGACTATAAATTTTCAATGAAAAATCATTATAGAGTGGAGTAGAAACAAAGCAATGACGAATATGTTGAATCACTATAAATCCAATGTACTCTATTTATTTAATATAATAACCAGGACATCACATTAATACAAAATAATAAAATGTTTCTCATATATGAGTATTTGTTCAAATATTGAGTCAAACATAATAATTGGAAAACATAAATTCCGACCCCGATGTCATAATACCAAAGCCTTATTATAACTAATGTACTAGCTGACTTAATAATTCAGCAAATATAAAACACAAAAGAAAACTAATGAGTAAGTCTTATACACCATCATCAATAAAAGTACCTCATTATTCCTCAATTTCGATATGAGGATACCCTACACATAGATTTGATCATGAAGACATATAAAAAAAGGGGTGAGAATATATTCTACAATTTATACCGTATAATAACAACAAAGGATAGCATAAATTATAGCACTCAAGAGAACTCATTTTTACGGGTTAGAAGTATTAAAAGATAATGAGTAAAACATAAGAAATTTTATTTTAAGATTTTAATCAGATTTCCCTGATTATTTTAGTCTTAAAATAGATCCTCTTTTATCAAGAAATCTTGATAAACAATTTCTAAGAGGGAAAACACTAAATGATGTATCCTCCACTACACATTGTTGGATGTGAGAGTCGGTAAAGCCAGAAAACAAATAGGTCTGTTACAAACATATTTCTTCAAACTGGTCACTATATATCACATACTTTCAAATTTCTCTCAAAGGAAATATTTTGATCACAACTGTTGGCATTTTTCATCATCGTTCATCTTCTGAATCACAGACTTAATCAAATGTATATTTTTAAGAGTATATTATTGTTTTGCACTGCTTTCAATAATAATCGTCAATAATTTCAAACAGCAAAGTCTACATGCAAAACACTAAGAATGTGTTTGGATGAAGCATTTTAATAAGGGAAAGTAATTTTTTGAGGAAATTCAAAATGACTTGACCAAAATTCATTGTTTGGATAAAAATATGGAGAATTGTTAAAATGATATAAATTTATGAAATATTTTATTCAAGTTAAATTTAAGGAATTTCAAATGACATCAAAAAGTAAAGAATTTGAAATTACTTATTCACTCTATATAATGTGAATGTTAAATTGTTTATTATTAATTTTTCAAAATTTGCAATATGGTCCTCATATTTTATGAAAAACTCAAATTCACCCCCAAAATTTTCAAAAACTGCAAATAAATCCATAATAATTTTTAAATCTTACAAATTGGTCCTTCAAATTTTCAAAAATTGAAAATTAGTCCATATTTTTCATATTTTAAATTTGTCCTAAAAGTTTTAAAATTTATGAAAATGACTGAAAAAATGTAACAATGAATCATTTTAATACTTCATCCAAACAAAAGAATTTAAAAATGAATGGATTTCAATTGAATCATTTGAATTTCTTAGAATTTTGAATTTTCAAAAAATTCTCAACTACCTCATCCAAACACACTCTAAGCTTTCACCTCTGGTGCCCACATCTTTAACCCGGATGTATTAGTCATAGAAGATCTAAGGTAGACTTTAGATCTTTTTCAGTTTATTAAAACATAAATATTCTAAATGATCTAATCTTTGACATAGATTGCATTTATATGAGATGCTTTTTTATTTTCTTAAAACCTATATCATTTTTATTTGAAGAGGAACTTTGACTAGATAAAATTTTCTTCCACTAAGTGTCCACTTATCTTAAATAACTGCGCATAAGAAGGTTTAATACCTGGAACAAGTCTCCTTCTTAGTATGTCTTTAAGCATATTTCATAATATTCGCTGAAAGATGATTCTTTTAGATTTCTCCCCGAGGTTTGTTCTTTCTCATCCACTTCTTTGTTCAACATGTTGAAGCAAAATTTTCATCTTCTTTTGGTCTTCTTTGAACAAGAGGATCCTTTATTTGATGTTGAATCTTCCTAAGATCATTCAACTACTAAGTACGTTCTTTCGAAGGTTTGTGTAGGAGTTGCATGATAAGAGTAAGACGAGGATGATGATTCTTCAGTTTGGATTCCCTCACCTTTAAGTAGTTGAACCAGTTCATTCATATTCTCTACAGTTTCCTTCATTCTTTATTTTTCCTGAAATCTATGAAGGCTTACATCTATTGATTTAAGATTTGGATTAAACTTCTAATTCTTAATTCTAAGATTTTTGTTAGTAACATAATTTCCAGCAAACTTTCCAATACTTGTATAATTAGAAAAGAATCCATGATTATCTTCTTTGCCTCATGTGTTCATCTTATCTTATTTGATACTTGGATAAACTCCATAAATCGTTTTAAGAGTATCCTACATTTCCTTGACGGTATTGCAATGGTGAACATGGTGAAGTATTATGTTATTTAAAGATATTGTTATAAATCTTTTGGTTTGAAGTTTATTTTTCACATTTTATTTTTTCTTATTTGGTCCAAAGAAAAAGGGTTGGTTTATCTATAATTTCATCATTTATTTGACGAGTAGGGAAAACCAAATCATTGACTAATGTTTTCTAAAATGCACGATTGTAACTTTTTGAAGAAAACTTTTGAATCTAGTTTGTCAAAAATTAAAACAGCTATTTTCAAAAAGTGATGGTGAATTTAGAAAGGATCTTGTGTCGGAAGTCATCTTTCTCTTGAGACGATTAATCCTTAAACATAAGTTAGGCTATGATGCCACTTGTTAGACCCGAGACTTCACACACAAGAGGGATGGGGGGGGGGGGGGGGGGGGGGATTGTGTGGTTTTGAAAAACTTTATGAAACAAAATCAGAGTTTAAAACTAAGAAGAAGAAAATAAAATGCGAAAAATAAATTGAAGAAATTAAAGGAGTTAAGGGAAAAGAGAAACACAAAGAGTTATAGAGGTTCAGTCAAAACAAAAGGACCTACTTCTCTCCCCAATAATTGATTTTGAGAGTTTCCATTAAACATTGAGATCTTTTAGTAGGAAAGACTCATGAACCCCCTTATACAAGGAAATTATGATTGATCTTCAATCACAATATACAAGACGGTGGAAGTGTGCATTTATGTGTTTTCTTCGTAGTCAGCTTTAAAGTAAATGGGTCAATCTTCCTTCCTAAGAAGTGGATTGAAGCAGTTAGTCTTCTCTCAACAAACAAGGACCTTGTAGCAATTAGTCTTCAAGTTCCATAACCTTTGAGCTCAATGCCTTGGTTTTATACGGGTTAACCAAACACCTGTGAAATTTAAACACCATGCTGATCTCGAACATGTGAAGCTTTTAGATAATGGGATGAGCTTCAACCTATCTTGGTTTTAATACCGTGTTGACTAAGAACCTAGGATATTTTATCACTGGCTAATCTCCAACCAAAACTAGGACTGCCATACCCAATCCCAAACAAAATCTTTTTACGGGTTTAGCTTTAACCCAAACAAATCCCTAATTGGACAATATCAACCAAGGTAGACACAAAAGGTTCCCTTGGTGAATTTTACAATGTTACCCATTCTAGAATTTCAAAATGATCTCACTCACAAAAGCACTTAGTCTAGAAACATTGTGAGAGAAAGTTAAGGAAATGTTTAGAGAGAGAGAGAGAGAGAAAGAGAGTTGAAAGTATCAAAACATAATTCTGGATGATTTGAAATGAGAAATGAAACCTCTATTTATAGGCCTGAGGTTGGTTTAAAAAAGTAAATTTCATTTAACGCATTTTTTTAACAATCTAATCGATTAACACCCATGTCTAATCGATTAGAAGATGAAATAATCATTTGTAAGTTCCATAAAAGGAAGGAAAATATTTCTAGTTGTTGTACGTCATTAAGGCACTGTCTAAATTACTTGGGGCGTAAGTTTGAATTAACATAATCGATTAGACAAAGGACCTAATC
Organism: Lathyrus oleraceus; assembly: GCF_024323335.1. Lineage (NCBI taxonomy): Eukaryota > Viridiplantae > Streptophyta > Magnoliopsida > Fabales > Fabaceae > Lathyrus > Lathyrus oleraceus. The sequence continues at coordinate 314,358,304 of NC_066584.1, read as the reverse complement.
AAATAGATAAGGTAAATTTTCCCTTTAGCTATTTTAACAGCTTCCAAGTCACATGATACAACTTCAAGACATTTTTGAAGATATTTTCTTTGATAAAGAGTTTGAAAAACGATTTAGTGTGTGTGTGCTTTTAGCCATATAATTTTACAATAAAGTATTTTTGCCTTACAATCATTCATTCATTACTAAATTTGGAGTTCATCAAATATTGCTTCAAGTCTTTGTTAGATATTACTCTTTATGTTGACACATGCTTGAGTAGCTTGAGATGAGGCTTTAGATCATTATTTATTTTCCATCATTGAAACGTAAAGTTTATTAAACCCTAAAGATATGTTTGCTTCTTTATCCATTTAATCGTTCATGCTTGACTTATTGTAATACTTTAGTTGTCATCATCAAACATTAACATCCTTGCTAAAAGCACATCACCTACAAAACAAGGTTCCTCATTGTCCACATATGCAACTTTTTATTTCCTAGGGTGTTGAATTGACCTGACTTTTTCAGCCTTCAACCTTTTGACTTGTCGAATCCTATCAGCTAGTTGGGCATGTCTGTGAGGTATTAAGTATCTAACTTCTTCCTATTGGAATAGTCTAACCCACTTGTAGCTATTTCAACTAACTCATGTTTAGGAACTTGGGTAAAGCATCTTGCTTAGCCAAAACCTATTAAGATAGTCATCTACTGAATCAAAGAACTTTCCCTTTACACTAACAAACTCTTTTATGCTAATCTTCAACTGGCCTTGTAGAACTGCTCATGGAATACTCTTTCTAACTGATTCCAGTTGCATATGTAATTTGGAGAAAGAGTAGTAAACCATGTAAAAGCATTATTAGTTAAATAATTTGGGAAATATTTCATTTTTATGTTTTCATTATTGGCCAAGTCTCCTGCCTCAGGCTAATATCTAGCAAAATGTTCAGCAGTGGATTCATTGGTCTCCCTTGCAAACTTAGTGAAGTTAGGGATTTTTCACCCCCTTGGAAGTTTAGTTTGCAACATATATTCTTACAAAGCAGAGACAAATTTGGCCCATGGACGCTAACACTGAGGCCATTTTGGGCTAATGTTTGTTCGACCACGTTGGCTATATTATTTTCCCCCAAAAATTATTTTGTTGGACACTCTTAACTAATAGGTATGTATCTTGGTTTTTATTCACCAACACTACCTCATGGCCATTTTGGCATGCGTTGCCTTCGACTACTCTGGGCACAGGTTGTTCGACATGTATAACCTATTGTTGCATTTGGTTATTAGGAACTGGTTAGGTAAGCGCTTGAAGAACACCAAAGAAATCAGGAATTTGATCCATTTTGTGCGCCAATTGTTGGTAACTATGGTTAGTGTTTTGGATCAAAAGTTTAAACACAATACGAATTTGTTGTGTAAACATATTCACCATATCATGATTACTCTCATCCATTTGCTGCCTCACATACTAGAGGGAACTAATGGTTAAGGATGGTATAACTTGAGGAATATACCCTAACCCTTCTTGTAATTGTGTCATTTGACTAGGATTTCTTATAGCAGATCCCAATGCTAAGTATGGATTGAGAAGGAGATGCAACAAATATTGCATTATCTGCATATGTAGATGTATTAGTTTGTAGGCCTGTCATCATTACAATTGGCATGTCATATGGATAATCCCTACCACCAGGGGGTAGTGTGAAACTTGAGAGAAAATAAGGCCTAGGATCTCCTAAAATTGGTTGTGTGATCCTGAGAGTAGTTGGGATACTCGTTACTTGTGGTGGGAAAACCACCACTTCAAGTAATACCGTAAAAAATGACATTTGGCTTATAACATGAGCAGCTACCTTAACAGATGTTCCACGCCACCAACCGTTATTTCGATTGGTGGTTCTTCCATATTTGGGACGTCATTCTGTGGAAGGGAAGTATTCTTTGACTTTTTTACTGCCATTCTCTTTTTAACTTCACCATTTCTCAAACGCATACACACTTAATTGTTTATATGAAGAACAAAACAAATAAACAAAAATACACAATTTTCTTGAAAAAACCTTGAATTAAAATGCACAAAAGCATCCCACTGGGCATGCCAATTTGTTTACTGGTATTTCTAGTAAACAATCACGAGTTTGGTTCACTTAAGAGATTAAACTCGAAAAATATCGAGGACAGATTTGTGCATTGATGTTTTGAGAAAAGTCTGTGTTTAAAAATAATGTTTATGTCTGAGTTTGTGAAAACTCAGGAACAACGTGAAGAAAATGGAAATGCACAGAAAAGTATGAAGACTTAGAGTGAGAGGCAATAAGAGTGAAATTAAAGAAAATAGGATAATGAAACTAACTGAAAGTAAGGTGTTTGCATTAACATAAAATGGTGCGCATAATCATACATTTCTCACTGAACCTCTGAATCACTATAACTTGGATATTGGATTCTATAGAGAACTTAATGAAATATGCAATCCTAGTTACAATGCATAAATTTGACTTATATATAAGTGAAAAATAACTTCCAACAACGATTACTTTCTCACCGATCAACACATTCACAAGTACGTGGGTTACTGGATCCTGCATGGCTTCCACATGCCTTCGCGTTTGAATTGATGTAAACTGTCACTTACGTTGATAACTGCATTTAAATATCTCAACTTCCTTTGTCGAGAATCTCTAGTCGACTCCCATAGTGTTATCGAAGCATCCTTAGTCTAACCGACCTTTGGAAATATCACACTAAGTCCCTAAATATGATGGACGCGCCAAACTCGACCCTTTTACACCACATTTCCATGTAAAAATACTAATTTGTGCAAACCTTTTCGAGATTCTGGACATGTTTTGAAGATATAGTGATCATAATCTTGCTAATCTGTTCTTGAGATTCTCCTGAACCAGGCTTAGTGCAGTGTCGAAAATCATAGGCTAACAACTACATATAATTTCGCTTGAGGGACTTAGACTCCCCAGGCTAACAAAACTCTCGCTTGAAGGACTTAGTGTTTTCTCGGGCAGGATCAGACTCAGGAATCACTCCTAAGAGGCGCGACCGATATCCAACCTAAGAGACTTTATCACAAGGTTTACTCGGGGGCTCGATGGAAGTCTCGTCTGAGAGGTCAAACGCTTCGCTTGAGGAATTTATAGTCTCATAAGTCGTGCTACATATAATCTCTCCTGGCGGTCTTATACTCCCCAAGCTAACTAAATTCTTGCCCGAAGGATTTAATGTTTCCTCGGGAGGGGGCATACTCAGAATCATACGTAAGTGGCGCGATCGATATCCAGCCTTAGAGACTTGATCAAAAGTCTTGCTGAGGGCTCGATGGAAGTCCTGTGAAGGCATGACTTCTCAGATATTTTGATGACGACAAACCTTGCTACATAGCTAAAGTCGGATTAACAAAAATATTGATCAAGGTTCAAGCTCGTATATGAAGTTTCCAACAAATGATCAAGTCTTGATAAATCACATGAAGAACCGACTTTCACATGGATTAGGTAACACTTGAACTCTAGATAGTTATACAAGTGTTCATAACATGTTGCATTCATATCATAATCATTGAAAATAGTTTTATGCATCAACAAACCACCACACTTCATTTTTTAAGTTATTTTTCAAAACTGTGTTAGAGTAACCGGTTATCAGTTTTAGAGTAACCGATTACTCTGTGTGATTTTCAAACATTTTTTTAACGTTGGAACCATGTAACCGGTTATCCAATTTAAGGTAACCGGTTATGTAACACCCCTTTTTCTACCCCAAATTATTTAGCATATAATCAGAGTAAATAAGCACGCATATAAAGAAAAGGGCGTCACATCGACGTTTTTGAAACTTAAAACTTTCAAAAACCAACAATACACCTGGCCATTTGAAGTAACACATTTTACTCATCATGAATATTCAAGCAATATGCGTTTGCAGCGGAAAATAAAGAATACTCATGTATTTCATAAAATGATTCATGTCCCATACCATGATCATCCCTCAGTAATCACTTCCAATTAAAATAAACAAGTAATAACATAAAACATATCTAAATAAGACACGAGTTCAATACCACTAATCTACCCAGTGTTACATGACCAGAGCATTGACTCATCACCTAATTTCAAACTAAATACGGAAACTCTCCAGCTAATCTTGAGCGAGCTACCGTCCACCTACTCCAGCAATACTACTATGTAGTATCTGCACGATACCCATGTAAAGGTAACATTCAAACAGAAAGGGTGAGAATTCAAATCATTATGAAATAGCATAATAAGGCACAATGAATTAAAACACAATTTAAGAATTCATCACACTTGGTATAATCACGTCAATGATATTAACCAACAATCATCTCACATATTTCAAACGTACATCGCATCCACATCAATACATGCATTCAATGATCACATAACTATAGACGACTCAATGCAAGACCATGTGACTCTATGCATGTGGTACCTCAATGTGAACTCAAAGTTTCACCGCTTTCCGATTCCATATCTAGAATCCAAGCCACGCTTCCGATCCGGACAAGACCAAAGCCCTACGTCTGTTTCCAATGAAGGATCACCGCTTAATACTACGCCTAATCCCAATTAAGGATTAACGTCTGCTACGTCTGTTTCCAATGAAGGATCACCGCTTAAATACTACGCCTAATCCCAATTAAGGATTAACGTCTGCTACGTCTGTTTCCAATGAAGGATCACCGCTTAACCACTTCCATAGTGAATTCAACCATGCTATGAATGAATGCACACATACCAACACATATGCAATTAAGACCATCTATATACCGTCTTAACATCCCACATATCACCATGACTCACAATTGGTACATATACACATTCATCACAACACATCAATTACGATTACATATACACATCCATAACCATAAATCATTCACAATTCAATAATGGTATACATACACATTCATACAATATATTATTCACCAATATAGACCAATCATCAAATCTGTACACATAGATTTCATTCCGAAACGCAAACAAAACATTTAAATATCAATTTTTCACTTTTCAAACAGTGTTAACCGGTTAACGCCATGGGTTAATCGGTTAACGCAAAACAGAATGCGCTTCTTGACAATTTATAACAGTGTTAACCGGTTAACGCAAGACAGAATGCAATTTTTCAATATCATAACAGTGTTAACCGGTTAACGCCATGGGTTAACCGGTTAACGCAAAACAGAATGATGTTCCTGCGCTAACACGAAACAGAATGCAGATTTCCCCGCATTTTTCATCGTTGGAGGACTTCCGGACCTCCGATTTCGATTCCGTAAAAAGCTACACGTTCAGAAAATTATGACTCATCCAAATATATATTCATTCACAGTTTTAGCATAATTTAATCATCATAATTCAAGAGTATTTATCAAGGCCTAATAATTCCAAAACCATGCCAATTAAGGATTTCAACCTAAAACATGTTCCTACCCATTGACCCAATCATACTAACCCATAATGATAAGGATTTCCCCCCTTACCTTGTCAATTTGATGGGAACCTTGACTCCTCTCGCTTTTCCTCTCCTCTTTCTCTATTGCCTTCAGTGCTCAAGTGAATTCTAATTCTCACTTCCTTCACTCTTACTATTTATAATAGTATTCTAGTTGACCTTTAAATCATCTAATTTAATCACTAGGCCCAATAATACCTAATATTTAAATACCTTTATTTAAATTCAAATAATTAACCACTCACTAGTCATACCAATTTAATTAATATAATTATTTAACTATATCTCATAGCAACTAATTAATTAATTAACATACTAATTCAATTAATATAATCAATTATTATACTACCTCACAACCACTTAATTACTTAACACTCCAAATAATTAAATATAATATAATAATAATAATATAAGAACTAATTACTAAAATTGGGCTGTTACAACTCTCCCCCACTTAAAAGATTTTCGTCCTCGAAAATTCCTCAAACGAACCACTCCGGATACGATTCCCTCATCTTATTCTCGAGTTCCCAAGTAATATTGCCATGCACCGGTATCAATAATGGCAATCAAGGTGTACCATTAATAAAGCACGTACCTTGGATTAGTCCCTCGTCGGTAGTGGTCTCCGTACCAGACAACGCAAACACCTTTCCCTTCGCTTGCTCCTTCTTCGGCTTATCACATCTGGTACTAATGTGACCTCTCTCTCCACAATTGAAACAAGTTACGTTCGAACTAACTCCACACTGGTTTGCTCTGTGACCACTCTTGCCACAATTGAAACATTTCGCAACATCCTTACTACAATCAACAGCACGATGACCTTCAACGCCACAGTTGAAACACGTCAGTGGAGTAGAAGATTCTCCCCCACTTGGCTTCTTGCCAAAACCAGATTGTTTCCTCTTGTCATCATACGGTTTCCCACGATCTTGGTTTTTCTCCTTCAGACTCTTGTAGACAGAAGCACTCTCCCTACTATCCTCATCATAAATCCGACTCTTGTTAACCAACTCCGTAAAACGAGTAATCTGTTGGTAACCAATGGCCTTCTTGATATTATGTCTCAAGCCATTCACAAACTTCAAACATTTAGATCTCTCAGCATTAGCAGTATTGTAATGAGGACAATACTTGATAAGCTCCTGAAATCTAGCAGCATAATCAACAACGATACCCTTTCCTTGCTTCAATTCAAGGAACTCCACCTCTTTCTTCCCACGACAATCTTCTGGGAAATAGTTCTCCAAGAAGGTATCACGGAAAAGAGTCCAAGTAACTTCAATGTTGTCTTCTTCGAACCTCTGAAGAGTGTTATTCCACCAATCTTCAGCTTCCTTCTCAAGCATATGGGTACCAAACTGCACTTTCTGAGCATCAGTACAGTTCATGACTCTGAAGATCTTCTCAATTGCTTTCAGCCAAGCTTGAGCTTTCTCAGGTGCATGCTCACCCTCAAAGATAGGAGGATTGTTCCGCTGGAATCTCCCCAAAGCACGGAACTCATCATCATCTCCCTTTTGGTTACCGGCATTCGCATTCGCTTGATGGATCTGACCCATGGATTCAGCCATCATCCTCAGCGCCTCAGCAATGGCATCGTCATTCCTGCCTGCAACCATTGTCCTGAACAACCCGAAACATCAAACAAACAGTATCGATCGTGTCAGATACACAAATCAAATACCACGGAAAACCTACTACTATTGACCAACTGGTCGACCATGCTCTGATACCACTATTGTAACACCCATTTTTCTACCCCAATTTATTTAGCATATAATCAGAGTAAATAAGCACGCATATAAAGAAAAGGGCGTCACATTGACGTTTTTGAAACTTAAAACTTTCAAAAACCAACAATACACCTGGCCATTTGAAGTAACACATTTTACTCATCATGAATATTCAAGCAATATGCGTTTGCAGCGGAAAATAAAGAATACTCATGTATTTCATAAAATGATTCATGTCCCATACCATGATCATCCCTCAGTAATCACTTCCAATTAAAATAAACAAGTAATAACATAAAACATATCTAAATAAGACACGAGTTCAATACCACTAATCTACCCAGTGTTACATGACCAGAGCATTGACTCATCACCTAATTTCAAACTAAATACGGAAACTCTCCAGCTAATCTTGAGCGAGCTACCGTCCACCTACTCCAGCAATACTACTATGTAGTATTTGCACGATACCCATGTAAAGGTAACATTCAAACAGAAAGGGTGAGAATTCAAATCATTATGAAATAGCATAATAAGGCACAATGAATTAAAACACAATTTAAGAATTCATCACACTTGGTATAATCACGTCAACAATATTAACCAACAATCATCTCACATATTTCAAACGTACATCGCATCCACATCAATACATGCATTCAATGATCACATAACTATAGACGACTCAATGCAAGACCATGTGACTCTATGCATGTGGTACCTCAATGTGAACTCAAAGTTTCACCGCTTTCCGATTCCATATCTAGAATCCAAGCCATGCTTCCGATCCGGACAAGACCAAAGCCCTACGTCTGTTTCCAATGAAGGATCACCGCTTAATACTACGCCTAATCCCAATTAAGGATTAACGTCTGCTACGTCTGTTTCTAATGAAGGATCACCGCTTAAATACTACGCCTAATCCCAATTAAGGATTAACGTATGCTACGTCTGTTTCCAATGAAGGATCACCGCTTAACCACTTCCACAATGAAGTCAACCATGCTATGAATGAATGCACACATACCAACACATATGCAATTAAGACCATCTATATACCGTTTTAACATCCCACATATCACCATGACTCACAATTGGTACATATACACATTCATCACAACACATCAATTACGATTACATATACACATCCATAACCATAAATCATTCACAATTCAATAATGGTATACATACACATTCATACAATATATTATTCACCAATATAGACCAATCATCAAATATGTACACATAGATTTCATTCCGAAATGCACACAACATTTAAATATCAATTTTTCACTTTTCAAACAGTGTTAACCGGTTAACGCCATGGGTTAATCGGTTAACGCAAAACAGAATGCGCTTCTTGGCAATTTATAACAGTGTTAACCGGTTAACACTCTGGGTTAACCGGTTAACGCAAGACAGAATGCAATTTTTCAATATCATAACAGTGTTAACCAGTTAACGCCCTGGGTTAACCGGTTAACGCAAAACAGAATGATGTTCCTGCGCTAACACGAAACAGAATGCAGATTTCCCCGCATTTTTCATCGTTGGAGGACTTCCGGACCTCCGATTTCGATTCCGTAAAAAGCTACACGTTCAGAAAATTATGACTCATCCAAATATATATTCATTCACAGTTTTAGCATAATTTAATCATCACAATTCAAGAGTATTTATCAAGGCCTAATAATTCCAAAACCATGCCAATTAAGGATTTCAACCTAAAACATGTTCCTACCCATTGACCCAATCATACTAACCCATAATGATAAGGATTTCCCCCCTTACCTTGTCAATTTGATGGGAACCTTGACTCCTCTCGCTTTTCCTCTCCTCTTTCTCTATTGCCTTCAGTGCTCAAGTGAATTCTAATTCTCACTTCCTTCACTCTTACTATTTATAATAGTATTCTAGTTGTGCTTAAATCATCTAATTTAATCACTAGCCCCAATAATACCTAATATTTAAATACCTTTATTTAAATTCAAATAATTAACCACTCACTAGTCATACCAATTTAATTAATATAATTATTTAACTATATCTCATATCAACTAATTAATTAATTAACATACTAATTCAATTAATATAATCAATTATTATACTACCTCACAACCACTTAATTACTTAACACTCCAAATAATTAAATATAATATAATAATAATAATATAAGAACTAATTACTAAAATTGGGCTGTTACAAATTACCTCAAGCAAATTTCAAATTATTTTGTAACGTTGAATGCATGTAACCGGTTTCCCTATTTAAGGTAACCGATTACCATTGATTCAGAATGAAAATATTTGCATCTTTTCATGAAAACTCTTATGTTCTCTTCATCATGAAACATGGCAACCTTTGGATTATTGCATTCATCTGAGGAGGTGTTTTAGACATTATATAAACATCATTTTTCAGATTTCAAAATTACCTCCTTGCAAAATTTTAAATCATTTACACACATTCTCCCAATCTTTCTAAAGTGTTCATCCAAATTTTCGTAAGAGTGAAACTTTGCATAAACCTTCATTTTCAGCATCATGGTTTCATTCCATTTCAAGAACACTTGTATAATTACTGTGAGATTTGAGTGTTACAAAGGAGAAGATCAATTATTTAATTGATATACTTCAATTTTCATCTATCTCATCTTATACAAATTATTCAGAATTATATTCTTTGATTACAACTTATTCTTAGGATTGTTAAGGATAAGTTTGTAAGGTGTTATCCTTGTTATCCGGTGTGTGGATACAAGAGGTCCATTTGTGAGAATTTGAGTCTCGATTGGACTTTAAACATTGTAAATCCAAGAGGATTGTTCTTGGTGTGTTAGAATAGATAGAAAGACCTTAAGGTGTCTTGTCTAGGAATCTAACATTATAGTGAAATTCTCTTTCGTGTTGAAAGGGGAGTGGAGTACTCTCAATCTGTGAGGGGAACCACTATACATCGTTGTGCCATTTACTTTCTGCACTTTACCGCTTTTCATCACTTAAGCATTTCAGAAAGTAAAAGTCATAAACCATCAAAAAATCCGGAAAATACTCTAAGTGCCACATTCACCCCCCCCCCCCCCCCCTCTAAGGCACTTCTTAAACTTACAATTGACATCATAGCAAGTTATAGGTAACCTGTTCCTAAAAGATCCGCATGGCTTCCGCAAGCACGAATCTGGTTTTTAAAGATGGTGGAAGTAGTAACAAACCACCACTATTCTCTGGAGAATATTTTGATTTTTGGAAGATCCGTATGAAGGCACATCTAGAAGCCCAAGGAGAAGGCATATGGGAAGCCTTTGAAAATGACCCACATAATCCTACGAGTGTGATCAATGGCGTTGGTACCCCAAAGATAAAGAGTTCGTACGATGAATATGATAAGAAAAAAAAAATCTTAAATGAAAAGAAAGAAATAAACATTCTTCAAAGTGCCTTAAGCATGGATGAGTTCTTCTGCATATCTCAATGCAAGTCGGCAAAAGAAGTATGGGACACCTTAGTGGAGACACATGAAGGCACCGCCGAAGTAAAGAGATCAAGGTTGAATACATTAAGTCAAGAATATGAGATGTTTAGAATGCTGCCCGGAGAATCCATCGTGGCGCTACAAAAGAGATTTGTTCACTTGACAAACCACTTGATTGCTCTCGGAAAAACATTTACAAATGACGATCTCAATCTTAAAGTACTAAGATCATTGACTCGAGAATGGCAACCGAAGGTGACGACTATCTCTGAAAAGAAAAGTCTTTCAACAATGACGTCCGCATCTCTCTTTGGCAAACTTCAAGAACATGAGTTAGAACTTGGTAGGCTTGAGAAACATGAAAGCCAAGAAAAGAAATCTAAAGGGATTGCCTTGAAGGCAGACTCAAAAGAAGATAAAGATGATGACGCATTGGAGGAAGATGAGAATTTCATGCTCCTTGTTAAAAGGCTCGGTAAGTTCTTTAACAAAAATGATAAATCATTTAACGCTAAAAAGAATAAACATTTCAGGAAGAAGGAGGCCACCACATCTACGCAAGATGTGACATGCTACGAATATGGAAAACAAGGCCACATAAAGCCGGAATGTCCTAAACTTTCAAAGAAAGGAGGATTCAAGAGAAAAAAGAACTTCAAGAATAAAAGGGCATATCTTGCATGGGAGGACAATGAAATTAGCTCTTCATCCGGATCGGATAGCGAGGAATGTGCAAACTTGGCGCTAATGGCTTCACATCATTCCGATGATGAAGAAGAGGTTTGCTTGAAGGCCATAACAAATCTTTGATATTTGGATAATGGGTGCTCCAAGCATATGACCGGTGATGTGCACAAATTTTTCAGATCTAAAGCTTAAGGCCAAGGGTTATGTTACTTATGGAGATAACAACAAAGGAAGAATTCTTGGCATAGGCAAAGTAGGTGCACCAAATTTCATATCCATCGAAGATGTGCTATATGTCGAAGGACTAAAGCACAATCTCTTAAGCATAAGCCAACTTTGTGACAAGGGATTCAAAATAAGGTTCACAAAAGATGAATGCTTAATCGAAGACGAAGTCACACAAGAAGTAATGCTTATAGGTAAGTGAATTAATAATATTTTCATGATTTCCCTCGACGATGTTTCCTTGAAGGTTAAGTGTCTTGTGGCAAATAAAACCGATTTGTGGTTATGGCATAAGAGATTTGCTCACATTCACATGGAGCACTTGAATAAGTTAGTAAAACATGACCTTGTCATTGGATTGCCAAAAATAAAATTCATCAAAGATAGGTTTTGCGATGCATGTCAAAAGGGGAGACAAACCAAGTCAACTTTCACATCCAAAAATGTGGTGTCCACTTCTAAGCCACTACAACTGTTACACATGGACTTATTTGGTCCATCAAGAACAAGAAGCTTCGGAGGTAACTTATATGCTTTAGTTATTATTGATGATTATTCTAGATATACTTGGACTTTCTTTTTAGTGCAGAAAAGTGATGCATTCAAAGCATTTAAGAAGTATGCAAAACAGATTCAAAATGAGAAATAATTAACAATTGCCTCCATAAGAAGCGATCATGGTGGAGAATTCCAAAATACCTCCTTTGAAGATTTTTGCGAAGATCAAGGAATATTTCACAACTTCTCAGCTCCAAGGACTCCACAACAAAATGGAGTAGTTGAAAGAAAGAATAGGTCATTGGTGGAACTTGCAAGAACAATGCTTAGTGACTCAAATCTTCCTAAGTATTTTTGGGAAGATGCGGTTAGCACGACATGATTTGTAAGCAACAGAGTTAACATAAGACCTATCCTAAAGAAGACTCCATATGAACTCTTCAAAGGAAGGAAACCCAACATCTCTTTCTTTCACATCTTTGGATGCAAGTGCTTTGTCCTAAACAATGACAAAGACAACCTTGGTAAGTTCGACGAAAAATCGGATGAAGGTATCTTTCTTGGTTATTCTCTTACAAGTATGTCATACAGAATTTATAATAAAATAATTTTAAATATAGAAGAATCCATGCATGTTAAGTTTGACGAATCTAACCCTTCGAAAGAGGAAATTGTTGTTTGTGATGATGATGATGATTTTGTAGAAATTCCTAAAGAAGATACTTCAAACAAGAATCAAGAAGCACCGATTCAACAAGAGTCAAATGAAAATAATCTACCTAAGGAATGGAGAACTCATAGAGATCATCCCATTGACAAAGTAATTGGTGACATTAGTCAAGGTGTCGCTACAAGATTGAATCTCAAGGATGCATGCTTAAACATGGCGTTCGTTTCGCAAATAGAACCTTCTAAAATTGATGAAGATATAGAAGATGATCAATGGATTGTTTCTATGCAAGAAGAATTAAACCAATTCGAGAGAAATCAAGTTTGGGAACTTGTTCCTAGACCAAGTGGTAAGCACATCATTGGAACAAGATGGGTGTTTAAGAACAAGCTTGATGAGAATGGGATAATTGTTAGAAACAAAGCAAGATTGGTTGCTCAAGGGTACAATCAAGAAGAAGGAATCGACTTTGAGGAAACTTTCGCTCCGGTTGCAAGGTTAGAAGCTATTCGTTTATTACTTGCTTACGCATGTTCAATGGATTTTCAGCTTTTTCAAATGGGCGTCAAAAGCGCCTTCTTAAACGGATACATCAACGAAGAAGTCTATGTAAAACAACCCCCGGGCTTTGAAGACTTCAAGCATCCTTCACATGTATACAAATTGAAGAAAGCGCTCTATGGATTAAAGCAAGCACCAAGAGCGTGGTATGATCGTCTAAGCAATTTTCTATGTGAAAAAGGCAAAGTAGACAAGACTTTATTTATCAAGAAGATAAAAGGGAATACCTTACTTGTGCAAGTCTACGTAGACGACATAATCTTCGGTTCATCCAACAAAGAACTATGTGAAGAATTTACGTTGATAATGCAAGGTGAATTTGAAATGTCTATGATGGGAAAGATGAACTACTTCCTTGGATTGCAAATCAAGCAACTAAAAGACGGAATTTTTATCAACCAATCAAAGTATTGCAAAAAACTGTTAAATAGATTTGAAATGGATGGGTGTAAAGCAATGTCAACACCAATGGGCTCTGGAACTTATGTTGATCAAGACGAATCGGGTGTGTCAATTGATATCACGAAGTATCGAGGTATGATTGGTTCTTTATTATATTTGATGGCAAGTCGTCCTGACATAATGTTTAGCGTGTGTTTGTGTGCTCGCTTCCAAGAAAATCCTAAGGAGTCACATCTCACGGCGGTCAAGAGAATCATGAAGTACCTCAAGGGAACAACCAACGTTGGATTATGGTATCCTAAAGGTAGTGTTTGTAAGTTAATTGGTTATTCTGACGCGGATTATGCAGGTTGTAAAACAGATAGAAAAAGTACTAGTGGAACGTGTCACATCCTTGGTAATGCTCTAGTCTCATGGTCCTGTAAGAAACAAGTGTGTGTTGCTCTTAGTACGGTTGAAGCAGAATACATAGCAGCAGGCAGTTGTTGTGCCCAGAATCTTTGGCTAAAGCAACAATTAAGTGACTATGGAATCGATCTTGGATGCATACCACTCCGATGCGACAACACAAGTGCGATTAATATCACAAAGAATCTGGTCATTCACTCAAGGACCAAACACATAGACATTCGACACCATTTCCTTCGTGATCATGTGCTTAAAGGTGATGTCGAAGTTACCTTTGTCGATACTCATAATCAACTGGCGGATATCTTCACAAAGCCGCTCGCAAAAGAACCATTCTATAAGATTCGAAGAGAACTTGGCATTCTGGATGAAGGTGACATATAACTATCTCACAATTATTCACTATACATAAGGCCAAGGTACACAAGTTCTCAATCCTTCTAAATTTTGTGAAATTTTTTCTTCTAAATTTTTTTTGTATATGTGCTTTTTGCCACTGTGTAACCGGTTACTTCATTCTGGATAACCGGTTACCCTGTTCATTTTTGCCTAAATTCACAAAATTTCACTCTGTGTAACCGGTTACTCACTTTTAGATAATCGGTTACCCTGTTGTTTTTTGTCTAAAAATCACATTTTCCTCTCTGTGTAACCGGTTACTCCCTTATGGATAACCGATTACCCTGCACGTTTTCAGTTTTCTCACGCATTTTGCTCACTGTGTAACCGGTTACCCCCCATTGAGTAATCGATTAACACTGTTCATACCAGTTTTTTTTTTAAAATTACACGTGACTTGTTGTGTTATATATGTTAAGTGCTTATTTTTTATTTCTTCAATTTTTTTTTCTAATCACTTAACACATTAAGCTCTCTCTCTCTCTCTCTCTCTCTCTCTCTCTCTCCAACCTTTATCTTCCTTTCCAAAACCCTCCTTCTCCCTTCCAAAACCCTAACTAGCTCCATTCACCACTCCTCACTCAAAGCTATTACCCCCCTCTCTCTCTTTCAGCTCACCATACTCCATATCCAACCAATTCAGAAAACTCTTTCCTAAACCCTAACCTTCAAAATCTCCATGGCTCCTCCTAGAACAGATAAGGGGAAGAAGAAAGTGGGTGAAGAATCCTCTAATCAAGAGCAACAAGCTGGCAGTGTTAAGTCCCGGTATTAAGCTATGTTGTCCGGACTCGGACCCTAATGCTAGTAAAGTACGTTAAATTTCAAGATTTTCCATCGCACAACTTTAATTTTGAAACATTACTACCCATATTTGATTAGAGAATTCTATTCCTCCATTAAGTTTGGCACTGATGATTTTGGAGACTTGGCTTTTATTGCAAAGGTGAAGAATGTGGAAATTTCTATGGATATTACTCAACTAGGACAATGTCTTGAAATCCCTTCGGACGGACAGATATTTCGTCATGGCACCGAACCTGACAATGCTGCTTGGAATAACTATAATAGTCTGGAATACTTTGTTTCCATCTCTAGAGGTACTCAAGCCAACCTCATGAGCCGGCAACGCACAAAATCTTCAAGAGTTGTGAAGTATGCAAATATGTTGTCCGTGAGCGATATGATGCTCCACTACGTCCTTGCATATGTGTTGGTACCAAAGCACTCTAATCATTCTCAAGTCAGTGAACTTGAATTGCAGCTGATTAGAGCCATGAAGTTAAATTTGAAGATTAACTGGTCATATGTTATTTACCAACACATGATGCATCAACTTTCTTTGAGTGGTGGACTTCCCTATGGCCGCTTTGTCTCAAGAATTATTGAATTTTCTGGTGTTCCGCTTCAAAGGGAACCAAAGACCTCCATGTCTGTCAGAAACGGAGAAATCAACGAGGTGACTATAACGAAGAATACCGGGATTAGTATCGGACCTAATGTAGTGTATCAATACAAAGATTCAGTCACCCCTTCTGCTCCTCCAACCAATCAAGAAGGTGATATTTCAAATGCAATATGTTCTATTGAGACAACAATGCACCATAATCATCGGGTTACTCAGCATGGCATCAAGTCCCTTAGAAAACTTTTCCTCTCCGTAAACCGCCAACCTAACCCTAGTGAAGAAGGTGTGGAGGAAAGTGTTGATGAAGATGAAGAGGATGAAGGAGATGACTGTAACACCTCAAAATTTGCCCTCCTCTCTTGGGACTAGCTTAACATATTACATACATTTTTTTAGGTCATTAGGCATTGCATATTGCATATCATGTGGTTACATTGTGCAAGTCATCCTCCCAAGTCTTGTTCAGGAGATGAGGAAGTCAAAGTGCAAAGCTAGGGTTTTATTGACTGATCATTGGCCATCTGAGGATTGGGCTATGAATTAGGGTTTTGTGATTCTCAAAGGATATTGGTCTTCATCTTGATTGAAATGATACATCATCATCATCCTGGTTTGTTTTCATCAAGTGTTGAGGCAGATTCCTTGAGATTAGGGTTTTGACCAATGGTCAACCCTAATCAGTTGCATTGGGCCAGTCAAGGGCATAATCAGGAGATGGGGTCTATGATGGCTATGGGGTTCATGAAATGATTATATTGTGCTTATTGGGGCTAGGGTTTCACCCTTGAGCCATTTCATCAGGAGATTGGAGCTCAGTTGGATCAGTGCATGGCCAAATTCATCTATCAGATGAAAAGTCAATTGTGGTCAACTGTACATGATTTGAGGGATTTGGAGGTGGAAATGAGTTGGATACACAACTTTCATGTTGGAACAAGTGTTATATGACATCTCAAAGCTTAAGAATGAAGGAAATCAAGTCAGGACAAAAACTGCCAAAAATAGAAAGTGACTTGTAATGGAAGTTTTCAAAAATGGAAAGTTTTTGACTTCAAAATTACATGTCCAAGGAAGCTTCAAATGGAAATTTGTTCAACATGAAAGTTGTAGATCTTGTTTTCACCTTTCCAAAAAGTCCAAGAACTTGAAAATCCCATGTATGGTTGTCAAGTTATGGTCCAGTGGATTTCAAAAATGACCCATAATCAGGAGGGCATAATTTCCACATGGAGTGTCCAAATTGGGTGTTCTTTATATGCACAAGCTCCATTTGACATGTACTTTCATGGTGCATAATTGGATTTTCTCAAAAGTGGTCAATGCAAAAAGTCAAATTTCAACTAGACAGTTAAAAGAACCAGGGGCAAAATTGTCCAACTTGTGAAATAATTGGAATTTTTGAGTGGGGATTTTTGCAACACTTCATAAATGGCATTTGAAACTTGTTGGAATATTCATAACATGCTAAGGCTTCATGGTTTGGAAAATGGCTTTTGAAATGGACTTGAAAATGAATACATAAGCCATCACATAGTGAAAATGAGAAATACACCTCCAATGAGCATGCAACAAGTGGCAATAGCTCATGACAGGTGTTTAGAAGGTGTATGAGGTGGCAGTGAGCTGTCATGAGCTGGCATGTGAAAATACAATTTTGCCCCTAGCTTGAAAGTGACATTTTCACTAATCATTTCCAATTGATTAATTAGTGTGATTAAACATGGATTAAGCTTGAGTATATAATCCTAATCACATCTAAATCATAACAGAAAAATCACACATCCCAAAATCAGATCTGAAATTCATCCAATTCTCTCAAATTCCTCAAGAACACCAAAACCAAAATTGGCAAGAACTCTCTCATTTCTTGATCAATCTTCGAAATTCTTTTTGCATCAATCTTCAATCATCACCCTCTCCATCTGTTTAAGAAGTTTGAAAGGAAAGGAGCTCTGATTCGCAGCTGCACATGCAAGCTCCATCAATGGTGAATCAAAGTTTCGAGCATTAGAAGCAACATCAATTGAATTCAAGCACATCATTCACCTTCCTGAGGATTCTACTACATCTGTTTGTGGAGAAAGCGTGCAAAGAACATCAACACGACACTGCAATTTCCAGGTTTTCGATTTTTTCGAATCTCATGATTTGTTTAATGCTTATGTGCGTTCTATAGTTCGTTGATTGTAGATCGTAGTGATATGATTGGTTTGTGAAATGGATAACCGTAGGTGAAGTAATCTTGATTTGAAGTTTTGAGAACAAACCCTAGGTTGATCGATTCAGGAGATAGAGGAACAGTTAGGTTAAAATAAGTTCATATTCGTGATCCACGTGTTAAGACGGTTCTAACCATATGCCACATGTTGATTTTGGTGTTGGTTCGTTGTTCATCAAGTTCATGAGTTTCTGGATTTTTTCTGGATGAAAACGATGATGATAGGAGTGTTAGATCTTCATTTCCATTTGAATTTTCAAATATGCTGTTTACCGCCCCCGCGCTGGCTTATTTACAATATTGCCACTGGTTAACTAATTAATTTATATTAATTCTAAAAAATTCTTAAAAATTCATAATCACTTTAAAAAATTCACCAAAAATTCATAAAAAATCATAAAAATATGGGGATTTTTGTGTTGACTTCCTTTTTGACTGTAGAATTTTATTGACCTATTGATTGAAGTTGTGCATGGTGGAAATTGTGTTTGACCTAGGGATGTTTCACATGTGTGCATTTTTGATACATTCTACCATTTTGATTGTGAAATGCTCATAGTTACAAATAAATGCTTGAAAATTTTTGTGGTAATTGTGGGCTGGCTAATGGTGATTTACATGTAGATTTCATGAATTTTTGATACCTGGTGTTTGAGTTATGAATTTTTGAACTTAGGTGTGACAATTTGTGTCACACCTCATTATGTCAACTTGCTGGATTTATTTGAATGACTTAGGCTTGTTAGAATGATATGAAATTTTGCATGGATGTTCATTAACATGTTAAGATGCTATGTGAATTTTTGTGGAATTTTATGTTGCATTTTCAATTTGATTGCTATTTTTCATCTCTGGTGGTTGATTATGCAAGTTCATGTGACACATGTTTGAATATTTGATGTGAAATGCTCATATGGTATTGAATGATCATGAAATTTGGTATGATAGTTGTAGACACATGATGTGACATCCCTGTTTTGGTCCCACTCATTTCTTTACTGTTTTCATTGACTTGTGAATTTTTGAAGTGAATGCATGTGTTGATGTTGTGATTTGGCTCATATAATTGTGTCTGTTTTTGTTGATTTTCATTGACATGGTTTCCTTTGTCCAATTAAGCTAAAATTTGACATGCTAGACCTAGGATATGTCCTGTTTAGGTATAATTTATTTGAGATTTTTTGGATTTGTTTTGATATGGATTTGAATGCAATAGTTCTGTTTGGATGTTTGGTGTTCCATTTGAACTAGTTTGATTTGTTTTGTGCATAAAATGAACATGATGAATGATATGGACATGGGACTAATTGTGTTGGCTTTTGTTTGACATTAATTTGATTTTGGTTGGATATCCCTTGCTGTTTAGGAATTTTTCTTGCCTTTGGACCCTAGGCTTGGCCTAGTGGTCTAGTTTCTAACATTTGATTGATTTTTCAGGATGAAAAGGTGCAATGTGTATGGAGATTGAACCAAGTCAATTCAATTGATGTTGTTTGATGTTTGTACACTAACATAACTTTGTTTTGTAGGTTGTGAAGATTGGGCTTGAGCTCATAGCTTGCCTTTGTTGTGCATTAGTTTGTATAGTCTGACTGATTAATACTTGCTGTTTATTTTTGTCTGTCTGAGTACTAACTGTGTTTGACTGTTTCCAGGTACTTTTAGTTGCTCAGTTCCTTGTGAACTTTTGCTTTGCTTTGCTTAAGCAACTTGCATTGAGGTATAACTTCCTAACTTCATGTAGTCTGGAGACCCGGTCTGTTATTTGACCGGGCAAACTGTCTGAAGTCCTCCTTATGAGGCAATGTTTGTGATTGTTTAATATTGTGCCTAAGCAGGTAAAGTCCTTAATCAAGGCAATTGGTGGAAGGTAGGGATATGCAATCTATCCCCCACTATTCTGTGAGTCGTCCCTCTGCTCACACGGCTGTGTGTTGATGCATTGGGACACAAACCCAAGATCTCGTGCTGTTGCACAATCGAGTCAGAGTCTTTGAGCGTAGAAGGGTCCCTCCATTCTGGACCCACGCTCCCTTGTCAGAAGCTCTCCCTGGTCAGGGATAAGAGCTGTGAGGTCTGATCCTCACTTCACCTTTCATCTGCTTCATCTTAGCCTCGTAATGGCAAGGTTAAGAGCAAACACAGCCCGTACAGATGACTTGCTGAGGCAGTCAAACCTATTGTGTGAGCCCACTTGTTTGGTTATAGTGCGTGCTATGTGGATATCTGTTTGAGATGCTTGTTCTCATCTGATGTATGCTTGAATTATTTTGTATGCTTGTATGCTTGCTTCTTTCCTGGATAGGAGTAGTTTGCTTATGCAAGTAGGATAGAAAACTGAACTTAGGGTAACGATGCATGACAACACTAGGCTCGAGTCCAGCTCCCTGGTAGTGTGTCTTCCCCTGGTTTCTGGCTAGTGATTCATTCCCTTGAGGGGGAACTACATCGCCCTGATCCTTGTTCCAGACAAGGTATGTAGGCAGGTGGTCGTGCGAGACCACTCCGGGCAACCTTTTCCTTTTTTGCGTATGTTTACTTGTTATCTGGTTATGTTTTGGCTCGGATGCCGACGTAAGTCCAGTAAGTGGCTGTCGGGCTCCACGTTTGCCGTTTTGTGTGTGTTTTGGTTCGGATGCTGACGTAATTCCATCAAGTGGTTGTCGGGCTCCATGTTTGCCATCTGTTTGTGCGTTTTGTGTTGTTTGGCGTGCGTAAGCCGAACTACAGTGGCTCTGATTCTCGTTCCAGACGAGATATGTAGGCATAGGATGCGATGTCCTATCGAGCTCCCTTCTCTTAACCCCACCTGCGTTCCCTGTGTGTGTGTGTGATGTTTAGCAACCTTTTCTTTATTTTAGAACGTGGATCCCGTCGAGTACGACGGACGTGAGGGGTGCTAATACCTTCCCCTTGCGTAACCGACTCCCTTACCCTCTCTCTTTGGTCGCGAGACCATTTCCTTTCCAGGTTTCTCTGAGCGTTTCCTTTCCCTATTTTGGGATAAATAACACGCAGTGGCGGCTCTGTGTTGTATTTTTATTTGAGTCTCGCCGGTTGTTTTTCGCGGATGCGACAGCTGGCGACTCTGCTGGGGACCACGTGATGTAGACCTGTGCTGGTCCATCGTCCCTAAGCGAGTCCTTCCTAGCGTTTTAGGATTGGGTTAGGTTGCTTGTTTTGCTTTATTTATTGCATTTATTATTCTAACCAGTGTATATATTTGCATAAATATTTGCATGCATCATACTATCATATTGTTGCCGTCCTCTGTGCAGGTGGTTCCTCTGTTTCGGGGTGGGTGTTCTGAGTGGGGCTAAAACCCAGGCTCGAGTATACACCTAGGATTAGTGTGGTCTCGCGTTCCTCATTTGCTTTATCAGCATATTGTTGCAACGTGACATACCACAAGCCAGACGAGGTTCATTTGATAGTGCTTTCCTCTGTGGGGTACTCCACTTTGGTTGAGTTACTTCATCTGAACTATTGACTCTGGTGACCGATCATTTCCCGGATCTTTGGTTTAGACGATCTCAGGAGAGCTGCAATGGCACACCCGAAAGGGCAAACCCATTGAGTATCTCTGCCCGATTGTCGAGACTATTGTCCGCCTTAGGGTGACCTGATTAGAATTTACCTGTGAGGGGAGGGTTGATTATTTCAGATGCATGTTCAGATGGTGACTCAGATGATGACTTTTGGTTCCGTGGATCAGAGTCATATTTATAAGTCGGATTTATGGTCATTTATTCGCCGTGACGCCGGAGTGTTGTCCGTGATATTTATCAGTGGGGATCCGTTTATTTCAGGATTCCCCGGGCCGATGTTATCAGTGGGGATCCGTTTATTTCAGGATTCCCCGGGCCGATTCAGATGGGTGTCTGCTCAAAGATTGTGGTTTGGTGATGATGATGATGTATCTTCCTTCCGTTTATTTCGGAACCCTTGAGTTGGATTTGGGGTTACATATTCCTTCAGATGGTTGTGATCGGTTCAGAGATCCGAGCTGTGTTTCAGAGCAATAGATGATCAGATGACTTGGAGGATGGCACAGTGCATTGCATTCATACATCATTCTTATTTTGCATTCATCTGCACTAAACCTACGTCTAGCCATATGGGGAGTATTATGGATTGAGATTCTGGTTGAGAGACATCATGAATTTCAAAATGTGGATGTCAAAATATTATCTGTCTCGATGAAACCAGAATCAAAGGACGGAATCTTCCTCATATGGATAGACGTTGCATTCATGCATATTAACCCATTTGCTGTTTTGTAGGTGTCAACCGGTGCGCATAGCTTGTTTGCTCAGATATCCTGCTGGGGGCAACAAATTCAAACTGATGGATTCTCCCAACGCCGACATCCTCGAACTGAAAGAGATGGTGAGGGATTTGTTCAGTGTTGTGCAAGGGCTTGCCTTGGGGCAGAAAGCCATGGCCGAGAGATTGGAAAGGATTGAGGGCTGGATGATTAAGGAGAAAGTTCAGGGAAAGGCTCTGTCATCCGAAGTAACAAATCCCTCTGGCTCTGTAGCAAAGAAATCCTCTGGCATCTTGAGAAGGAAGTTGAATCAGGTGGTATGCAGGCCAAAAGAGAATGCGGTAAGGATCGTTACCACCCATATGCTGATACGGTAACGATCCCTACTAGTAATCAATCTGCACAACAGCGGCAACCACCACTTCAACAGAGGACACAAAGAGCAGTGGGCCAAGTGAGAAGGAGGACGACAGATCGTCATTTCAATAAGCCGCCCATGACTTACGCCTCTCTGTTTAAAAAGTTGAAGGATCTTGGGTTGGTGCAGCCAAGGATATTGGTTCCAGGGAAACCGGATCAGAGGCCTGCCAGTTATGATGAGAATGTCAGGTGTGAGTTCCATGCTGGGGCACCCGGACATCATGTTGAGGACTGCAAAGCTTTTAAGCACGTAGTCCAAGACCTGGTGGATTCCAAGGCTATTAATTTCGCACCATCTCCGAATGTTAATGCCAATCCCATGCCGGCACATGGTCAGGCGGTGGTGAGTGCAATTGCTGAAGATTCAGATCACGCCTGTGCAATGGGTGAAGAGAATGACAGTAACTGCAAGTTTGATGGTTGGATAAAGTCGTGCGTACCAGGAAGCTGGAAGGCCTAAACAAGATCATCACTGACACTCGTCCGGAAGAGTAATATTTCTTGTTTTCAGTTTATATGCATGGAAGCCATATGTGTTGCCCGACACGTAATGGTTCATTGTAAGGGCCACCTCATGTTCATAAATTTGCATTTTCTGCATCATTAATAAATGGATGTTTTTCAGTCAAAAAGCGGTGTTCCCTGTTTTTCATTTATTTTTGCAGTTTAAAAACAAATAAAAATGGCAATGTTTATTTTCATTTTCCTTTTTTTGATTTGTCTCGTCCCAAAATTCAAAAATAATTCTCCGGATCTCGTTGATAACAATTTGGTTACCCCTCATATGACGTCGACAATCCGAGCAATCAGGCTGAAGAAGAAGGCGAAGAAGACTGTGATCTGCTGGAATTAACCAGGATGTTAAAACCAGAGGAGAAGGTGATTCAGCCGCATGAGGAGCGGATTGAGGTTGTTATTCCAAGCACTGCCGAGGTCAGGAAGGAAAGGAAAATTGGAGCCGCTGCAGAGGCGAGTTGAGAGCAGAATGGTAGCCTTGTTGAAAGAGCATGTGGATGTCTTCACCTGGTCATGTCAGGATATGCCAGGGCCGGATACCGATGTCGTTGTGTACAAGCTACCAAGGAGAGAAGATTGTCCTCTGGAGAAGCAGAACGCCAGTGCCTGTATCAGAGAGCCATGGTGACTTTGTTTCATGATATGATTCATCATGAAGTTGAATGCTATGCTATGACATGATAGCAAAGTCCCAAACAGGAGAGGGGCATCCGGCAGACCGGGGCAAGTCGGTTGACTGGTTGAGATTATTCAAGCTGAGGTTGAATTCGAATGAGTGCACTATCAGAGTGCGGTCCGGTAAGATGTTGGGGTTCATTATAAAAGAGGAATCGAGGTTGATCCTGCTAAAAAAAAAAAAAATTAAAAAAAAAAAAAAAGAATGCCTGAACCGAGAAAAATAAAGAAAGAGGTTCGTGGTTTCGTAGAAAGATTGAACTACCTGTCATGGTTCACATCTCATCTAACAGCCACGTGGGAACCCATTCAAGAAAAAAAAGATCAAACGGTCAGGTGAAATAATGATTGCCAAGGGGCACAGTGAAAAAATAAAAGGATAAGTTGCAGGAACCTCCGATTCTGTTGCCTCTCTATGGAAAGAGACTGTTAATCTGTACTTGACAGCCTTCGAGGGGTTTACGAGGTGTATTGGGTCAGCATGACGAGTCTTGTCGAAAAGAGCATGCAATTTACCTTAGCAAAAAGTTTACCGACTGTGAAACAATACATTCGCTGTTCGAGAAAACTTGCTGTACTTTGGCATAGGCTGCTCGCCGACTGAGACAGTTTATGCTGATTCATACCACTTTGTGGATTTCAAGATGGATCTGATCAAGTACATATCTGAGAAGCTAGCATTGACCGGACGGGTTGCGAGAAGAGCAAAAGAATGTTGACTGATTTGTGATGCTCTCAGAAAGCAATCAAGGGGAGGGTGTTGTCTGATTACATCGCCCAGCAACCCGTGGAGGATTATCAACCGAGGAAGTTTGAGTTCCCTGATGAGGACATCTCGAGGTGCTCTAATCGAAAGATTGAGAGTAACCGATCCCGGAGGAGGGGCCTGACCCTGAATCCGAACGGATTCTGATGTCTGATGGGGAGGTTAAGGTGAATGAGCTTTTGTTGCCCGGATAATGTTTGAATACACCAATGGTGTGATTGTGCAGAAAATGGTGGTAACCTACAGAGACTGGCATGAGATGTTGCCGTTTGCATTGCATGGGTATCGAACGTCGGTGCGTACATCTACTGGGGCAACTCCTCTCTCATTGGTATATGGGATGGAGGCGGTGTTACCTGTTGAGGTTCAGATTCCCTCTTTGAGAGTCCTGATGGATGTCAAGTTGCAAGAGGCTGAATGGGTAAGGACCCGGTATGAAGAGTTGAGCCTGATTGAAGAAAAGAGGCTGGCAGCCATCTGTCATAGGCAGTTGTATCAGCAAAGGATGAAGCGTGCTTTTGACAGAAAGGTACGACCTCGGGTGTATCACGTGGGTGATATGGGGCTGAAAAGGATCCTTCCTCCTCAAAACGATCGAAGGGCAAATGGACACCGAATTATGAAGGTCCATTCGTGGTCAAGAAGGTCTTCTCTGGCGGAGCCTTGTTGTTAACGACCATGGATGGCGAGGATTTTCCATCCCCTATGAATGCGGACGCAGTTAAAAAATACTTCGTATAAGGAGACCCGCTGGACGAAAAGAATAAAATAGTCCAGGAAAAAATGGGCATCCCGGCGAACCAAAAACAGAAAGAAAGGTTCGGGCAAAAATTAGGGATAAAAAATGAAAAAATTGTACACCCGGCAAGTCGAAAACCTGAAAAGGCGACTTGGGCAAAAATGGGTATCCCGGTGGACTGAAAACCCGAAAGGGCGGTCCAGGCAAAAGAGGGATTGAAACGAACAACTGCGTCTAGCATGATCGTTTGCGCTTTGGTTAAAGCATCATGGATAACACCCGGTAGGGATCAGTCGGAATCGTCTTGTTCAGAAGGCAGGAAAGCATGGAGAGTCTGAGGACATATGGGGTGTAACCGAGTTGGAACTCGATGAGATCACGGGTTTCACATTGCCATTAGGATAATTTTTCTTTTTGGCGCAATTACCTCTTTTCAGGAATTGCTTCCTTTGTATTGCTCAGTTTGAGCCACACTTTTTCAATCAATAAAATGCATGTTCAGTCCAATAATTTTGTTTTTGTTTTTCATTACTGCTTTGATTGCAAAAACATCCAGATATTTTTGATAAAGAATCTTGCATTTTAAGACATACAGGTTCCTTCCAATGCATGTTTATAAGATTGAAAACTTGAAATCTTATTTGGAAGGTTGAGTGACCCAAGTGTTGAAATCTTGACACGCCTGGGGCACGGTTTTATCTAACGATCTGTTTTGCAGGAACTGTTAGATATTTTTCACTCACTTGCAGGTTGTGATGTGGAAACTTTGACAAAACAAATCCCCAGGGAGTCCAATCACGGACGAAAGAATATGAAGGGATGACGAGAGGACGTTGAGGCGTACGACGATCCTTGATGATAATCAAGAAGACTCTTCAAAATCGGAAAATTGAAAGTCTGTATAATCCCCAGGAGTTAGTTCTTTGTCGAGCACGGAGCGGTTTGGAATACAAGATGATGGAGCAGAAAAGGTCCAGACGAGTCTGGGAGTTTTCAAAAGTGGAAAGCGGATACGAGATTGGGAGTTGGATACCGTGGTTCGACGAGTCGACGGGTGTTCTGTACCTACTTTTCTCATTTCCCAGCTAGGTCCCCAAGCAGAATTATGAGGGCCAACTCCCCAGCAGATCCAAGGTCTGTGGCTTCCCTAGCCGAGTCAGGATGGTTATCCCCGGTAGGTTTACAACGGTGTTTCCTCAGCAGCCAGGCCAGAAGGTTGCTATCCCCGAGTGGAGCGGGTTCAAAGAAATATATCTCCAGCAGTTCCCCGAGTGGAGCGGGTTCAAAGAAATATATCTCCAGCAGTTCCCCGAGTGAAGCGGGTTCAAAGAAATATATCTCCAGCAGTTCCCCGAGTGGAGCGGGTTTCAATGAAATATATCTCCAGCAGTGTTCATCCTACCAATGGATTGGACAAGTTCCCGTAGCGGACGGATTTTTGCATCCCCAGCTGAGTTGATTTTACTTGTGGATTGCATGGGTAATCCCCAGCGGAGCGGCATTCGCTTCCCTAGCAGGGTCAAGATGGTTATCCCCAGCAGGTGTTAGAATTGATGTTTCCCCAGTCGACAGGCTTGGAGGTTGCTATTTCCCGGCAGAGTATCTGTGAGCATTTCCCCAGTGAAGTCGTCAGGTATCTGTGAGGGTTTCCCGAAGCAGAGTAGGGTCGATATCCCCAGCAGGTGTCAGATCGATGCTTCCCCAGTCGACAGTCCTGGAGGTTGCTGTTTCCCAGCAGAGTATCTGTGAGCATTTCCCTAGTGAAGTCGTCAGGTATCTGTGAGGGTTTTCCGAAGCAGAGTCGGGATTGATATCCCCAGCAAGTCAAAGATCGTGGTATCCCCACAGAGCGTGGGTGGTTCTTATCCCAGCAGTTTCCCGAGCGGATTGGGTGCAAAGGAGGTTCTTCCCCAGCAAGGGTTGCCTTATTCCCAGCAGCAGTGCTTATTCCCCAGCAGGGTGGAGATTGGAGTATTGACGAGTTCCTCAGCAGAGCGTCTCGTGCTCCTCAGCAGAGTCCCTTGAGGGGGATGCCTTTTTATGCATTCATCATGTAAATAAGCATAGCATATTGCATAGAAAAAATAATAAATCGCGTAGCATTTCCATAATTATGGAGCATTACGCAGAAAAAGATCATGCATCATTGTTGCAAGCACAGAGCTAGTCTCAAGCCGTGGTTACCGTTTGAGAGGTGGTTGTGCCAGAAAGCGAAGATGTTACTCTGTGGAGTTTAGCATCATGACGTCAGATCAGCAATGTTCCCCAGTAGTGCGATATTGGAGGAAATGTTTCCGTCGGACAGAGATGGAAATAAAATCAGAGGACGTTACGCGATCAGCGCGATTCAAGCCGTGGTTACCGCTTGAGGATTGGTTTTGCCGGACAGTGAAGACGATACTCCGAGGAGTTCAGCAGCGGGATTTTGGAGCAGCAGTATTTCCCAGTCATTGTTTAATGTCTGGTCGATCATTGTTTGATGCCTGTAAACATCATTGTTTGATGCCTGTAAACATCATTGTTTGATGCCTGTAAACATCATTGTTTGATGCCTGTAAACATCATTGTTCGATGTCCTGTCAACATCATTGTTTGATGCCTGTAAACATCATTGTTTGATGCCTGTAAACATCATTGTGTGATGCCTGTAAACATCATTGTGTGATGCCTGTCAACATCATTGTCCGATGCCTGTAAACATCGTGTTTTCTCCCAGTCATTGTTTAATGTTTGGTCGAGTTTTGTTTGATGCCTGTAAACATCATAGTTCGATGTCCTGTCAACATCATTGTTCGATGTCCTGTCAACATCATTATTCGATGCCTGTCAACATCATTGTCCGATGCCTGTAAACATCGTGTTTTCTCCCAGTCATTGTTTAATGTTTGGTCGAGTTTTCTTTGGTGTCCTGTAAAACATCATCGTTCGATGTCCAGTAAACATCGAGTTTCTTCCGGGTCATCAATCAGTGTCTGGTTGAAGATGCACCCTTTGATATGTCGCCATCAGAGTGGTGATTGGTGTTATTTCCGACGATTGCCAGCAGAGTTATCACAAGGAAAGAAGATTTCGGGGTTCAAATGCAGTGATCTGGGATCATTTGCGCGAAAGAAAAAATTCGGGGTTCAAGAAAAGCATAAAAAGAAGAGATATAATAATCCCCAGCGGATGTGGTGGTCAAGCCATGGTTATCCCTGTGTTACCATTTATTCTGGTATCTAGGTCGACGTTTATGTTTCGGTGATCAAGCCTACTTTCTCCGTTCCAGACGGATTCTTCTTCAAGATTGTTTCTTCGCCAATGCGGACGGGCGTTGTTAATTATATCCCGATCAGAGTGCAAATTGTTCGTCTGTTCTTGGTATTCAATCACTCTTCATCCTGATCATCTGAAAGCCGAGGCTATTCATATCGACAGGTTCACAGTGGATTGAATAGGGGCAGCTGTAACACCTCAAAATTTGCCCTCCTCTCTTGGGACTAGCTTAACATATTACATACATTTTTTTAGGTCATTAGGCATTGCATATTGCATATCATGTGGTTACATTGTGCAAGTCATCCTCCCAAGTCTTGTTCAGGAGATGAGGAAGTCAAAGTGCAAAGCTAGGGTTTTATTGACTGATCATTGGCCATCTGAGGATTGGGCTATGAATTAGGGTTTTGTGATTCTCAAAGGATATTGGTCTTCATCTTGATTGAAATGATACATCATCATCATCCTGGTTTGTTTTCATCAAGTGTTGAGGCAGATTCCTTGAGATTAGGGTTTTGACCAATGGTCAACCCTAATCAGTTGCATTGGGCCAGTCAAGGGCATAATCAGGAGATGGGGTCTATGATGGCTATGGGGTTCATGAAATGATTATATTGTGCTTATTGGGGCTAGGGTTTCACCCTTGAGCCATTTCATCAGGAGATTGGAGCTCAGTTGGATCAGTGCATGGCCAAATTCATCTATCAGATGAAAAGTCAACTGTGGTCAACTGTACATGATTTGAGGGATTTGGAGGTGGAAATGAGTTGGATACACAACTTTCATGTTGGAACAAGTGTTATATGACATCTCAAAGCTTAAGAATGAAGGAAATCAAGTCAGGACAAAAACTGCCAAAAATAGAAAGTGACTTGTAATGGAAGTTTCCAAAAATGGAAAGTTTTTGACTTCAAAATTACATGTCCAAGGAAGCTTCAAATGGAAATTTGTTCAACATGAAAGTTGTAGATCTTGTTTTCACCTTTCCAAAAAGTCCAAGAACTTGAAAATCCCATGTATGGTTGTCAAGTTATGGTCCAGTGGATTTCAAAAATGACCCATAATCAGGAGGGCATAATTTCCACATGGAGTGTCCAAATTGGGTGTTCTTTATATGCACAAGCTCCATTTGACATGTACTTTCATGGTGCATAATTGGATTTTCTCAAAAGTGGTCAATGCAAAAAGTCAAATTTCAACTGGACAGTTAAAAGAACCAGGGGCAAAATTGTCCAACTTGTGAAATAATTGGAATTTTTGAGTGGGGATTTTTGCAACACTTCATAAATGGCATTTGAAACTTGTTGGAATATTCATAACATGCTAAGGCTTCATGGTTTGGAAAATGGCTTTTGAAATGGACTTGAAAATGAATACATAAGCCATCACATAGTGAAAATGAGAAATACACCTCCAATGAGCATGCAACAAGTGGCAATAGCTCATGACAGGTGTTTAGAAGGTGTATGAGGTGGCAGTGAGCTGTCATGAGCTGGCATGTGAAAATACAATTTTGCCCCTAGCTTGAAAGTGACATTTTCACTAATCATTTCCAATTGATTAATTAGTGTGATTAAACATGGATTAAGCTTGAGTATATAATCCTAATCACATCTAAATCATAACAGAAAAATCACACATCCCAAAATCAGATCTGAAATTCATCCAATTCTCTCAAATTCCTCAAGAACACCAAAACCAAAATTGGCAAGAACTCTCTCATTTCTTGATCAATCTTCGAAATTCTTTTTGCATCAATCTTCAATCATCACCCTCTCCATCTGTTTAAGAAGTTTGGAAGGAAAGGAGCTCTGATTCGCAGCTGCACATGCAAGCTCCATCAATGGTGAATCAAAGTTTCGAGCATTAGAAGCAACATCAATTGAATTCAAGCACATCATTCACCTTCCTGAGGATTCTACTACATCTGTTTGTGGAGAAAGCGTGCAAAGAACATCAACACGACACTGCAATTTCCAGGTTTTCGATTTTTTCGAATCTCATGATTTGTTTAATGCTTATGTGCGTTTTATAGTTCGTTGATTGTAGATCGTAGTGATATGATTGGTTTGTGAAATGGATAACCGTAGGTGAAGTAATCTTGATTTGAAGTTTTGAGAACAAACCCTAGGTTGATCGATTCAGGAGATAGAGGAACAGTTAGGTTAAAATAAGTTCATATTCGTGATCCACGTGTTAAGACGGTTCTAACCATATGCCACATGTTGATTTTGGTGTTGGTTCGTTGTTCATCAAGTTCATGAGTTTCTGGATTTTTTCTGGATGAAAACGATGATGATAGGAGTGTTAGATCTTCATTTCCATTTGAATTTTCAAATATGCTGTTTACCGCCCCCGCGCTGGCTTATTTACAATATTGCCACTGGTTAACTAATTAATTTATATTAATTCTAAAAAATTCTTAAAAATTCATAATCACTTTAAAAAATTCACCAAAAATTCATAAAAAATCATAAAAATATGGGGATTTTTGTGTTGACTTCCTTTTTGACTGTAGAATTTTATTGACCTATTGATTGAAGTTGTGCATGGTGGAAATTGTGTTTGACCTAGGGATGTTTCACATGTGTGCATTTTTGATACATTCTACCATTTTGATTGTGAAATGCTCATAGTTACAAATAAATGCTTGAAAATTTTTGTGGTAATTGTAGGCTGGCGAATGGTGATTTACATGTAGATTTCATGAATTTTTGATACCTGGTGTTTGAGTTATGAATTTTTGAACTTAGGTGTGACAATTTGTGTCACACCTCATTATGTCAACTTGCTGGATTTATTTGAATGACTTAGGCTTGTTAGAATGATATGAAATTTTGCATGGATGTTCATTAACATGTTAAGATGCTATGTGAATTTTTGTGGAATTTTATGTTGCATTTTCAATTTGATTGCTATTTTTCATCTCTGGTGGTTGATTATGCAAGTTCATGTGACACATGTTTGAATATTTGATGTGAAATGCTCATATGGTTTTGAATGATCATGAAATTTGGTATGATAGTTGTAGACACATGATGTGACATCCCTGTTTTGGTCCCACTCATTTCTTTACTGTTTTCATTGACTTGTGAATTTTTGAAGTGAATGCATGTGTTGATGTTGTGATTTGGCTCATATAATTGTGTCTGTTTTTGTTGATTTTCATTGACATGGTTTCCTTTGTCCAATTAAGCTAAAATTTGACATGCTAGACCTAGGATATGTCCTGTTTAGGTATAATTTATTTGAGATTTTTTGGATTTGTTTTGATATAGATTTGAATGCAATAGTTCTGTTTGGATGTTTGGTGTTCCATTTGAACTAGTTTGATTTGTTTTGTGCATAAAATGAACATGATGAATGATATGGACATGGGACTAATTGTGTTGGCTTTTGTTTGACATTAATTTGACTTTGGTTGGATATCCCTTGCTGTTTAGGAATTTTTCTTGCCTTTGGACCCTAGGCTTGGCCTAGTGGTCTAGTTTCTAACATTTGATTGATTTTTCAGGATGAAAAGGTGCAATGTGTATGGAGATTGAACCAAGTCAATTCAATTGATGTTGTTTGATGTTTGTACACTAACATAACTTTGTTTTGTAGGTTGTGAAGATTGGGCTTGAGCTCATAGCTTGCCTTTGTTGTGCATTAGTTTGTATAGTCTGACTGATTAATACTTGCTGTTTATTTTTGTCTGTCTGAGTACTAACTGTGTTTGACTGTTTCCAGGTACTTTTAGTTGCTCAGTTCCTTGTGAACTTTTGCTTTGCTTTGCTTAAGCAACTTGCATTGAGGTATAACTTCCTAACTTCATGTAGTCTGGAGACCCGGTCTGTTATTTGACCGGGCAAACTGTCTGAAGTCCTCCTTATGAGGCAATGTTTGTGATTGTTTAATATTGTGCCTAAGCAGGTAAAGTCCTTAATCAAGGCAATTGGTGGAAGGTAGGGATATGCAATCTATCCCCCACTATTCTGTGAGTCGTCCCTCTGCTCACACGGCTGTGTGTTGATGCATTGGGACACAAACCCAAGATCTCGTGCTGTTGCACAATCGAGTCAGAGTCTTTGAGCGTAGAAGGGTCCCTCCATTCTGGACCCACGCTCCCTTGTCAGAAGCTCTCCCTGGTCAGGGATAAGAGCTGTGAGGTCTGATCCTCACTTCACCTTTCATCTGCTTCACCTTAGCCTCGTAATGGCAAGGTTAAGAGCAAACACAGCCCGTACAGATGACTTGCTGAGGCAGTCAAACCTATTGTGTGAGCCCACTTGTTTGGTTATAGTGCGTGCTATGTGGATATCTGTTTGAGATGCTTGTTCTCATCTGATGTATGCTTGAATTATTTTGTATGCTTGTATGCTTGCTTCTTTCCTGGATAGGAGTAGTTTGCTTATGCAAGTAGGATAGAAAACTGAACTTAGGGTAACGATGCATGACAACACTAGGCTCGAGTCCAGCTCCCTGGTAGTGTGTCTTCCCCTGGTTTCTGGCTAGTGATTCATTCCCTTGAGGGGGAACTACATCGCCCTGATCCTTGTTCCAGACAAGGTATGTAGGCAGGTGGTCGTGCGAGACCACTCCGGGCAACCTTTTCCTTTTTTGCGTATGTTTACTTGTTATCTGGTTATGTTTTGGCTCGGATGCCGACGTAAGTCCAGTAAGTGGCTGTCGGGCTCCACGTTTGCCGTTTTGTGTGTGTTTTGGTTCGGATGCTGACGTAATTCCATCAAGTGGTTGTCGGGCTCCATGTTTGCCATCTGTTTGTGCGTTTTGTGTTGTTTGGCGTGCGTAAGCCGAACTACAGTGGCTCTGATTCTCGTTCCAGACGAGATATGTAGGCATAGGATGCGATGTCCTATCGAGCTCCCTTCTCTTAACCCCACCTGCGTTCCCTGTGTGTGTGTGTGATGTTTAGCAACCTTTTCTTTATTTTAGAACGTGGATCCCGTCGAGTACGACGGACGTGAGGGGTGCTAATACCTTCCCCTTGCGTAACCGACTCCCTTACCCTCTCTCTTTGGTCGCGAGACCATTTCCTTTCCAGGTTTCTCTGAGCGTTTCCTTTCCCTATTTTGGGATAAATAACACGCAGTGGCGGCTCTGTGTTGTATTTTTATTTGAGTCCCGCCGGTTGTTTTTCGCGGATGCGACAGCTGGCGACTCTGCTGGGGACCACGTGATGTAGACCTGTGCTGGTCCATCGTCCCTAAGCGAGTCCTTCCTAGCGTTTTAGGATTGGGTTAGGTTGCTTGTTTTGCTTTATTTATTGGATTTATTATTCTAACCAGTGTATATATTTGCATAAATATTTGCATGCATCATACTATCATATTGTTGCCGTCCTCTGTGCAGGTGGTTCCTCTGTTTCGGGGTGGGTGTTCTGAGTGGGGCTAAAACCCAGGCCCGAGTATACACCTAGGATTAGTGTGGTCTCGCGTTCCTCATTTGCTTTATCAGCATATTGTTGCAACGTGACATACCACAAGCCAGACGAGGTTCATTTGATAGTGCTTTCCTCTGTGGGGTACTCCACTTTGGTTGAGTTACTTCATCTGAACTATTGACTCTGGTGACCGATCATTTCCCGGATCTTTGGTTTAGACGATCTCAGGAGAGCTGCAATGGCACACCCGAAAGGGCAAACCCATTGAGTATCTCTGCCCGATTGTCGAGACTATTGTCCGCCTTAGGGTGACCTGATTAGAATTTACCTGTGAGGGGAGGGTTGATTATTTCAGATGCATGTTCAGATGGTGACTCAGATGATGACTTTTGGTTCCGTGGATCAGAGTCATATTTATAAGTCGGATTTATGGTCATTTATTCGCCGTGACGCCGGAGTGTTGTCCGTGATATTTATCAGTGGGGATCCGTTTATTTCAGGATTCCCCGGGCCGATGTTATCAGTGGGGATCCGTTTATTTCAGGATTCCCCGGGCCGATTCAGATGGGTGTCTGCTCAGAGATTGTGGTTTGGTGATGATGATGATGTATCTTCCTTCCGTTTATTTCGGAACCCTTGAGTTGGATTTGGGGTTACATATTCCTTCAGATGGTTGTGATCGGTTCAGAGATCCGAGCTGTGTTTCAGAGCAATAGATGATCAGATGACTTGGAGGATGGCACAGTGCATTGTATTCATACATCATTCTCATTTTGCATTCATCTGCACTAAACCTACGTCTAGCCATATGGGGAGTATTATGGATTGAGATTCTGGTTGAGAGACGTCATGAATTTCAAAATGTGGATGTCAAAATATTATCTGTCTCGATGAAACCAGAATCAAAGGACGGAATCTTCCTCATATGGATAGACGTTGCATTCATGCATATTAACCCATTTGCTGTTTTGTAGGTGTCAACCGGTGCGCATAGCTTGTTTGCTCAGATATCCTGCTGGGGGCAACAAATTCAAACTGATGGATTCTCCCAACGCCGACATCCTCGAACTGAAAGAGATGGTGAGGGATTTGTTCAGTGTTGTGCAAGGGCTTGCCTTGGGGCAGAAAGCCATGGCCGAGAGATTGGAAAGGATTGAGGGCTGGATGATTAAGGAGAAAGTTCAGGGAAAGGCTCTGTCATCCGAAGTAACAAATCCCTCTGGCTCTGTAGCAAAGAAATCCTCTGGCATCTTGAGAAGGAAGTTGAATCAGGTGGTATGCAGGCCAAAAGAGAATGCGGTAAGGATCGTTACCACCCATATGCTGATACGGTAACGATCCCTACTAGTAATCAATCTGCACAACAGCGGCAACCACCACTTCAACAGAGGACACAAAGAGCAGTGGGCCAAGTGAGAAGGAGGACGACAGATCGTCATTTCAATAAGCCGCCCATGACTTACGCCTCTCTGTTTAAAAAGTTGAAGGATCTTGGGTTGGTGCAGCCAAGGATATTGGTTCCAGGGAAACCGGATCAGAGGCCTGCCAGTTATGATGAGAATGTCAGGTGTGAGTTCCATGCTGGGGCACCCGGACATCATGTTGAGGACTGCAAAGCTTTTAAGCACGTAGTCCAAGACCTGGTGGATTCCAAGGCTATTAATTTCGCACCATCTCCGAATGTTAATGCCAATCCCATGCCGGCACATGGTCAGGCGGTGGTGAGTGCAATTGCTGAAGATTCAGATCACGCCTGTGCAATGGGTGAAGAGAATGACAGTAACTGCAAGTTTGATGGTTGGATAAAGTCGTGCGTACCAGGAAGCTGGAAGGCCTAAACAAGATCATCACTGACACTCGTCCGGAAGAGTAATATTTCTTGTTTTCAGTTTATATGCATGGAAGCCATATGTGTTGCCCGACACGTAATGGTTCATTGTAAGGGCCACCTCATGTTCATAAATTTGCATTTTCTGCATCATTAATAAATGGATGTTTTTCAGTCAAAAAGCGGTGTTCCCTGTTTTTCATTTATTTTTGCAGTTTAAAAACAAATAAAAATGGCAATGTTTATTTTCATTTTCCTTTTTTTGATTTGTCTCGTCCCAAAATTCAAAAATAATTCTCCGGATCTCGTTGATAACAATTTGGTTACCCCTCATATGACGTCGACAATCCGAGCAATCAGGCTGAAGAAGAAGGCGAAGAAGACTGTGATCTGCTGGAATTAACCAGGATGTTAAAACCAGAGGAGAAGGTGATTCAGCCGCATGAGGAGCGGATTGAGGTTGTTATTCCAAGCACTGCCGAGGTCAGGAAGGAAAGGAAAATTGGAGCCGCTGCAGAGGCGAGTTGAGAGCAGAATGGTAGCCTTGTTGAAAGAGCATGTGGATGCCTTCACCTGGTCATGTCAGGATATGCCAGGGCCGGATACCGATGTCGTTGTGTACAAGCTACCAAGGAGAGAAGATTGTCCTCTGGAGAAGCAGAACGCCAGTGCCTGTATCAGAGAGCCATGGTGACTTTGTTTCATGATATGATTCATCATGAAGTTGAATGCTATGCTATGACATGATAGCAAAGTCCCAAACAGGAGAGGGGCATCCGGCAGACCGGGGCAAGTCGGTTGACTGGTTGAGATTATTCAAGCTGAGGTTGAATTCGAATGAGTGCACTATCAGAGTGCGGTCCGGTAAGATGTTGGGGTTCATTATAAAAGAGGAATCGAGGTTGATCCTGCTAAAAAAAAAAAAGAAAAAAAAAAAAAAAGAATGCCTGAACCGAGAAAAATAAAGAAAGAGGTTCGTGGTTTCGTAGAAAGATTGAACTACCTGTCATGGTTCACATCTCATCTAACAGCCACGTGGGAACCCATTCAAGAAAAAAAAGATCAAACGGTCAGGTGAAATAATGATTGCCAAGGGGCACAGTGAAAAAATAAAAGGATAAGTTGCAGGAACCTCCGATTCTGTTGCCTCTCTATGGAAAGAGACTGTTAATCTGTACTTGACAGCCTTCGAGGGGTTTACGAGGTGTATTGGGTCAGCATGACGAGTCTTGTCGAAAAGAGCATGCAATTTACCTTAGCAAAAAGTTTACCGACTGTGAAACAATACATTCGCTGTTCGAGAAAACTTGCTGTACTTTGGCATAGGCTGCTCGCCGACTGAGACAGTTTATGCTGATTCATACCACTTTGTGGATTTCAAGATGGATCTGATCAAGTACATATCTGAGAAGCTAGCATTGACCGGACGGGTTGCGAGAAGAGCAAAAGAATGTTGACTGATTTGTGATGCTCTCAGAAAGCAATCAAGGGGAGGGTGTTGTCTGATTACATCGCCCAGCAACCCGTGGAGGATTATCAACCGAGGAAGTTTGAGTTCCCTGATGAGGACATCTCGAGGTGCTCTAATCGAAAGATTGAGAGTAACCGATCCCGGAGGAGGGGCCTGACCCTGAATCCGAACGGATTCTGATGTCTGATGGGGAGGTTAAGGTGAATGAGCTTTTGTTGCCCGGATAATGTTTGAATACACCAATGGTGTGATTGTGCAGAAAATGGTGGTAACCTACAGAGACTGGCATGAGATGTTGCCGTTTGCATTGCATGGGTATCGAACGTCGGTGCGTACATCTACTGGGGCAACTCCTCTCTCATTGGTATATGGGATGGAGGCGGTGTTACCTGTTGAGGTTCAGATTCCCTCTTTGAGAGTCCTGATGGATGTCAAGTTGCAAGAGGCTGAATGGGTAAGGACCCGGTATGAAGAGTTGAGCCTGATTGAAGAAAAGAGGCTGGCAGCCATCTGTCATAGGCAGTTGTATCAGCAAAGGATGAAGCGTGCTTTTGACAGAAAGGTACGACCTCGGGTGTATCACGTGGGTGATATGGGGCTGAAAAGGATCCTTCCTCCTCAAAACGATCGAAGGGCAAATGGACACCGAATTATGAAGGTCCATTCGTGGTCAAGAAGGTCTTCTCTGGCGGAGCCTTGTTGTTAACGACCATGGATGGCGAGGATTTTCCATCCCCTGTGAATGCGGACGCAGTTAAAAAATACTTCGTATAAGGAGACCCGCTGGACGAAAAGAATAAAATAGTCCAGGAAAAAATGGGCATCCCGGCGAACCAAAAACAGAAAGAAAGGTTCGGGCAAAAATTAGGGATAAAAAATGAAAAAATTGTACACCCGGCAAGTCGAAAACCTGAAAAGGCGACTTGGGCAAAAATGGGTATCCCGGTGGACTGAAAACCCGAAAGGGCGGTCCAGGCAAAAGAGGGATTGAAACGAACAACTGCGTCTAGCATGATCGTTTGCGCTTTGGTTAAAGCATCATGGATAACACCCGGTAGGGATCAGTCGGAATCGTCTTGTTCAGAAGGCAGGAAAGCATGGAGAGTCTGAGGACATATGGGGTGTAACCGAGTTGGAACTCGATGAGATCACGGGTTTCACATTGCCATTAGGATAGATTTTTCTTTTTGGCGCAATTACCTCTTTTCAGGAATTGCTTCCTTTGTATTGCTCAGTTTGAGCCACACTTTTTCAATCAATAAAATGCATGTTCAGTCCAATAATTTTGTTTTTGTTTTTCATTACTGCTTTGATTGCAAAAACATCCAGATATTTTTGATAAAGAATCTTGCATTTTAAGACATACAGGTTCCTTCCAATGCATGTTTATAAGATTGAAAACTTGAAATCTTATTTGGAAGGTTGAGTGACCCAAGTGTTGAAATCTTGACACGCCTGGGGCACGGTTTTATCTAACGATCTGTTTTGCAGGAACTGTTAGATATTTTTCACTCACTTGCAGGTTGTGATGTGGAAACTTTGACAAAACAAATCCCCAGGGAGTCCAATCACGGACGAAAGAATATGAAGGGATGACGAGAGGACGTTGAGGCGTACGACGATCCTTGATGATAATCAAGAAGACTCTTCAAAATCGGAAAATTGAAAGTCTGTATAATCCCCAGGAGTTAGTTCTTTGTCGAGCACGGAGCGGTTTGGAATACAAGATGATGGAGCAGAAAAGGTCCAGACGAGTCTGGGAGTTTTCAAAAGTGGAAAGCGGATACGAGATTGGGAGTTGGATACCGTGGTTCGACGAGTCGACGGGTGTTCTGTACCTACTTTTCTCATTTCCCCGCTAGGTCCCCAAGCAGAATTATGAGGGCCAACTCCCCAGCAGATCCAAGGTCTGTGGCTTCCCTAGCCGAGTCAGGATGGTTATCCCCGGTAGGTTTACAACGGTGTTTCCTCAGCAGCCAGGCCAGAAGGTTGCTATCCCCGAGTGGAGCGGGTTCAAAGAAATATATCTCCAGCAGTTCCCCGAGTGGAGCGGGTTCAAAGAAATATATCTCCAGCAGTTCCCCGAGTGGAGCGGGTTCAAAGAAATATATCTCCAGCAGTTCCCCGAGTGGAGCGGGTTTCAATGAAATATATCTCCAGCAGTGTTCATCCTACCAATGGATTGGACAAGTTCCCGTAGCGGACGGATTTTTGCATCCCCAGCTGAGTTGATTTTACTTGTGGATTGCATGGGTAATCCCCAGCGGAGCGGCATTCGCTTCCCTAGCAGGGTCAAGATGGTTATCCCCAGCAGGTGTTAGAATTGATGTTTTCCCCAGTCGACAGGCTTGGAGGTTGCTATTTCCCGGCAGAGTATCTGTGAGCATTTCCCCAGTGAAGTCGTCAGGTATCTGTGAGGGTTTCCCGAAGCAGAGTAGGGTCGATATCCCCAGCAGGTGTCAGATCGATGCTTCCCCAGTCGACAGTCCTGGAGGTTGCTGTTTCCCAGCAGAGTATCTGTGAGCATTTCCCTAGTGAAGTCGTCAGGTATCTGTGAGGGTTTTCCGAAGCAGAGTCGGGATTGATATCCCCAGCAAGTCAAAGATCGTGGTATCCCCACAGAGCGTGGGTGGTTCTTATCCCAGCAGTTTCCCGAGCGGATTGGGTGCAAAGGAGGTTCTTCCCCAGCAAGGGTTGCCTTATTCCCAGCAGCAGTGCTTATTCCCCAGCAGGGTGGAGATTGGAGTATTGACGAGTTCCTCAGCAGAGCGTCTCGTGCTCCTCAGCAGAGTCCCTTGAGGGGGATGCCTTTTTATGCATTCATCATGTAAATAAGCATAGCATATTGCATAGAAAAAATAATAAATCGCGTAGCATTTCCATAATTATGGAGCATTACGCAGAAAAAGATCATGCATCATTGTTGCAAGCACAGAGCTAGTCTCAAGCCGTGGTTACCGTTTGAGAGGTGGTTGTGCCAGAAAGCGAAGATGTTACTC
Source organism: Lathyrus oleraceus (assembly GCF_024323335.1). NCBI lineage: Eukaryota > Viridiplantae > Streptophyta > Magnoliopsida > Fabales > Fabaceae > Lathyrus > Lathyrus oleraceus. Next base: position 314,317,824 of record NC_066584.1, on the reverse strand, counting down.
TGTGGAGTTTAGCATCATGACGTCAGATCAGCAATGTTCCCCAGTAGTGCGATATTGGAGGAAATGTTTCCGTCGGACAGAGATGGAAATAAAATCAGAGGACGTTACGCGATCAGCGCGATTCAAGCCGTGGTTACCGCTTGAGGATTGGTTTTGCCGGACAGTGAAGACGATACTACTCCGAGGAGTTCAGCAGCGGGATTTTGGAGCAGCAGTATTTCCCAGTCATTGTTTAATGTCTGGTCGATCATTGTTTGATGCCTGTAAACATCATTGTTTGATGCCTGTAAACATCATTGTTTGATGCCTGTAAACATCATTGTTTGATGCCTGTAAACATCATTGTTCGATGTCCTGTCAACATCATTGTTTGATGCCTGTAAACATCATTGTTTGATGCCTGTAAACATCATTGTGTGATGCCTGTAAACATCATTGTGTGATGCCTGTCAACATCATTGTCCGATGCCTGTAAACATCGTGTTTTCTCCCAGTCATTGTTTAATGTTTGGTCGAGTTTTGTTTGATGCCTGTAAACATCATAGTTCGATGTCCTGTCAACATCATTGTTCGATGTCCTGTCAACATCATTATTCGATGCCTGTCAACATCATTGTCCGATGCCTGTAAACATCGTGTTTTCTCCCAGTCATTGTTTAATGTTTGGTCGAGTTTTCTTTGGTGTCCTGTAAAACATCATCGTTCGATGTCCAGTAAACATCGAGTTTCTTCCGGGTCATCAATCAGTGTCTGGTTGAAGATGCACCCTTTGATATGTCGCCATCAGAGTGGTGATTGGTGTTATTTCCGACGATTGCCAGCAGAGTTATCACAAGGAAAGAAGATTTCGGGGTTCAAATGCAGTGATCTGGGATCATTTGCGCGAAAGAAAAAATTCGGGGTTCAAGAAAAGCATAAAAAGAAGAGATATAATAATCCCCAGCGGTTTTCGATTTTTCGAATCTCATGATTTGTTTAATGCTTATGTGCGTTCTATAGTTCGTTGATTGTAGATCGTAGTGATATGATTGGTTTGTGAAATGGATAACCGTAGGTGAAGTAATCTTGATTTGAAGTTTTGAGAACAAACCCTAGGTTGATCGATTCAGGAGATAGAGGAACAGTTAGGTTAAAATAAGTTCATATTCGTGATCCACGTGTTAAGACGGTTCTAACCATATGCCACATGTTGATTTTGGTGTTGGTTCGTTGTTCATCAAGTTCATGAGTTTCTGGATTTTTTCTGGATGAAAACGATGATGATAGGAGTGTTAGATCTTCATTTCCATTTGAATTTTCAAATATGCTGTTTACCGCCCCCGCGCTGGCTTATTTACAATATTGCCACTGGTTAACTAATTAATTTATATTAATTCTAAAAAATTCTTAAAAATTCATAATCACTTTAAAAAATTCACCAAAAATTCATAAAAAATCATAAAAATATGGGGATTTTTGTGTTGACTTCCTTTTTGACTGTAGAATTTTATTGACCTATTGATTGAAGTTGTGCATGGTGGAAATTGTGTTTGACCTAGGGATGTTTCACATGTGTGCATTTTTGATACATTCTACCATTTTGATTGTGAAATGCTCATAGTTACAAATAAATGCTTGAAAATTTTTGTGGTAATTGTGGGCTGGCTAATGGTGATTTACATGTAGATTTCATGAATTTTTGATACCTGGTGTTTGAGTTATGAATTTTTGAACTTAGGTGTGACAATTTGTGTCACACCTCATTATGTCAACTTGCTGGATTTATTTGAATGACTTAGGCTTGTTAGAATGATATGAAATTTTGCATGGATGTTCATTAACATGTTAAGATGCTATGTGAATTTTTGTGGAATTTTATGTTGCATTTTCAATTTGATTGCTATTTTTCATCTCTGGTGGTTGATTATGCAAGTTCATGTGACACATGTTTGAATATTTGATGTGAAATGCTCATATGGTATTGAATGATCATGAAATTTGGTATGATAGTTGTAGACACATGATGTGACATCCCTGTTTTGGTCCCACTCATTTCTTTACTGTTTTCATTGACTTGTGAATTTTTGAAGTGAATGCATGTGTTGATGTTGTGATTTGGCTCATATAATTGTGTCTGTTTTTGTTGATTTTCATTGACATGGTTTCCTTTGTCCAATTAAGCTAAAATTTGACATGCTAGACCTAGGATATGTCCTGTTTAGGTATAATTTATTTGAGATTTTTTGGATTTGTTTTGATATGGATTTGAATGCAATAGTTCTGTTTGGATGTTTGGTGTTCCATTTGAACTAGTTTGATTTGTTTTGTGCATAAAATGAACATGATGAATGATATGGACATGGGACTAATTGTGTTGGCTTTTGTTTGACATTAATTTGACTTTGGTTGGATATCCCTTGCTGTTTAGGAATTTTTCTTGCCTTTGGACCCTAGGCTTGGCCTAGTGGTCTAGTTTCTAACATTTGATTGATTTTTCAGGATGAAAAGGTGCAATGTGTATGGAGATTGAACCAAGTCAATTCAATTGATGTTGTTTGATGTTTGTACACTAACATAACTTTGGGTTTTTTTTTTTTTTGGTTTTTTTTGTTTGGTATTTTTTTTTTTTTGTTTTGTTGGTTGTGAAGATTGGGCTTGAGCTCATAGCTTGCCTTTGTTGTGCATTAGTTTGTATAGTCTGACTGATTAATACTTGCTGTTTATTTTTGTCTGTCTGAGTACTAACTGTGTTTGACTGTTTCCAGGTACTTTTAGTTGCTCAGTTCCTTGTGAACTTTTGCTTTGCTTTGCTTAAGCAACTTGCATTGAGGTATAACTTCCTAACTTCATGTAGTCTGGAGACCCGGTCTGTTATTTGACCGGGCAAACTGTCTGAAGTCCTCCTTATGAGGCAATGTTTGTGATTGTTTAATATTGTGCCTAAGCAGGTAAAGTCCTTAATCAAGGCAATTGGTGGAAGGTAGGGATATGCAATCTATCCCCCACTATTCTGTGAGTCGTCCCTCTGCTCACACGGCTGTGTGTTGATGCATTGGGACACAAACCCAAGATCTCGTGCTGTTGCACAATCGAGTCAGAGTCTTTGAGCGTAGAAGGGTCCCTCCATTCTGGACCCACGCTCCCTTGTCAGAAGCTCTCCCTGGTCAGGGATAAGAGCTGTGAGGTCTGATCCTCACTTCACCTTTCATCTGCTTCACCTTAGCCTCGTAATGGCAAGGTTAAGAGCAAACACAGCCCGTACAGATGACTTGCTGAGGCAGTCAAACCTATTGTGTGAGCCCACTTGTTTGGTTATAGTGCGTGCTATGTGGATATCTGTTTGAGATGCTTGTTCTCATCTGATGTATGCTTGAATTATTTTGTATGCTTGTATGCTTGCTTCTTTCCTGGATAGGAGTAGTTTGCTTATGCAAGTAGGATAGAAAACTGAACTTAGGGTAACGATGCATGACAACACTAGGCTCGAGTCCAGCTCCCTGGTAGTGTGTCTTCCCCTGGTTTCTGGCTAGTGATTCATTCCCTTGAGGGGGAACTACATCGCCCTGATCCTTGTTCCAGACAAGGTATGTAGGCAGGTGGTCGTGCGAGACCACTCCGGGCAACCTTTTCCTTTTTTGCGTATGTTTACTTGTTATCTGGTTATGTTTTGGCTCGGATGCCGACGTAAGTCCAGTAAGTGGCTGTCGGGCTCCACGTTTGCCGTTTTGTGTGTGTTTTGGTTCGGATGCTGACGTAATTCCATCAAGTGGTTGTCGGGCTCCATGTTTGCCATCTGTTTTGTGCGTTTTGTGTTGTTTGGCGTGCGTAAGCCGAACTACAGTGGCTCTGATTCTCGTTCCAGACGAGATATGTAGGCATAGGATGCGATGTCCTATCGAGCTCCCTTCTCTTAACCCCATCTGCGTTCCCTGTGTGTGTGTGTGATGTTTAGCAACCTTTTCTTTATTTTAGAACGTGGATCCCGTCGAGTACGACGGACGTGAGGGGTGCTAATACCTTCCCCTTGCGTAACCGACTCCCTTACCCTCTCTCTTTGGTCGCGAGACCATTTCCTTTCCAGGTTTCTCTGAGCGTTTCCTTTCCCTATTTTGGGATAAATAACGCGCAGTGGCGGCTCTGTGTTGTATTTTTATTTGAGTCCCGCCGGTTGTT